>NC_091471.1:205095466-205419216 GCF_036971445.1 Narcine bancroftii | reverse complement strand
GACAAGAGCACAAGGAGAGGAAGAAGAGAGCACAAGAGTGAGAGTAATAAAGAAAATATGGAGGGGAACAACTGATCATACAAGAGCAAGGGGAAGGGAGAAAGGGAGCACGTGAAAGGACGGGAGAGGAGATGGAAGACTGAGAATTTTAAATATTATTCAGAGGTTACTGAGGCAATCATCCCTTTGGATCATTGGAGATTTTATTTTGGTAAAGACTGCTGTTCTATTTTTGCTCAACAAATTTAAATACACAATTAACATGCATTTCATAAATCATGAAATTCATTAAACAAATAATTCTACAGGCCTATTTGCAAAATTCAGCTGTTTACAAAGAAATTAACTGAACACATCCATTAGAGAATTATGTAGTTTTCTTTCCCAATTATCTTTGATAATCAGCTTTTTGTTTTTAAACTATTCCCTGTTCATGTTATTTTTCTTTAATATTTTATTTAATTTTTTTTTGTTCCATACATGTAGTTAATAAATGACTGATATATAACAATATATTTTTTAAAGTTGCAATCACTACATGATAGTTACAGTCTCTTCCTCTATACCCTCCTCTAACCCCCCCCCACCCCCAAATAAATTAATATACAAGAAAAATATAATATATTAATATAAAGAAAAAGAAAAAAACTTCAAGGATTGCTTGGAGAATTATCCAACATACAGGATTACAACAGAATTTCTATATAATTAATTTGGAGAAGATTGACACAGGTCTTAAGGAACAGGAATAACACTGCTATCGATTTATCCCTAAAATTTGCATATATGAGTGCTAAATTTACAAAGATAATTTATCAAATTACATGTAAAATTCTCCAAGGGAATACAACTTTGAATTTCTGCATTCCATCTTCCCATACCCAAATGTGAATCTGATTTCCAAGTGACTACAATACAATTCCTTGCCACCTCTAATGTAATTTTAACAAATTCCATTTGGTATGTTCATAACTTTAACTTGGGTTTTGTTCCTTTCATGTATTCCAATAAAAATAAATCTTGATTTTGTGGAAACACAACACCTGTAACCTGTTCTAAAATCATCCCCAAATCCACCCAAAAGTCTTACCTTGGGACATGACCAAGTTGAATGTAAGTAAGTTCCCATTTTCTCACCACACCTAAAACATTAATCTGAAAGAACTGATATCATTCTATTCGATTTTTTTTTGTGCTGCAAGGTATAATTGATGTAAAAAATTATATTGAACTAGTCTATATCATACATTAATAGTATTGGTCATACAATCTCGACAGAGATCTAGCCATCTTTGCTCATCAATTATATTATTCAAATCTAACACCCACCTCCATCTAGATTTATGAACTCAGTGCTTAGGAGTTCCTCATTGTAATAAAATATACATTGCAGAAGTAAATTTCTTAATATTTCCCCTCCTAATGAGAGTTTCCACCTCACTAGCTGGACTTAACTTTTCACTTAAATATCTCTCAATTGAAAATAACAAAAAAAGTGTTACTAATTATTCCATATTTATTCCTTAATTTTTCAAATGATATCAATTGGCCCCATTCATAACAGTCTTCAATATTTAAAAAATTGGTTATCCTTTAAAAAAGGTATAAGGTAATTTTGAATCAGATGCTTCTTAGATGATATACCTCCTCTTGTTCCAATTTTGTCATTTATCTTATTTCAAACATTAATCATGTGGTGTTTTCTTTAACACCAGCTATTAATTTTGAATCCCATATATCTCTGAATTCCTCTCCTAATCTCTCACCTATTTTATCCAATTCTATTTTAACCCATTCTGGCTTTTCTTACCCATCAAAAAAATTAAAAAATCTTGTTTGGGTTGCTTGATAGTAATTATTAAAATTAGGAAGCTGCAGGCCTCCCAACTCATATTTCCACATTAACCTTTCTATAGAGACTCTTGACATCTTACCTTTTTAAAGGAATTTCCTCACATTTATTTAATTCCTGAAAAAAAACTTTTGAAGCAGTAATATAGGTAAAGTTTGAAAAAGATATTGTATTCTTGGGAATATATTAATCTTAATACAGTTAACCTTTCCTAGTAATGTTATAGGTGAAATCATCCATTTTTAAAAAATCTTCTTCAAACTTTTTAAATACTGGTATATAATTCAATTTATAGAAGTTATTTAAATTATTGTCTATATGAATCCCTGGACATTTAATCCAATTTTTTTTTGCCATTTGTATTGGGTGTTTCTTTGACATTGGCATAAGGGGCATTATTTCAGTTTTGTCCCATCTTATATTATAACTGAAATCCTTCCATATTCTTCCAATTTAAAATGTAATTTTTGCAAGGGTCTCAGGTTCTGTCAAACATATTAAAACATTGCCTGCAAATAAACTAATTTTGTGCTCTTCTAACCAACGCCAAGTCCCTTAATTTCCAAATCACTCCCAATTGCATCTGCAATGGCTCCACTGCTGATATAAACAGAGCTGGAGATGGGGGATATCCTTGTTTACTAGATCTTGTCAGTTGGAATGGAGCATATATCTGTCCAATAGTCACTACTTTTGTATTAGGATCATTATATAATGCCTTAATCCAGTTTATAAAGTTTGTCCAAATCCAAATTTATCCAACAACTTAAACAAAAAGTCCCACTCAAATCTATCAAATGTTTTTTCTGCATTTAAAGCCACTGCAACACTTGTGTCTTCTTTTTTTGAGCTAAATATATAATATTAAATAGTCTAATCACATTGTCAGCTGATTGTCTCTTTTATACAAATCCTATCTGATCGATATTTATTAGTTTAAGTAATAATTTAGTCATCTTATAACCTGCATTTAATAATGAAATAGGTCTATAGAATTAAGGTTTTAAAGGACCTCTATCTTTTTTTGGTATTCCAGTAATTATTCTTATTGAAAATTATTCTGGGAGAGTGCAATCTATATATGCCTGATCTAACATTTCCATAAAAATAGGAATAAATCTTTATAAAATTTATGCAGAAACCCATCTTCTTCCAGAGATTCATTACTTTGTAATTATCTCATTACTTCCCTCACCTCTACCTGTTTGAGGTGGGCACTGAATTCTGTCTATATTTCCATACTCAATATTTGTAAACTTATCTGAGATAAATACCCATCTCTTTTACTATCATCCTTTAAAGAATATGAAGTGGCAGGGCACTCTCTCATGGCGAACCGGCCCAACGTGTAATGCCATGTAACGGGGTAGCCATGGGAAGATGGTGCCATCAGGGTTTATCCCTGCCTCAAGTTTCCTGCCCAGTGCACTCCTGGGGCAGCAACTGTGATGTCACCACGCACGTGGTGACTGAGCTAATGCTGCCCTTAAAGGGGCGTGCGCTGAATTTGAATAAAACAGTCTAATGACATTCAATGTGGTGGCTGTGTCCAGCTCCACATTGGTGACTCCGACAAGCCCAAACACCTCTCTGGTCTCAAGAACATAGATCCAGCTAAGATCAATGCCGATGCCATCAAACTGACCCCCTTCTGGTCCCATTGCCCGCGTATGTGGTTTGGGCAGGTGGAGGCACAGTTTCAACTGAGGAACATTTCAGCAGATGCCACAATGTTCTACCACGTTGTGAGCGTGCTGGACGAAGAAACGGCAGCCAGGGTGGACAATCTAATACACAATCCACCAGCCGAGGGTATATATCCTGCCCGCAAGATCCCACTTCTAGGCACTTTTGGGCTCTTCCCTCAGCAGTGTGCCTCAAGACTCCTGCACTTGGACGGGCTGGGGGACCGCACACCATCGGCCCTAATGGACGAGATTCTGGCGCTGGCGGAGGATCACAAGCCTTATTTCCTATTCTATCAGATCTTCCTCGAGCAGATGCCCGAGAACATCCAACTACTCCTGAAGGATGAGGACTTCATGGAGCCACGTCAAGTCACAGCCCGACCGGACACCCTCTGGCTCACCAAAAGGGAGAATGAAGCAGCCCTCAGTCAGGTTACATGACCAGGAGCCAGTCGGCCGCAACATTTCCCCAGGCACAAGCTGGAGGAGCACCATCCCACCTGGTGCTTTTTTCATCAGTGCTGAGGAGCGGCTCATAAGTGCCGACAACCGTGTAACTACCAGGGAAATGACCCGGTCAGCTGCCATTGATGGCTGTGACGGCTGACCACGTGAACAGCCTCCTTCGCGTTACTGACAAGTCCACCGGCCGGCGTTTCCTGGTGGACACAGGAGCAGAGCTGAGCGTCCTGTCCCCCACCGCCCTCGAGACACCCCCCCCCCGATCTCATGCTCCCACCCTGCGGGCAGCCAACTGTTCCGCCATCAAGACCTTCGGTATCCGCAGGGTGCAGATCCAAATCGGGAAAGAGAAATTCCGCTGGAAGTTCGTGTTAGCCTCAGTGGGTACTGAGTTGTTGGGGGCTGACTTCCTGAGGGCTCATGGCCTGTTGGTCGACATGAAGGGCAAGAGTCTGGTCAATGCTCACACTTTCAATTTGGTGTACCTGGACGCCACGGATGCCTACAAGCCCGAGATCGCCGCCATCACCACTTCAAGCATACTCCACGAGTTCCCCGCCATCCTACAAAAACAATTCAGCACCACCTTACCCCAGCACGGGGTATACCACCATAACTCCACCCAGGGCCCCCCACTGCACACCAAGCCCAGACGACTTTTGCCCGAAAAGCTGCAGCTGGAAAAGGAGGAGTTTTCCCAACTGCAGGAATTGGGAATTGTCCATTTCCTGGGCATCCCCCCTCCACATGGTCCCCAAACCCTCCAGGGGCTGGAGACCCTGTGGGCATTACCAGCGTTTGAACGATGCAACCACACCGGACAGGTATCCGGTTCCCCACATTCAAGACTTCTTGGCCAGTCTCCACGGCACGCAAGTCTTCTCCAAAATCGATCTGGTGCAGGGCTATCATCAGATTCTGGTCCACCCCGAGGACATCAGCAAGATGGCGATCATCACCAACTTTGGCCTCTTTGAATTCCTGCGTATGCACTTCAGGCTCAAGAACGTGGCCCAGACTTTTCAGCGCCTCATGGATGCAGTGGGTAGGGACTTCGACTTTGTGTTTATTTATCTGGACGATATCCTTATCGCCAGCCGCAAACACGCAGAGCACAAGGCCCACCTCTGTACCCTGTTTAACCGACTGGCGGTGTTCGGCTTTACGGTCAACGTGGCCAAGTGCCAGTTCGGCAAGCAGACGCTGCAATTCCTAGGGCACAACATCTCGGCAGCAGATTCTGCCCTGGCGCCAGAGAAGGTCGCAGCCGTCCAGTGGTTCCCCAAGCCAACCACCCTCAAAGGCCTGCAGAAGTTTGTGGGGATGGTGAATTTTTATCATCGGTTCATCCCTGGTGCCGCCCGCACCATACGACCGCTGATCGCATTGATCGCCATAAGGAGAAAGTCCTGGGCTGGTCAGAGGAGGCAGAGACCGCTTTTGCTGCAACAAAGGAGGCCTTCGCCAACGCAACTCTATTAGTGTACCCACGCCCGGAGGCACATACGGCGTTCGCGGTGGACGCCTCAGTCATGGTGGTATGGAGCGTACTCAAGCAGTGGCTCAATGGACAGTGGCGCCTGCTGGCCTTCAAGAGCAAACAGCTGTGCCCACCAGAGCTCAAGTACAGTGCTTTCGACCGGGAGTTCCTGGCGCTGTACCTGGCCATCCAGCACTTTCGATACTTTCTAGAGGGCAGGCCCTTCACAGTGTTCACGGACCACAAGCCCCTCACACAGGCACTCGCGATGGCCAAAGATCCGAGGTCGGCTCGTCAGCAACGCCACCTCTCCTATGTTTCGGAGTTCACCGCCGACATCTGGCAGAGGGCAGGTAAAGACAACATCGTGGCGGATGCGCTCTCTCGTCCGGCGATCAATGCCCTCATCCCCGGCCTTGACGACACACAATTGGCACAGGCCCAGAAGCAGGAGACGAGACGCAGGCTCTCTGGACCACCATCTCTGGCCTCGATCTCCAGGATATTCAGTTTCCCAACAGGATGGACACGCTGCTCTGCAACGTCTCCACCAGCTCGCTGCACCCAGTAGTCTGACCGCACTGTTGGTTGATGGTTTTCAACTTAGTCCATGAACTAGCCCACCCCTCAGTGAAGACTTCAGTACAAATGGTGGCAGAGTGGTTTGTGTGGCACGGGCTCAAAAAGGAGGTGGCTGAGATGGCAAGGAACTGTACCAGGTGCCAGGCCTCCAAGGTCCACCGACATATGCAGGCCCCAATCCAGCAATTCGACCCGACGGTGTGGAGATTTCAGCACATCCACGTTGATGGCGTAGGCCCCCTGCCGGTGTCCAGAGAAGCGCGTTACCTTCTCACAATAGTCGACCGAACCACGAGATGGCCGGAGGCCATTCGCATCAAAGAAGCTTCCACAGAGACGTGTGCCAAGAACCTAGTCAGTCATTGGATCGCCAGGTTCAGGGTTCCGGCGCAAGCCACCAGTGACAGAGGCGCCAAGTTCACCTCCGCGTTCTGGGCTCAGCTGGTGAATCTCCCAGGGGTTAAACTCCACCACACCACAACCTACCACCTGCAAGAAAATGGTTTGGTGGAGAGATTTCATCATCATCTGAAATCCACCCTCATGGCTCGCCTCACCAGCCCAGGCTGGGTAGATGAACTGCCCTGGGTCCTCCTCAGCATCAGAACAGGACCCAAGGAGGACCTACAGGGGTCTTCTGTGGAACTGGTATACGGCGCGCCACTCTCACTGCCCAGTGAGTTCTTTGGCCCAGAGCTAAATGCCACGCCCAAGCATGCGAACCTGTTGGTGGATCTCCGTAAGAAGCTGTCCTCGCTATCCCCCCGCCTCCCTCGCATCCTGGTGCCCACCCGACACATCATCCCAAAGAGCTGACTCGGCAGAATTCGTGTTTGTTCAGCGCTGCCCACATACGGCACCTTTGCAACGCGCGTATGAAGGTCTGTACAAAGTCCTCCAGCGGTCCAGCAGGACTTTCACTTTGGACATAGGAGGGAAAAAATGAACTTTTCACCATGGACTGTTTGAAGGCGGTGCACTTGGACCTATCACAGCCGATGCAAACGGCCATGCCCAAACTCTGGGGCCGCCCACCTAAGCAGCAGGACGTGTAGCTGGTTCTGGAGGGGGTGACAGCACACTATCTCATGGCGAACCGGCTGTGCATGTAATGCCACATGGTAGGGCAGCCATGGGAAGATTGTGCCATCACGGTTTCTCCCTGCCTCAAGTCTCCTGCCCAGCGTGCACCTGGGGCAGTGATTATGATGTCACCATGCATGAGATGACTGAGATCACATTGCCCTTAATGGATTTCGCGCTGAATTTGAATAAAACAGTCGTTAACGACATTCAACGTGGTGGCTGTGTCTTTCTTGGCTGTGGCCAGCTCCACACTGACCTATATAATTTAGAATAACACTCTTAAAAGATTCTTTTTTTTAAATTTTTCACACTATGAACCATATTGACCAAAATACACATAAACATTTTCCTTTTCTTGATGTTTAGAATAACATTATAGTCATTCTTAATTACATTAATCATTCTCGAAACCTGCTCCACTTTTAATTGCCATTCAAGTACTCTGTGATCGTTTGCCTAATTCATAATATCTCTTGTGATTCCTTTCTCTATTCTTTTTAATGTATTTATACTAAAGACTGTTATTAATTAGTTGTCTACATTTATCTACAAAACTTCTCTTTTGAAGATCCTTTTCCAAACCATTATTTCTTTTTCTAAATGATCTCTTTCATATACTCCTTTTTGATTTTAGAATTAAAACATAATTTGCCTTCTCAGATAGGCTTTCAAAGTATCCCATATTACAAACTTATCATTCACAGAGATCAAGTTTGTTTCACAAAATGTCTGAATTTGTTTTCTAATAAAAATAAATCATAAAAATCCATTCTTTTTAGAAATAATGGATTCAGTCTCCATCTACAAACTGATTTCTCTTTATCAGGGATTGCAATTGTCATAAATCAAACAATCAGACAAAATTCTCATTTATATTTTGCTTCAAGAATCCTACCGTGCATCTGTGCTGAAATTAGAAGTAAATCAAATCTAGAATAAGAATCATGCCTACTCTAATAAAAAGAGTAATCCTTTTCTCTAGGATGAATTCTCTTCCATGCATCTATTTAATTCAAATCTCTCATTAATACCAATGTAACGTTTGCTGCTTTAGCTCTCGTCCCTCCTCTAATAGATCTATCTAAAAATGGATCCAAACAAAAATTAAAATATCCTCCTATTAAAATATTTTCATGTGCATCTGCTAGATTAAGAAATGTTTTTTGAATAAATTTCTCATCTTCAACATTAGGGGCATACAAATTCAAAAGAGTCCATAATTCCAAACATATTTGACAGTGTACCATCATATCTCTCTCTGCAGGGTCAGTCACACATTTTGACTTTTAATTGGAAGATTCTTTTTTATCAAAATCACCACACCTCTTGCCTTAGAATTGAATGAAGAAGCCACTACATTCCCAATCCAATCTCTTTTTAATTTCAAATGTTCCTTTTCAATTAAATGGGTTCTTGCAGAAAAGCCAAGTCAACTCCCAGTTTCTTAATATATGTTAATACTCTCTCTTCACCGGCCTGTTTAACCCATTAACACTAAAATTTACAAATTTTACTGTACTATTCATCTTAATAAACCATATTCAGTCCCTTTAGTATTAATTCCTGCACCTTCACCTGCGAATCTCCTCCCCTTAACTCCATTACTCAATGTCCAATGTGTCGATTCGCACTTCCTCCAGCAATCCAAATAAAGAAGACAGGTATACAATTAAATGATATATATTCCAACATTTATAACTCTAACACACACACGCACACATTATATGCGTCGTGGCGTACCAGCCCCGCTTGTACCGCTGCGCCGGCGGGGCAGCCGCGAGAAGATGGCACCGTCGGGGAACCTCCATGCCATGTGGGTTTGAACAAAGCATGCGCCTCGGGCGAGCATGGTGATGTCACCGATGACGCGGGACGGAGCTTACACCGCCCTTAAAGTGGCGCACATGAAGTTTCAAATAAACAGTTCGTTGAAACCCCCGTGGTGGTAGTGAGTTTCAATTCGTGTAGCAGCCGCTATATATATATATCTATATAAATAAATATCTCTATCTCTATATATCTATCTCTATCTCTAGAGATAGATATATATATATAACTATATCTATCTCTAGAGATATAGATATATATATCTATATATAAATAGATATATATCTATATATATCTATATATATATAGATATATATATATAAATAAACTATATCTCTAGATATATATATTTATATATAGATATATATATATATATATATATAGAGAGAGAGAGAGAGATATATAGAGATATAGATATAGAAAGACAAAGTAAGAACCCCTCCGCCACCCAACAAGTATTGTTTAAGTAATACACAATACTACCTCCCTCAATTTTCAGGCTGCAACTAGGGTCACAAAAACACACATGATCCAGTAGCAGTTAGTACCTCATCTCCATCTCCCCTCTCCTCCAACCCCACTGGCACATTTATCATAAGATCTTTAATCATTTAATACATAAATGAAAAACTTTCCAAAAATCAGCAAAGAGAGAATAACTATTCTGAATGATTTAGTCTTACAGAGCTGTTATAAAAAGATTAGTACATCAAGGACACAGTAGCAACAACAGAGTTTTTATTTCTTCATTCCACCTGTGCTCTTGGAAGACCTTGCTCAAATTCTTCTTCTGCTTGTACAAAATTCAAAGAGAATTTATTTTGACCTGCAGGCAGGAAAATCTTCAAGGCTGCAGGATGACACAGCACAATTCAACATCCTTTTTCCCAAAGAGCCTTCTTGACTGGATTAAATTCTCTTCTTCTCTTTAATAGCTCTGCACTTAAATCAGGGTAGAACAAAACCCTTAATACTCAAGTGGGCCTTTCCTTGCTCTTGCCCCTTCTGCCCTTCTCTCTATCTTGATATCGAAGGAAGTTAATTAACACAGAACGCGGGTCCTAATTTGGAAATGGCTTTCCTCTCAGAGCTCTATGGGCTTTTTCAATCTCAATCGGGTATTCAAAATTCTGTGCTCCCAAAACATCAGGAATCCATTTTTTGAAAATAAAACAGTTGGGTCTCGCTCTGCTTCCCCTTCTTTAAGGCCCACTATTTTAAATATTATTTCTTACTCTGAAATTTTCCAATACGTCTACTTTCCGTTGAAGCTTTTGATTTTCCATAATCAAAGCAGTATAATGTCTTTCACTCTTGTCACTCTATCATGCTTGCATTTCTTCCTGCACCTTCTTTATTTTCCCATCCAATTTATCTAACTTTCTCTTCATTTTATTCACTGCATCCAAAACAGTTTGTTTCCCCTTTCATTCCTTGAAGGTCTCTTAATAATTCAACGTTGGCTACAACATCTACTTTTACTTTTTAAAATCTTAGCTTCTTTCAATACCTCATCATCATGTTGCTGTTCTTCATCTTCTTCTTCACTACCAGACGCTTGTGAGCCTGATTTCTCTTCTTCCAATGCTGTAGCTGAAGGCCCGACTTTTTGTGCATGCGCAGTTTTTCCTTGACACCATCTCTCCGCTGCTGTGGGCGAGTGACGTCAGTAGGTGGCAATTCCATAGATTAATTCGCCCAGAGAACAGCTTGAATGCTGGCTCCTTCCTTCAAACTCAATGCAGGCCTCTAGTATCCTCTTATTGTCGGGCTCCAGGTAGGGCTGTAGCAGTTTTTTCTTTTTCCAGAGGCATTTTTAAAGTATTGTTTTTTATACTTCAAAAAACTTAATTACTCTAAAACATTACTTATTTAGTATGTTTTTACTAATTTACCAGGAGGGTCAGATTTCTACATCCTAACCTTACAGCATCACTTGATTCCCCCACCCCCCCCCAACCCCGTTAATTTTCTTAAATTAGTGAACGATAAATGTTATTGCAGCAGCTTCTTACTTAGCCAAATGCTTGATGAGAATCTCCAATATTTCTCTGTTCTTTTCTGGAAGTTTATGAATAAGGGAATGAAGTAGCTTGATTCTTGATTCAGGACAACTGTTTTCTATAAAAAAGAGAAGACAACAGAACTCCCACATTAGATAATATCCTATTCATTTCCCTCCACTTAACATCATTCACAAGTTTTACAGAACCACTCTTTCAACAGATGAAACTCAACCTCTCTTACTTCTCAACATCTGACATCGTGCTGTTCCATGTCTCTCATTTTGCCTCTACCAGCCTGACACTGAGTTAAAAATAAAAGCTGTACATCTCAAACCTTTAAGCTTATCTATTTAGTTTACAGTCAATCAGCAATGACCCTAATCCACATTTGTTCCACAAACCTTCAAATCCCTAACATAACAAAAATCTAATACTCAATTTTTAATGTTAACTCCCCATATCAACAAAGCTTTTCATGGAGCAAGTTCCACATTGTCACCTTCTGTGTGAGGAGGTAATTCCTGATTTCTTCTTAAAAGCTCAATCTTTGATTTTAATTCAGCAGTCTTATTAATGTCTGAGCTCAAAGCAATAAAAGCTAATGTTATTCAATCTGTTACAATAATTTCCCCCTGGAGACAACTATCTCTTTCAAATGATTCAATACCAGCATTACCAGATTTCTTGATTAATATCCAGTCATGGATCGGCCTCAAACATGTCACTTCCATATTGAAAAGATTGAAGATGTCATCTATTGTTGCCATCACACACTTGAACTCTTCACTTCATTTCTAACCACTTAACATCATCCCATCAGGCTGAACCAGATGATTTTGTAACCACAGCAACTAATATGATCTTGTATGAACTTTCAAATCTATTTCCTTTCCACCACATATAAAAAACAACTATTGTAGCATTTCCTGGACCAGTCAATCTGCTGCTAAAATCTCATGCCCCATGTTTTTAAACATGTTAAAATTCATTTGCTTCAGCGCTCATTTGATGAACTCCCTGTTCACATGCACCATAAACCTCATGTCTAAAACTCTGGTTATTTTACTTGTATCTTAATCTGCCTCATTCATAATTCTGCCTGGGCCAAGTTGCAATGGCTAATGACTGCAAAGCTTCCAAATGATGATTATCACTTTATCATAAAATTCATTGATCCCTTCCACTTATAATATCCTTAACACAAGATCTGACTTAATCTCACCCCCTAACTGGTATAGATAAGGGTGCAGCAACATTACAACACCAGATTCCATTCATTTTATTTGAATAAATTGCATCACACCCCATATTTGTTTAATTTAAAACTGAATTGACAACTATGGTACACATGACTACTTACTGGTTAGAGAGATGAAATCCAAATGCAACTTGTATGTCATGATGGGCTCTGGGAGATTCCTTTTACATTAACAAAACAATAAATTAATTGAAAATCTGAATTAACCATTTGCTGTCTTGAATAACTAAAGTTCTCCATGCTGTATTTCTTTCTTTTTAAAATATTTTCATTGAGTTTAACACACAAATCCTACACACAAAGTATTTTAATAAAAAAAATAACAAGTCCTATCATAATCTTATGGATAGAAACAACTAAAATTACATTATATTTAAACAAAGGGTAAATTCTGTTTAACGATGTGACAACTATATTAAACAAGTTAATTTTTTTAAAAAACCAAAAACCTCAAACTAAATCTAATTGGTCCCCTCCCTCTAATCAAGGATACCTTGTAGAAAAAGATGTAAAGATATGAATCAAATATCCATGGAGTATTTATTTCTAAACTGAAGTATTTGATTTTCAAATTGTTTTTTTTTAAACTTTATTTAAAGATTTTATCACATGAATAAAACAAAAAAATTACATTTAAAGAAAAATAAAAATAAAGTAATTATTACAACACAGCATTAATGACCTAACTTAAATCAGTCTAACACCCCCCCCCCCATATATACGGCCACTAAAAAAAATCTATATACATAAAAAAAACCCACCCTTCCCCCCCAAAATAAAGAGTGAAGAATTAATAAAGTTAATAATATTATATATAAAAAAAACACTCACAAACAAAAAAAATAAGTAAAAATACTATAAAAAAGTTATCAAATCTAAAATATCACACATAAAACATATTTAAGTCAAACTTAATTGCATGTACTTAACAAATAGAGTCCACTTCAGCTTATAAAAAGACATCTTATCTTGAATTGAAAAAGATATATTTTCCATAATTAAACAAGACTTCATCTCTAAATACCACCTATGATTTTCAAATTGTATTTCTATTCCTTTAAGTAAAGTTTGACAATCTCCTTAACACTTTAATTGATTGAATGAAAACTAAATAAACATTTGAATTTAACTATTACATTTATATCTGAAGAAGGAATTTGACATGTAAAAGGATAAAATAATCAGCTTAATTTATGCAATTAACTCTGCTTTCAAATGTATATAATATTCCTCATCGATTTCATGCATTTACTCACTGGATTTGGATGACCCAGACAAGACCAGCACATATTGACTATCCCCAATGTACTTGCTGCAGTTCGATGATTGCAGACTGTGTCATAAAAGCAATCCCACATGACTGTTGATGGAGTTTTGGGAATTTGATCCTGTGACAATAAAGTCTGGATGGGAACCTGAATATCTTGGATATGTTGGTATTTCCATTTGCCTGATGCCTTCTCCCTTCAGGCATTATATAGAACAGTACAGCACAAGAACTATAATCCCTGCACTGACCAAGATGTCAGATTATAGTCCATGCTGCCTGCACAGGATCCATAACTCTCCATTTCTCTGCACATTTGTGTGTCTATCTATAAGCCTCTTAAACACCACTACTACTACAAATACTTCTGCTTCCACTATTATCCCTGGCAGCACATTCCAGGCACCTACTTCTTTTTCCTTTCTTTGGCTTGGCTTCACAGATGAAGATTTATGGAGGGGTATGTCCACGTCTGCTGCAGGCTCGTTGGTGACTGACAAGTCCGATGCGGGACAGGCAGGCATGGTTGCAGCGGTTGCAAGGGAAAATTGGTTGGTTGGGGTTGGGTGTTGGGTTTTTCCTCCTTTATCTTTTGTCAGTGAGGTGGGCTCTGCGGTCTTCTTCAAAGGAGGTTGCAGCCCGCCGAACTGTGAGGCGCCAAGATGCACGGTTTGAGGCGATATCAGCCCACTGGCGGTGGTCAATGTGGCAGGCACCAAGAGATTTCTTTAGGCAGTCCTTGTACCTTTTCTTTGGTGCACCTCTGTCACGGTGGCCAGTGGAGAGCTCGCCATATAACACGATCTTGGGAAGGCGATGGTCCTCCATTCTGGAGACGTGACCCATCCAGCGCAGCTGGATCTTCAGCAGCGTGGACTCGATGCTGTCGACCTCTGCCATCTCGAGTACTTCGACGTTAGGGATGAAAGCGCTCCAATGAATGTTGAGGATGGAGCGGAGACAACACTGGTGGAAGCGTTCTAGGAGCCGTAGGTGATGCCGGTTGAGGACCCATGATTCGGAGCCGAACAGGAGTGTGGGTATGACAACGGCTCTGTATACGCTTATCTTTGTGAGGTTTTTCAGTTGGTTGTTTTTCCAGACTCTTTTGTGTAGTCTTCCAAAGGCGCTATTTGCCTTGGCCAGTCTGTTGTCTATCTCGTTGTCGATCCTTGCATCTGATGAAATGGTGCAGCCGAGATAGGTAAACTGGTTGACCGTTTTGAGTTTTGTGTGCCCGATGGAGATGTGGGGGGGCTGGTAGTCATGGTGGGGAGCTGGCTGATGGAGGACCTCACTTTTCTTCAGGCTGACTTCCAGGCCAAACATTTTGGCAGTTTCCGCAAAGCAGGACGTCAAGCGCTGAAGAGCTGGCTCTGAATGGGCAACTAAAGCGGCATCGTCTGCAAAGAGTAGTTCACGGACAAGTTTCTCTTGTGTCTTGGTGTGAGCTTGCAGGCGCCTCAGATTGAAGAGACTGCCATCCGTGCGGTAGCGGATGTAAACAGCTTCTTCATTGTTGAGGTCTTTCATGGCTTGGTTCAGCATCATGCTGAAGAAGATTGAGAAGAGGGTTGGTGCGAGAACACAGTCTTGCTTCACCTACTACTCTGTAGAAAAACCCCCCATGCACATCCTTGAAACTCCCCCTAATGCACCTTACACATACTCCAATGTGACCCTAGGGAAAAAATGATTCTAACTTTCTACTCAAACTATGGCTCTCAAAATTTCATAAATTTCTATCATCCTGTCTCAGCCTCCAACACTCCAAAACTATCCTACTTCGTCCAACCTTTCCTTCTACCTCATACACTATAACCCAGGCAGCATCCAGGTAAATGGAATGACCAGAATTCCACACAATACTCCAAGTGCAGCCAAATGCACATTTCATACACCTGCAACATGACTTCCTTATTTTGCTACTCAATACTTCAACCAGGGAAGGCAAGACGTCAAATGCTTTCTCTATCAGAGTATCTACTTACACAACCAGTGGTAGTTGAGGATTCGGGTGTATCTGATGAAAGATCATAGCAAGTCATACTGATACTGCACACTGTGATAATGCTGCAATTAGATGAAGTGAATTAATATTTGCAATGGCAGATGGGACTCCGGTTAAACAACCAGTTTGTCATGAATGGTGTTGATTTTCTCAAGCAGATGTAATTGTCCAGGTAAGCAGTCCACCTTTTCTCCTGTTCTTTCAGATACAAAGTTTATAGCTGGTCCAATTCCCCACCAATCATCCTCTTGGTACCTACCCCTATGAACACAGAAAATGCTCCACTTGTGCCCACACCTCCTCACTCACCATTATTCGGGGCCCCAAACAGTCATTCCAAGTGAAGCAACATTTCACTTGTGAATCTGCAGGGGTCATCAACTACATCTGGTGCTCCCATTGTGGTCTCCTCTACATCAGAGGGACCAGGCGCAGATTGGGAGACCATTTTGTTGAGCACCTTGGTTCCATCCAACACAATAGCGTGGATCTCCCAGAGGCTACCCATTTCAATTCCCCATCCCATTCCCTTGCTGACATGCCTGCCTGTGGTTTCATGTACTGCCAGACTGAGACCACTCCAGATTGGAGGAAGAACACCTCATCTTCCAACTGGGCACCCTCCAACCAAATGGCATTAACATTGACTTCCCTGGCTTTCATTAAACACTCTTCCCCTTATTTCTCCCCCGCCGCCTTCCCCCCAACTCTGTCTCTCCCTTTTTGGTCTCCTTTCGAACAGACATGATAAATTATCACCTCCCCTTATCAAATCCAATTAACAGCTTTTATTGGTTTGGATTCCTCCTCTACCCAACATTGTCTGAATTCTGAGATTTCCTGTTCCTGGTTCATTCTGCTTAGTCTTTGAAGAAGGGTTCAGGCCTGAAATGTCAGCAATTTATCTTTGCTTTTTATAGATACTGAAAAACTGGCTGAGTTTCTCCAGCATTTTGGAGTGTTTACTGCAATAACAGCATCTGCAGACTTTTGTGTTTCACACAGTTATGGTCAATAAAATCCCCAGATTGATGTTGGATAATTTCATAATGGCCATTTCATTTGGTATCGAGAAGATTAGGCTCATTCTTGTGGGAGAGCATGGCATGATATACATATCAGTTGTCATTCAGCACCTCAGGCACCGACTCCTGTACCTGGGAACAGGAAGCTACATTAGCTGACAAATGGCAAATGGCATTAAACCTGTGCAATATACATCTTCACATCTTACATTATGGAAGGGTTATCAATGATAAGCTTAAGTTAAGTGCGTCTGAGAGAAACTCCTGCATAATATAAGATGAAAAAATGTCAAGTTACACTACACAATTTCTTTTATTTTCCTTTGTGCAAGGTAAAATGGAGAATTTGCTCTAATTTGGAGGCTTGGAGCGAGAGTCCTTAAAAGCATTTGTTAAGGTAAGTGCTTGTTTGGCTAATTAAATGTAGCCAATAAAAGGGAAGGAAGAGAGTGATCACTGAAGCTTAGCGGATTCAATGGCCCCATAAGAAAAATGCTTGCATGAGAAAGCACAGGTAAGAGCAAGTACGGTTAGGTAAGGTCTTTTCTTATTGTATCATCTGAGCACTGGCAATAGCTCTAATTGCAGGATGTGGGAAATCTGGGACAGCACAAGTATCCCCAATGATTACAAATGTGAGAAATGAATCCAGCTGCAGCATCTTACAGACCACATTAAGAAACTGGAGTTGAATGAATTCCAGATCACTCAGGAGGCAGAGGAGGTGATAGACAAGAATTGCTTTGCGGAAACTGCCAAAATGTTTGGCCTGGAAGTCAGCCTGAAGAAAACTGAGGTCCTCCATCAGCCAGCTCCCCACCATGACTACCAGCCCCCCCACATCTCCATCGGGCACACAAAACTCAAAACGGTCAACCAGTTTACCTATCTCGGCTGCACCATTTCATCAGATGCAAGGATCGACAATGAGATAGACAACAGACTCGCCAAGGCAAATAGCGCCTTTGGAAGACTACACAAAAGAGTCTGGAAAAACAACCAACTGAAAAACCTCACAAAGATAAGCGTATACAGAGCCGTTGTCATACCCACACTCCTGTTCGGCTCCGAATCATGGGTCCTCTACCGGCACCACCTACGGCTCCTAGAACGCTTCCACCAGCGTTGTCTCCGCTCCATCCTCAACATCCATTGGAGCGCTCACACCCCTAACGTCGAGGTACTCGAGATGGCAGAGGTCGACAGCATCGAGTCCACGCTGCTGAAGATCCAGCTGCGCTGGATGGGTCACGTCTCCAGAATGGAGGACCATCGCCTTCCCAAGATCGTATTATATGGCGAGCTCTCCACTGGCCACCGTGACAGAGGTGCACCAAAGAAAAGGTACAAGGACTGCCTAAAGAAATCTCTTGGTGCCTGCCACATTGACCACCGCCAGTGGGCTGATAACGCCTCAAACCGTGCATCTTGGCGCCTCACAGTTTGGCGGGCAGCAGCCTCCTTTGAAGAAGACCGCAGAGCCCACCTCACTGACAAAAGGCAAAGGAGGAAAAACCCAACACCCAACCCCAACCAACCAATTTTCCCTTGCAACCGCTGCAATCGTGTCTGCCTGTCCCGCATCGGACTGGTCAGCCACAAACGAGCCTGCAGCTGACGTGGACTTTTTTACCCCCTCCATAAATCTTCGTCCGCGAAGCCAAGCCAAAGAAGAAAGAAAGAAGACAGGGAAGCACTCATACCTAGGAGGCAGGTAGCTGGGTGACCGTCAGGAGAGGGAAAAGGTTACCCCTGTAGCTGTTCCCCTTAATAAAAGCAGAAATGCACTGGATGTTTGGGGACCACTTGTGCAGGATCCTCGATAGGTTTATCCCACTGAGACAGGGAAAAGATGGTCGGGCATTGAAGCTATGGTTGACAAGAGAGGTGGGTCAGCTACTCAAGAGAACAAAAGAAGCATACACAAGGTTTAAGAAGCAAGGTCAGGAAGGGCTTGTAAGAATTATATGGTAGCCAGGAAAGAACTCAAGGAGAGCTAGAGTGGAGCACAAGAAGACCTTGACAAGTAGGATTTCAGAAAACCCCAAGGTGTTCTACACAGACAGGAAGAATAGAAGGATGGATGGCTAGAGTGAGAATAAAAATGATTAAGGATAAAAGGTGGGGAAATGTGTCTGGAGGTACAGGAGCATAGATTTCTCTGGGATAGTCAGCATGGCATTGTGTGGGCAAGGCCAAGCCTCATGAGCCTTTTTTTTTAATACTTTAATTTAAAATTTTAAAACCTCAATAATATCAATTAATAATAAAATTTGTATACAGAAAAATATATCTGGATAACAAAAAAACCCCAACCTTCCTCTCCCTTCCCACTAATACCCACCCTCCTCCCCTATATCTACTCACTAAAAGAAAGAAGAAAAGGAGATCATCAATTATAATTCAACTACAGTTGAGTTTTTCAAGGAAGTGACAAACTAAATCAATGAAGGGAAGGCAGTATATAAGGCATTTGTCAAGATTCCCTGTGGTGGGCCCATTCAGAAAGTCACAAAGCACGGGATGCAATGAAGCTTGGCTGCTTGCATTCAGATTTGACTTGCCTGCAGAAAACAGAAGGTAGTAGTAGATAGAATACATTCTGTCTAGAAGATGGTGATTAGTGGCATTCCACAGGGATCTGTAGGAACTGCTAAACTCTCACCATACTATTCCTTTCAGCAAACAACCTTGTGTCCTTTATTCTCCAATTTTCATTATAACCATCTCACTCCCAGTCTGCCCTTCGCTGCCACACTCCTGCGCTGCCTGATGTGTTGCACGCCGGCAGGTGACCACAACGCTGCCCTTGCTCCCATTGTCAGCCCACACATGTGCATTTTCTCACTCGAGCATCGCCTCCATAGCTTCACCAGCAGCAAGTGGCCCTAAGCAAAGCCCATGTAGGCATGCGGCTGCGACAGCCCCCAAGTAATGCAAGGTGGCGACTGGATCTGGGTCTGCCTGCCACATAATGTTCTGGTGCATTGATTGTCCAGCCTGATGTGGTCTGGTACTGAAGCACTGGTAGTGGTTGACAGGAAGGGCTGGGATCTTGTGCCTTCACTGGTTTAGTGGGTGTCATGGCCAGCTGATTTTCGACATATGCTGGTTTTAAACAGTCAACAGATAGTGTTAATCTTTCCGTCCTGATAGATCACAAAAAGTTTGGGCTGGTTGGATGACTGCTGAAGCCCACGGCAAATGGTGTTGTGTCAAACCAAGACGTGTGTGCAGCATACTAAGTCGGCTGGCACGTAGACTGCAGTAGCTGCGTGTTGTCCTGAGTGACTGCATGATTGCCATAGACCTTTGGCAAAATTGGCAGGGTTAAGTGGTCTAGTTGTACGAGTAGAGTCGAAAAATTCCCTGGGAAGTGTCAGAGTGGTGCCATAGGCCCTTTCCACCACTGAATAAACTAGATCTACTTTTATGAATGATAAGCAGGACCAAGGGCAACTGTTCACTCCACTGGGATGCGTCACCCCCAGCTGTCAATGGCAGCGGAAGTGATCAATGAGGCCATTTGCCTGTGAGTGGTAAGCTGTCATTTGAATCTGGATGGTGCCTAAAAGGTCGATGAGAAGTTAGAAGAGGGCTGACTCAAACTATAATCCTCTGCCCGTTGTTATCGTGCCTGGATCACTGAAGGCCAGAACCCATTGGTCAATGAAAGCCCAGGCAAATGTCTCTGCAGAGATGTTGGTGATGGGGTTGGCCTCTTTCCATCTTGTCGTCCAATCTTCAGATGTGATTAATGGCTATACCCTCTCGATAGTGGAAGCAAACTGAGCAGATCCAGGTTTACATGTTTGAAACTGAAATTTGGGGCAGGAAAATCACCATGTGGTCTTAGTATTTCTGCATGGCAGTTTCACCAGATCAGCACATCACCCGCAGATGCAATTGTTTACATCTGCTGACATGCACTCTCATCAAACTCAAACTGGGATGGTGGATTGGTTTGACAGTATTGGCTGAGGACTGAAATGCCAGGCCATAACACATTAGGTTATGGCATAATGAAATTCTGCACCTGATTGTTCATACCTCATGGTTATCCAGTTCTGAACTTAACCCATTTTCCACAGCAACATAAACTTGATAGGATTTCTGCAGCCCACCTTTGTAAACACTGTCTCATGCAAGTGCAACTCTTAAATTGAGGAGGACAAGGGCAATTAAATTTTTCCATCGTATCGGTTAAAATAGTAATCACCATAGCCTCATTATTGCAGCTGGGTCCTTCAGGACCTGACCACTTCTTCAGAGTGGTGCCTCTATGCCAATCCCACTAAAGATACCACCTACATTAAAATAGACCCTTAATACTATTTTAAAATAATATTCAACAAGGGAGATTACTGCCTCATCAGAGATGGTATTGAAAAGGAACATTCCTTCCACAACTTTGTCTTGATTCCATGAGAATGTAAAGGGGTATTAACCCCATGCTGGGGTCTTGTTGCCCTACCCTTCTGACTAGTGTAACTCTTTGCTGTAGTTTTGCTCAAACTCTGGTTCCAGTTGAAGAGTTTACACTATAATTCTACAATGCAAGATTGAGTGATGTAATTTTCCTTCAATTCTGAAGCTTGAAACAGGTACTTATTTTTTTTTCTTTAAAGTTCATTTCTGAATCCTGAGATTTGTATATTTTGATAGAGTTTAATAGAAATAAGAACATGACAGTTTGAAAACAGCACAATGGAGGCACACAGCTCACCGCAAATACTGTTTCAGTGCACTGGTGATGGTCTTTGTTTCCCATTCCAGCCAGTTATTCAGATCCACTTCAGCACAGGTCTTTGAATCTGGAAAACATTATATTGATCAGCATAAAGATCTTAGCTTTCAATGCATAAGAAAATTGTAGGATTGGAATCCATATGGAGGACAAGATAGCCATACATTCTGAAACTTTTCAAACTTTGTTGAATGCTGGTGCACTTCTGCATTCTTTGCAAGAGTTTTATAGGAGCAGATGAAAGCAGCTCACTATCACTTTCCCAAGGAAAACTACAGATGGACAATAAACACTGGCCTTTACCTGTGTTTGTTGAGTCCTGAAAATTATTTTCAAAAATTTAATGTATGGATATTGCCTATGTGCTAAAATATTCAATTTTGATGTTCATTTATTGAAATCTGAATTTGTAGCAGTATAAATAACCTCCACTTTTAAACTTTCCATTAATATTAAGTGCCCGTTAGATTCCTCTTGAATATCTTTATATTGTAGCGGCCCGCTCATCGGGACAAGATGGGCAACAAATGCGGCATCCATGCAGAACCCACAGGGGCCAATGACCTTCATCACAGGTGACAACTCCCACGGTGGGAAACGATGAACAACGGCAGGAATACTAGCCAATCAGAGGCCAGCGCTATGGTGACATTACTCCTGTCGTTAGGAGCTGGGAGAGAATATAAGCAGAGCAGCCAATGCAATAAACTAGTCTTCAACTTCTTGGGTACTTGTCATTCTTTTCACGCTACAATAACAACATTAAACTCAGTCACGCCACTGAATCATACCTTCAGTAAACCATTGTTCCAGGTTCCAGGAAGTGTGAACTGTTTGCTAATTGTGGATATTCCAAAATCCATTGCAAAATTAACAAGCTCCATATTTGGGAAAAGCTTAAACAAAAAATCTTCAACTATTTTAAATTCACAACCACTGTTAACTTCTGGAATTCATTTTCATTACAAGATTTAGTTTCTAATTAACATGAATGCTCAAGAGAGTTTCATTTTGATGCCAACTGTAGCTGGACTCTTCTACATTAATATTATAATTAGCCTCAATGTAAAGAAAATGTAAACACCACTTTTGCCTACACTTATCTACAATGGTTAAAATATTGCACATTATTTCAATTTTGTATTAATTATTTTGCAGTTTATTTCCATTGTTTAACTATAAAATATTTTTATATTCATTGAAACACCTGATAAAAGTTCATGGTTCATCTAATTCATCTTTAATGACCTTGTGCTCTCACAATAAAGGAGTGACTGACTAAATAAGGCAATCAATCCTTATTAATTACAACAGATTCTAACACTAGGCAAGGATCACTTTGGACACCAGAAATCTAAAATTGCTGTGCCCAGGCGGCACACGATGTGTCAAACCGTACACACATTGAAATGCAAGCATAATGTGCTAAGAGTCCTCTCGAGTTCTTCCCCTTTCTCAAATGTTATGCACTAGATCAGCAACAATGGAAATATATCAAGAGAATGGTATCTTCATAAAATAATTTTTATTAATAACATAACGCTTCTTACTTAACTCTAAACTTTACTCTAACTTAAAACCATTATGTGCAAATGTATACATGTCTGTGAGTCACAAAACAATTTCTGTTCAGGTATAATTCTGAAGAAATGATTTTCAAGTTCAATCAGTTTGTTTTGAAACTCATATTCTTTAAATTGTTGCTCAAATTCACCAATTTCTTGTCGAGTAGTTTTCAAAGAATTGTTTCTTCACGTGACTGATTTCCCCATCCTGCATGGAGGTTTCACTACTTGTTTTACTTCCACAAACCCCGGTAAGGGTTTCATGAAGTGCCATGCAGAAATGGACACAGGACTACTCTCTCTCTCTCTTTCTCTTAAAGAGACAGTTGGAAGTGGACATTCTCTTTCAAAAGCCACTTATCCTGTGTTCTCCTTTGACCAGGACTAACATGTAACAGTACCTGTCTGGTTATTGCATCTTCAATCCTGTCTTATTTACAGTACAGACAAGCAACTGCTTCTGGTCTCAAAATGTCTGATTTCAGAAATACAATATGTTCTCTCAAAATGTCTTTAATCATGCGACATGATATTATTGCTGTCTTTGAAGTTTACATTCCAAACGTTTATGAGTGGATATGACACTGGATGATCTGTTGACCAGCCAGCAGATGGCTTCCTTGTATCCACAGCTGAATTTCCATTCCAACAACATAGGTAAACAAGCAAAGAGTCTTCTGTTTCATTAGCTATCCTTCTTGAGCAACCCCAATGTCCTAGATATTCCAATGAACAAACATTCTAGTTTTATTGCTTACCAGTCTTTGCAACTCCAAAAATGGCTTCTCTCTCTCTCTGAGTATATTTGTATGTATCTAAACCCATAAAATAACTTTACTAAAAATATACATTTTATCACTAAAGATTAATAATATTAATTCTATCACACAAATAATAGTGCAACTAGGAAATTGTTTCTAATCAGTATTTATTTAATGGAAAAATATTACACACCAGTTTCACTTAAATAAAATTAAAATTCTGCAGATTCAAAAAATCAAAAATAAAAGCAGAAAACATTTAACATACTCATGAGCTCAGTGGAGTAATTAGAGTTAATGTTTCAACTGATGACTGAAATGTTATTAACCTGAAACTATAACTTTTTCCAGCTCCACTATTACATTATGATAAAGATAGAACATAGTACATAACAGCACAGTGCAGGCCCTTTGGCTATGAAGTTGTGCCAATTAATACAAGCCTATTCAACAAACTAATCCTTCCCTGTCTCACACCCTTAACCCTGTATTTTTCTTGCATCCATATGCCCAAGGGTCTTTTTAAATGTCTCTATTGTACCAGTCTCCAGCACCACTCCTGACAACACATTCCAGGTACCATTCTCTCTCTACATCAGGTACCCCAGTGGTCGTGAGGATGCTGTCTCAACCAGGGATCTAGCATCAGCAGGGCCCCACCCACCAGCATCACGACTACCTGGCCCAACCTCCCCACCATGGGTACCCTTGGCCCATCCAGGATCTGGGGGCCGATCTCCTCCCTATGCCCCTCCATACAGCCCCAATCCTAGACCACACCCACCCAGCTACTCCCCACCGCGGACAGACGTACAGATTGATACCGCGCTGTCCACACTGACGCCCGCCACAGCTATGCTGGACCCAGCCAACCCTCAGGCAGCAACCGCACCCTCGCCGACTTTTGACCAGGAGCCAACCCTGTGATGGTCCCAGATGCTCCGACAGGCACCGGACTGCCTGAACCTGTAAATACCACCTGCCATTGTTTACACAGCCCCCTGGGACAATTTTAAGAAGGGGGTGAATGTGGTAATACTGTTACGGAGTCCAGAGGACCCCAAAAACCAGCAGCAATAGACATGCACCACAACACAGGGGTACTTAAACAAAAGGAGTTTTGAATTATATTTGAACAAGAAAACAGAATTGAACTTTAACATTACTTAACCTACCTAACTACTTAATCCCCCCTCCCCCCCCCTCCCCAATACTAAGTGTGTAATGTATATTTAAGGTTAGAAAAGTTCTTTGGATCACAATCCAATCTGACTGGTTGCAGGCAATTCTTGTACTGTGCACAGAAGTTAGCATTTACAAAGTTCACCAGTCTTTGGTACTTAACAGGCAAATGGTTACCACTCAGGAGGGTTCTTGCTGGATTTCAGAGAGAGATTCCTTTCCCAGGACATCCGCAACTGACTCTTTCTCAATCAGTCTTGCTGATGGAATTTGCCACCTTCAGGGTTCTCCAGATGATCTTCTTTCTTTCAGGTCACCTTTCAGATCACCAGTCTTCTCCTTTGACCAGACAGCCTTCCAAGGTTTGCCAGCTTTGTCCTTCTGGAAATAATTTCTGTGACTCCTCTCTCTCTGTTTCACATCCTCCCTCTCTGAGAGCAAAACAGTTCTCTCCTGCCTGCAAAGATCACATGTTCTCCCAGGCAAGCTGCTGCCGATACTTTGTTGCCTCCTGCAAAAGTTCTGCAAATATTCTGTGTTTTAAAATGTGTGTGTGCAAGCTGCTCTAACAATTCCTCCCAAACCACCTCCGCAGGGGCGATCTCTGTACCTGCAGGAAGATCACCTTGGGGGCTGACTCCACCTGGCCGGCTGTCAATCAGCCAACCTGAATATAAACCTGAGCCGGTTCCTCCTGAGCCAGTCAGATGGGGAGCCATCAAGGCTTGAACTGGTGTTTAGACATTTACTGGAATAAAGTCTGTTGTACAGTCTTTTGAGATTTGTGCTTGCTTGTTGCTACCTCAGCGCACCACACATCTCCCCTAACTTTCCTCCCCTTACCCTGTACAGATGTCCTCTGGTGTTTGCTACTCTTGCGCCAAGGCTGGCTGTGGACCCTATCTATGCCACTCACAATCTTGTAGACCTCTATTAAGTCATCTGTCATACTTTAAAGAGAAAATCCATAGCTCTGTTAATCTTACGTCATAAGACATGTTCTCCAAGATGTATAATTTATCTTGAATTCTTCCATAATATTCACCGGAAACTTTAGAATAGGATTTTGATGGAAATACTACCAAATGCTTAGGCAGACTGATGTATTAAAATTCAGTATTAAAATAAGTTGCTTGATTTGGTAGTGGTAGATTGCTATGTGCTATGTGGTAGATTGCTCTGCCTTCAATAAAGTATGCAATTCAGTCCCATTTATTTTTCTTGTAGCCTTTCCAAATATCAAACAATGCATCAGCAAAACAGATTTAGCAACAACATGTCCTAAAAAAGGGTTAAGTAGGGCATCAGTGGAAACTATTCATGACCAATTTTACACATCAATGAACATTCAGTAATAAAACTTCAACAGTGAGCGTGAGAACAGACCGTTCCCATGCAATTCTTCCTAAATTATTCGAGAAGCCTATATACTGTTGTACACACAAAACAATGATCCAACTGCCTCTAAGGTATAAACCTGCTTTGAGCCAGGAAAATTGAACATATGTTTTAAAATAATGTTTTAGTCAAATAAGGGAACAAATTGAAAAATGATTTTTAAAGTATGCTTGGTAGAATTCTAAAAAGCTTCCAACTAAAAATGTTGCTGTGATTTTCTCCAATTGTTTTCAATTTGTTTATCTGTAAAAGTATAATTAGGAAGAACTTTTTATGCCAGTCTTTCTGTCAAGCAGCAAACTTTGTTCATTTAAAAGGAATCCAAATCCATGATCTCCTTCATTAATAGCAAAGGAAACTAATAATAGCTGGAAAGTTAGCTGAGAATGGCTATCTTTATAAAAAATTATTTCCTGCCACTGAATAGGCTGAACCAGTGTTTCAACTAACGTACCCAATTTAAATATCCTTTCTACTGGGTGCTCGTGTCTAGCCTTTTATCTGGGATTCCAAACACCGGCAACTCCAAAAACCGGCACTTTATTCGGTAATGACTTTATACATAAGTAATGTTAATTTCCTGTAATAAATTCTCCATTTTCAGAGGGAGGACCCCCCTCCCCCCCCACTCAGTTCCCATTGACTTCACCTCCTTCCCCATGGGCACCTCTTTTACCTTCGGTGGAAAGGTGACTCTCGGCCCCCAGCAGCCAGTGAAGGAGAAGCAGGCGGTGTCTGACTAAATGCAGGAGCAATGGCTATCTTCCTTACCCATAATCTCCCACTCAGCTAGAACTGCTCTGGCTGAGTTTTGTTACTGAATGTTCATTGGTGTATAGAATTGGTCATGAATAGTTTCCACTGCTACCCTATTTAACCCTTTTTTAGGACATAATGCTGTTAAATCTGCTTTGCTGATGCATTGTTTGACATTTGGAAAGGCTACAAGAAAAATAAATGGGAATGGATTGCATACTTTATTGAAGGCGCGATCCAATGCAGCGCTCCATAAACTCCGAGCTCGGCACTGCACCCCTGCTATTGCATACGGAGTTAGATGGGCCCCACTCCCGGGCGACAGACAGTGCTGCACTGACAAAGTGTACCTGACGGGTGGCTTGGTGGAGTTCCTGAAAGCTGCCAATGCTCAGCTCCACTGCCTTGACAGCTCACTCACCCTGCAGCTCTGCACCTCGTGTCCAGCCTTTTGCCCTGCTTGGCCGCTGGCTCAGAGTAGACGACACTGGCTGCCTTTTTGACTGAGCTCCCAGGCCACCCCATCACTTCCGACCTCCAATTGACTGATGCACTGGTCAAGAGCCTCCTATATGGTGCATGTCGAACCATTGCTCAGCCCAGTCAGCAACAACCCCCCCCACGATCAGCCCAACAGATAGCCAGGGGGGGTGGGGAAAGGGACGGTGGGGGCTAGGAGTGAGGCATTTGCTTAAAGAGACCAAAATCAAAAGGATTCCAAAATATGGAAGATTCTGAAAATGGCAAGTGTCCAGTCCCGACGATCCCTGATAAAAGGTTAGACACTTGTGCTAGGTAGGTAAAGGCTAATCGGGGTGTTGGGGGGAGCGTGGGGAGGTTTGTTTGTCCTAACTGATGCAACTTTGTGAAATACCATATTTGATAGCATATAGGACATGCCCATTTTTAGCATGAGATTTTAGGAAAAGTTTTAGTGTATTTACCTCATTCAATTTTCTCGGGGGTCCTGTCGCTTGCACCCTCGCTCCCATCACTTGCACCCTCCCTCCCGTCGCTCGCACCATTGCTCCTTCCCTCCCACAGTGCTTTGAGGAGAGCACTGGGCCTCGATGGTCAGCTTGTCGAACAAAGACTGATCTTCAAGTCCCAGCGCCCTCCTCAAAGCACTGTGGGAGAGACAGAGCGACAGAAGAGAGAGAGAGAGAGAGAGAGAGAGAGAGAGAGAGAGAGAGAGAGAAGAGAGAAAGTGCTGGCAGGCAGGAAGGAGAGAGAGCATGAGAGTGAGCCTTCTTACCAGGGGAAGTGAGCGGCGACAATTCTGGAAAACACAGGTGAGCTGTTTGAGCACTTTCCTCCTGCTGCAATCTTGCAAAATGATGGCACGAAAATGTGGTTTTTGAGGCAATTTTTTTGGAATAAAAAGGGGGTCCTATATGCCATCAAATTTGGTAGATGTAAGCAGCTGGGACAAAACTACAGTTGTTTGAACCCACCATGTTACAATTACCTGCCAAATGAAAACACTGGCACTATTTGTTAGAATTCCTGAGCCTAGTTCACTGGTGAACTGCCTGTCTCAGACTCAGGCCTTACAACAACATTGCTCCATTCCTTTTCTGAAACACCTACTGGTACTTATGCCACAGTATTGCAGCAATCATTTATTACATCCAGTGTATGGAACACTGCTTATAGAGTACACCAATGCATAAATCCAGAATATTTTGTCTCAAAAAGTAGTGGAATTTTCACAGGGAATTTGATATCTATTTTGAGAGGAAAAATTTGCAAGATTATGGGTAAAAAGTTCATATCTGAGTGGACAGCTTTTTTAAGGGGTGACATCAGTGATCCCAATGCACTTTTATTTTATAAATCTGTAATTTATTGAACCAAACCATGCTATAAATAACACAACCATATTTATTTCAACAAAATCACTGAGCTTGATTTTAAAATTGTAAGTGTTTTTCTTTAGCCTCACTCTGCCTTTGTTAACACATATTAGAAATGTTTCAAAACCCGTGACAGCATCAAATTACCAAAAGGCCATAAAAGATGTTTTGAGCTATTGGATATTGCCATAGTAGAAGCTTAGAGCAGCACTTCGACTGATGGAGTCAATTTAGCTTCTGAATGGAAGTAATGGAGGGGTTGATGGGATATTATGCTCTGGAGTTAGATGGAGTTAGATGGGGAACAGTATGCCATGGATGCTTTGAAGAATGGTTACATCAGCCTGACTTCAACATCAATGCTGCTTCAGTGCCTCAAATGCCAAGATCAGCCATGGGAAGAGTGAGGTGGCTAGTGAAGGCAGTGGGTCATATCGATCCGAATTGGCATCATTGAAGACAGCTTCAATGAGTTGTGTACTCGGAAAAACACTGACCATTCAATAAATTCATCAGCCGCTGGACTTTTGAACTGACTCCAACCACTCGATATAAACCTTGATCATTAAGTCCTAAAATAAAACAAAAAAAATTAATATAAATCAGAATGATCAAGAAATGCCTTAATATGCATTGTCCTTTCTGCTTGCAGGGTAAATTATTTTATACAGCAACAAAAAACAATCTGTTGGAAGAACTCAGCAGGTCAAGTAGCATCAGTGCAGGGAAAGAGAATTTTTGATGTTTCAGGTTGAAATTTTTTGTAATGTTTTGGCCTAATTAGCATTTTTTTGGCCTCCAATCCCAGCATCACCCATCCCTTATGTTATCTTCATACAGCAGTACTTCTTCACCTTTCAGAAAACAGACAAATGGCAATCAAAAATGAGCCCGACATCAGCAGTAGGTAAATTATTGGAAGGTGTTTTAAGAAATTGAATATACAATTATTTGGATAGCCAGAAACTGATTAGGGGTAGTCTGCATGGCTTTGTGTGTAGTAGGTTATGTTTAACTAATCTTATAGAGCTTTTCAAGGAGGTTACCAGGAAAGTTGATGAAGGAAAGGCTGTGGATATTGTCTACATGGACTTTAGTAAGGCCCTTGACAAGGTCCCACATGGGAGGTTAGTTAGGAAGATTCAGACACTCAGTAGTCATGGTGAAGTAGTGAACTGGATCCAACAATAGCTGGATGGGAGATGCCAGAGAGTAGTGGTAGATAACTGCTTCTCAGATTGGAGGCCTGTGACTAGTGGCGTGTCTCAGGGTTCAGTGCTGGGACCATTGTTGTTTGTCATCAATATCAATAATCTGGATGATAATGAGGTAAATTGGATCAGTCAGTTTACACAAAACACTAGGAATGGAGGTGTTGTAGACAGCAAAGAAGGTTTTTAAAAGTGGCAGAGGGATCTGAAGCAGCTGGAAAAATTGGCTGAAAAATGGCAGTTGGAATTTAATGCAGACAAGTGTGAGGTGTTGCATTTTGGAAGGACAAACCAAGAAAGGACGTGCACAGAAATGGTAGGCCACTGAGGACAAAGGGACCTGGGAATACAGATACATAATTCCCTGAGAGAGGTGTCACAGATGGATAGGGTTGTAATGAAAGCCTTCATAAATCAAAGTATTGAGTACAGGAGTTGGGATGTTATGTTAAAAGTTGAATAAGACATTAGTGTGGCCATATCTGGAGTATTGTGTGGAGTTTTGGTCACCTAACAACAGGAAGGATAGCAATAAGATAGAAAGATTGCAGAGAAGATTTACTAGAATGTTGCCTGGACTTCAGAAACTGAGTTACAGGGAAAGGTTAAACAGGTTAGAACTTTATTTTCTGGAGTGTAGAAGGAGGGTGATTTGATAAAGGTATCTAAAATTATGAGGATAGACAGAAGAAATGTCAAGGCTTTTTCCCCCCACTGAGGATAGGTAAGATACAAACCAGAGGACATGGGTTAAGAATGAAAGGGGAAAAGTTTAGGGGAAACATAAGGAGGAACTTCTTAACACAGAGAGTGGTGGGGGTGTGGAACGAGGTGGTGAATATGGGCTCAATTTTAACATTTAAGAAGAATTTAGACAGTTACATGAACGGGAGAGAAATGGAAGGCTATGGACTGGGTGCAAATCAGTGGGTCTGGGCAAAAAAGAAAGTTCGGCACAGACTTGAAGGGCCAAAAGGGCCTTTATCTGTGTTGTAGTGTTCTATGGTTCTGATAACATCTCCCCCCCCTCCTTATTTTGTGAGTGCAAAAGAATTTATCAATAATTTCCAACAGCAATTTGGTTTAATTGAAACACGTCTGGAATTTAATTCAATTGAGCATTTTTAAGTAGGTTCCTTGCTGATATATATGATTCAAATAGTTTTTCCTTCCATCATTTCCCCCTACAGCAGTGGTTTTCAAACTGCCCCCCTAAACTCACATTCCACCTTAAGCCATAAATACTGTGATTAGTAAGGGATTATTTAAGGTGGGAAGATCTTCTTCTTTGGCTTGGCTTCGCGGACGAAGATTTATGGAGGGGGTAAAAAGTCCACGTCAGCTGCAGGCTCGTTTGTGGCTGACAAGTCCGATGCGGGACAGGCAGACACGATTGCAGCGGTTGCAAGGGAAAATTGGTTGGTTGGGGAAGATAAAGGTTTGAAAACCACTGTTTTAATCCTACCTAATTGAGTCATTATGTGCAGTTTCATGGGGCAATGACAAAATATTTCCGTAACAATTGGGTCTAGAGCTGTGTTTCTCAACTTTCCCTTCCCACTCGTGTACCACCTTAAGCAATCCCTTACTAATCACAGAGCACCGATGGCATAGGGATTGCTTAAGATAAAATACGAGTTTAGAGGGGCAGTTAGAAAACCACTGGCTTACGACCTTATTCCTATGCAATCAGCCTCAATAATCAAGTCAACAAATAAATATTAATCATTCATTTATATGCATCTTTTATGAAGAACAATTTTTTTGCTCTGGTATCATCACAAATTGGTGTGTTTAGTTTGGACATCTCAACTCTATCACTTAAGCAGCTTGACGTAAAGATAAAACATTCCAGATGCTAGAAATCTGAAATAAATGCAGATGGTATTTGAGACACTCTGCAAGCAAGGAAGAATGTAAGAGTGGATAAATAAAACTCATCAGAACTCAACAAGTTAAAAGAAGACACAATGTGCTTCTCTCTGTCAAAAAATAGTCTGGGTCTTACAGTGAACATAAATTTTGTTTTGTTTGATAACCTAACCAATTTAATTAGGGCTTTCAGAGGCTCAAAGAGGAAAAGCACAATTCAATAACAGGCATTTTGCAGGTTAACTTTAACTAAATTTACTCTCAGAGTTTTGAGGTTATTCTGCAGTGCAACACATCAACCAGGATCACAACCCTCATCTTAAAAAAAAATCAAGGCAAGTCTGATGCCATAATGTGTTTGTAACACAACTCTTCTACATTATGCACAAAATCTATATCATCTCACATCAAGTGAATAAAATATCTTTTCACTACATGAAATGAGAGAGCTTTTTAAGCATTAATTCTCTGACATCTGTGGAATTGAACCTTTATTTTGTCTTTGAAACTACCGTACTTTGCATTACCACTTACTTTCATGCTGTTTTAAAGCCAGACACAGACAGATGATGCTGTACTTAGTTTGGCTTGATGATCATTCTACTGAAATCAATGGAAAAGCAATAAAATACAGGAACCATCATTCAACTTGGTGGCCCAATCTAGATTTGTACAGGATATATTTAACAAATTTCTGCTCAAAGTATTTTTTTTTAATCTCAATTTACCAACAGCCAACAAACCACATAGAAATGTCAAGTTTTTGCTGCCAAATGAATATAATAATGGTGTACATAATGAGAGGAAATGGCAGACCAATTAAATTCTTACTTTAGTTCTGTTTTTACAAGAGAGGATACAAATAACCTCCCAAGGATGTTGGGAAACATAGAGACTAATGCAAGGGAGGAACTGAAAGAAATCAGTATCTCTAAGGACATGGTCTTGGGGAAATTGATGGGATTGAAGGCAGATAAATCCCAAGGGCCTGATAATCTACATCCTAGGGTACTCAAGGAAGTGGCCATTCAGATAGCAGATGCTTTAAGAATTATTTTCCAGAACTCGATAGACTCAGGATCAGTACCCACGGATTGGAGGGTAGCTAATGTTACCCCACTATTTAAAAAGGGGGGTAGAGAAAAAGTGGGGAATTATCGGCCGGTGAGCCTTACATCAGTAGTGGGCAAAATGATGGAATGCATTATTAAGGATGTAATAGCGGAGCATATGACTAGCAGAGAAGGGATCGGACAGAGTCAACATGGATTTACAAAAGGTAAATCGTGCTTGACAAATCTATTGGAATTCTTTGAGATGGTGACAGGTAAAATAGATGGGGGAGAGCCAGTGGTTGTGGTGTACCTGGACTTACAAAAGGCCTTCGATAAGGTCCCGCATAAATGACTGGCTTCCAAAATCAAGGCTCATGGATTGGGGGCAAAGTATTGATGTGGATTGAGAACTGGCTGGCAGGTAGAAGACAGAGAGTTGGGATAAATGGCTCATTTTCTGAGTGGCAGGCGGTGACCAGTGGGGTACCACAGGGATCTGTACTGGGACCCCAGCTGTTCACAATTTACATTAATGATCTGGATGAGGGGATTGGATGTAATATCTCCAAATTTGCAGATGACACTAAGCTAGGAGGGGTTGTGTGCACAGAAGAGGGGGTCAGGAAGCTCCAGTGTGATTTGGATAAATTGAGGGACTGGGCAGATACATGGCAAATGCACTACAATGTGGATAAATGTGAGGTTATCCACTTTGGTAATACAAACCAGAGGGCAGATTACTATTTGAATGGCAATATATTAAGAGATGGGGAAGTGCAGAGAGACCTAGGGGTACTTGTACATCAGTCTCTGAAGGCGAGCATACAGGTACAGCAGGCGGTTAAAAGGCAAATGGTATGTTGGCCTTCATATCAAGAGGGTTTGAGTATAGGAACAAGGATACCTTACTGCAGCTGTACAGGGCCTTAGTGAGACCCCACCTGGAGTATTGTGTGCAGTTTTGGTCACCTTATCTAAGGAAGGATGTTCTTGCAATGGAGGGAGTGCAGAGGCGATTCACCAGGCTGATACCTGGAATGGCAGGAATGACTTATGAGGAAAGATTGCGCAAATTGGGATTGTACTCACTGGAGTTTAGAAGATTGAGAGGGGATCTCATAGAGACATATAAAATTCTGGCAGGACTGGACAGAGTGGATGCAGATGGGATGTTTCCAATGATGGGAAAATCCATAACCCAGGGCCATGTTTTCAGGATAATAGGCACACCATTTAGGACTGAGATGAGGAGGAATTTCTATACCCAGAGGGTGGTGAATCTGTGGAATTCTTTGCCACAGAGGGCAGTAGAGGCAGGTTCATTAAATATATTTAAGAGGGAATTGGATATATTTCTTCAGTATAAGGGTATTAAAGGTTACGGAGAGAAGGCGGGGACGGGGTACTGAACTTTAAGATCAGCCATGATCTCGTTGAATGACGGAGCAGGCTCGAAGGGTCGAATGACCTACTCCTGCTCCTATCTTCTATGTTTTTTTTCTATGTTTCTATCCAGCAAGTTTTTTTTCCCCTACTTCCACAGGTCTCGTTCACCTGCTTCTATTTACATTATTCCAAATAGATTAGCTATAATGACCAAGCATTCATCCCTCCTGCAAATGGTAGTTAAAACAATTCATATTACCTGGACAAACTACCTCCACAGCCATTCCCTTTATTCACTTGACCCGCCTTTCTATCTGGAACTTAAAAGATACTTTTTATCTATTTTTTCCAGTTCTGAATTGAAATGTTTACTCTGTTTCTACCTCCCAATACTGCATATACCAGCAGTTTCTGTTTTTATTTCAAATTCCCACCATCTGCAGTTTTTTTTTGCTGTTAATTAACTATGAAAGATTATACAAGCCTTTAGAACAAAATATACTGTATAAGAAATCTTGTATTCATGGATTGGTGCTGTGTCCACGAGCATTCCAAACAACAACAAATGCCATACATATAAAAAAATGAGTATTGCAATATTCTCAATGACGTAAAATATATGATTATCATACACGAAATGACGTTATCCCTTCTCTTTATAGATTAGATCATAATTCTATTTTAAGGCACAAATCCATCCACTAAATACTCCTTAATTTATTAGAATTGATTAGAAAAACAGAATAAAATTACCACGTGTCTCAAGTACTTGGATGCATTTCTTTATTATGTTGAAATCCATTTCATTCAGTTGTGTATCTTTAAAGAAAAGTTACAAATTCACGATGTCAAGCATTAATGACACAAATTAAATTAAATCCAATTTTTTTTTCAATCAATTCTGATTATACAATATATTTACATTAATGAAAAATATAAAAATTATATACATCATCTAGTGCTTTAATTAAAGATTCCAATAGACTTACAAATATGTTGAAAATCTAAGCTCAAGGTCTGAATGAAGCACCAAGAGAAGTCAGTTACAACAGTTTAATAATTAAACTTTTATGCATATACACTGACTGTACTTACTTCCTTCTTTCCTTGAATTACTCCTGGTAATTAAATATACCTGCCATCAAAATAAAAATTGTTACGGCAAATTATCAAGGTTTCATCAACAGGATTTTCCTGACCCAAAACTCAAACCACAATGGGAACAGCACCATAGAATATCTAGGCCCTTTTATGAAGCAAAAAAAAAAACAAACGTAAAGGAGAAGATTCGCTGCCCTTACATTGCAAACCTTACCTTCGTAAATGGTCCATGAGTGCTCTAAGGTGTTGACTCCTATCCACCTCACTACATAAATGTCCAGCCACTGCAAGCGGTTGGCTAGGGGCAGACTGATGATGTCACGATGACTCCGTCAACCCATGACCCAGGACTGTTTAGTGAACATATTATTCCAGGGTACTGCGGAATAGTCATCACTGGAGTGCCCTCTGCCACACCTTTGGGACCCCCGGACTTGCTGCTCCACTCCCTTGTCCTTCTCAATCTCTCAGACGTGGTGAGTCAGGATCACGAAGCCGGGCCCCAAAGGTGCAGCACCCACGCTGATGATGACTACTTTCACTAATCTCCAGAACCAAGAACTCACAGTGAGTGAGAGTGAAATATAAACACTGTGAAAATGATCAATGGCTAACTTCTTTACCCAGAGTTGTTCCAGCTGTGTGGGGGATTATGGGTCACAAATTGGCCATTGCTTGCTGCATATTTATGAAGGGCGGTGCCACGACAACAGTTGCCATGCCTCCTGTGGCACATCTTCAAATTGTTAACATTTTCCTGAGACTGGCCTTGTATATACTGTACTTTAATTTGGATTTGAATGGAGGGCAATTTTGAGATAATTTGCTATATGGTCTGGGGTCTAGAATATCCATAAACAGATGTGGCAAGTCAGCAATTGTGATCAGACATATTAATGACTGGTGCATAATGATAGGGAAAGTGTGTAATTGCATTAACCAAAAGTAAATCCCTAGTTTCTCAGTTGATGCAACATATGTGTCCTACTTCCCAGCTGATGATCTCTACTAAGCAGCTGCCAAATATTCAGAACGAACTCTCTCTGCTTAGGGTGCCCCCTTTAGCTTCCATTCAAATTAGGAGGGAACATAATGAATCTAAATGTCAGTGCTCAAATGCTGAACCATTGACCATCTGGATGTGAAAATAAGTTTCTCAACCAGCATTATTCCTTAGTTTAATCTTTCTAGACCAATTATTCGGTTTAACCAAACTCTTGCCACTGCAAACATTTCTCATGTTTTTGAACCAATTCTAAGACTGAAAGGTATTCTATTGTCTTGACTGGCCTCAAAGGTTATGAGGCCATATCTCAGTCTATGGTTGTTTGTGAATTAGGCACACTCTTTCAATTTATGTGGCTACGCGCTCTCATTTTAACTTCTAGGCTTTGGACGCTGGGCCTGTTCTATGATGTAAATATTGGCATATTGTCACTTCATTCTGCCTCTTGTCGTGAATAGAAAACATTGAGAAATTTCACTCAAGCTTCCACTCCACTTTCCCCAGGATTTATGAACTTTAAGAAACATGCGTCTTCACTGTGAACTATTTATTCTAGTTATAGCTGTTAGCTAACAAGCCAGCATTATTCTACGTCTTTAGCATGGCTAAACAATAATTCACTATTTTTCCCTATAGCATAATGCATCAAAGCTGCCACAGAGCACTGTAAAGACCGTGTATTTTTAGCAGTATAGTTTTTTAAAATCTCACAGAACAGATTGCATGCTAATTCCAGTGTTACCATTTGTAGTTTTGTATGTTACTAATCAACAAATTATTAATCAGTCCTCAATAGTAACTCATTCACACATGCAGCAATAATTCACTAAATATTCATTTTAACTTACCGGTTCTTTTCCATCCAAAGCTTCCATCCAATGTCTACGATCTTCTTCTGTAATAGCTTGCAGGGTAATGACTGCTTGCCTGCAAAATATGCCAACATGAAAATATATTGCTTGAAATATACGTCCATAAAATACACCACAATTTCAAGGCTGCAAAGTTCCTTCAATTGGATGTGAAATTTCCTCAAGTTTGGTTTGTGACTAATAGTAACAATTTATTTTATGCTGGATGAAATAAAATAGCTTACTTGAAGAACACGATAAGCATTCAGAGAAAGACACATTGGGGTCCAAAAAAAAGCATCGGATCGCAAAAAAAATAAACACATGTACAATACCTGTATTTGCAATAATCTTTCTATTTCTTACAATCATCATTTTATTTCTTTAAAAAGTGATTGAGTGTTCATTGCCTGAACGCAGCATGTCACTAATGGCGAATGAAATCCAAAATGCTTCTGAGCTGGAGAATTTTTATGTGGTCCAAATCCTGGGTCTCCAGATCAATGTAGGCTAGCCTTGAGGTACACTTGAGAAATCCCGTGATAGTGTTTAAAGTGGTCTAGCCATCCATTGCTAGCTTTGAACTGTGAGGTTTCTCAGTTGATCAGCTGGTCAAACATCTTGCCTTGAGCTTTGAGAATAGGCCGGGAAATTAGAAGGTCTTCTGAGCACGCTTGAATGAACCACTCATACAGGAAGTCATCAAGGCTGACCCCTTCAGCTGTCTTCATGCATTTGGCCTTTAGTCCCTTCCTTTTCCTCAACTTTCCAAAGCGATGCACGTAACTTATCTTCCTGAGATTTCCAGCCACACAGTGCTGATTCAGGTATGCTGAGGTCACGTGCAGGTTTGACATGTTCTTAATCGCGTCAAGTGCATGAAGCTTATCTTTCACAGAAAAAGTTTTCGTTGTCTAATAGTGTTCCATTTTGAAAAAAAATTCACTTCCAGAAAGAGCAAAAAAAAGTCCACTGGCTCATTGTTCATCCAGATTCGTGTTAAATCAGGGTTTCGCTGTAACAACAACCTCTCACTCAATATCACCAAAACCGAGCCGATTGTGGACTTTTAGAAGGGAAAAACCAAAGGGTACAATCCAGTAATCAATGGAGGTGGCGAGGGTGAGCAATTTAAATTCCTGAGAGTCACTATGTTGGAGGACCTTTCCTGGTCCTAACTTACTAATGGCATTGTTAAAAAGCTCGTCAGGGCCTCTACTTCCTCACGAGTTTGCAGAGGTTTGGTATGACATTGGAAAACTTGGCAAACATCTACAGATGTGCAGTGGAAAGTGTGATGACCGGCTGCATCGTGGACTGGTGTTGGGGAACCAATAACTCTGAGATGAAAGCCTGGTAAAAAAGTAGTTGACACAGCCTAGTACATCACAAGGAAAACTCTTCCTACCATCAAGAAAATGGCTAATGTGATTTATGGTGTGAAAAATAAAAAAATTAAAAAAAAAGGAAAATCTACAAGAACATTACTGTCAGAAAGCAGCAGCAATCATCAAGAATCTACACCACCCAGGATAGGCTCTGTACTCGTGCTACCATCAGGAAGGAAGTATAGATGCCACAAGGCTTGTACCTCCAGATTCAGGAACAGTTGTTACCCCTCCACCATCAGACTTCTAAACAATGCTCACTGAGAGACTTATTGAAGGACTCTTACTTTTGCACATTATATATTACTGATTTCTTTTTAGCTATTGCACAGTCTGCTTGTTTACATTTCTCTCTTTTGTATGTGTATCTTTCCTCATGCAGTTTTACCTGGCCTGCAGGTAAAAGAATCTCAGGGTTGTATGTGGTGTCATGTATGTACTCTGACATAACTCTGAACTTTAAGTACAAGTGAATACACTTTGTTTAAAGGTCTGCAGAAACATTGCTCCTTTGCAGTTAAAATCAGTTTAAAACAGCTCAAAAACAAATGCCAGACGGTTTTCCCTTTCATTATATGCTTGGGTTTTTTCAAACTTATTTATTCTCAGTGATTTTGGCTCTCATTTTTTTAGATAATTCTCAACAGTACTCGCACTTAGTAATGGGAATCTCCCATGTTTAACAAAGATTCCTTTCTTTAAGAGAATTCTGAATGTAGATCGAGCTATACTCTTGGCTACATGCCTGGAAAATGAGTGGCGAACTGTAGCTACGTAAATTATCTTATTGTTTTCACTTCAGTGTGAAAATGACATTCACAAGACTTTTTCTATGATTTTATTTTTAAAAACCATCAAACCAAAATTAGACAGCTATCTTCTTTTAAAAAAATTGAAACTTTCATTAATCTAGGTAGCAATTCCACAGACAAGAGTCAACATCTAGCTGATTACCCTTTACATTTTGCTAACTATTTGCAGATTGTGGTACAGCTATTCACTCTGCTTCCTGAAAGGATTATAGTCCATTCTCCTATACTCATTACGTCTATTGCTTTTGCACTAATGAGAAATTTCATACAGGTGTCTCTAAAATTGCTTCATTCATCTTGAACCAGGACTTCCACTCTACCACAAGGACTGAACTTTATTTATTTCCAGCACATATGCTATCTTCCCCTCTCTTCCTGGACAAATCCTTGCCTTTCATACCACCAGCTGAACTGTGAACAAATGCAAATGTTTCTTCCGATAAAGGAATCAGCACAGAGGACAAAGCATAGTGTTTAGTAAAAGCTTTAAAAGAGAACAGATTGGATTCTGTGACCAGTTTAGTAACCCACGAAGACCTACATTTTGTCCTGTAATTTCTTGATGAAATATAGGCAAAAACACAATACTGGAGAAGCTCACCAGGTCAAACAGTGTCCTTTATGTAGCAAAGGGAAAGATACAGAACCGACGTATGAAAAAATGCTAGCAGTCATCTGGTCACTTGCTGGTATACTTTGATGAAGGGATCAAGCCCGAAACGTCAATTATGTATTTTTACCTTTGGACATTGTTTAACCTGCTGAGTTTCTCCAGCTTTTTGTGCTTCTACTTCAACCACGGTGTCTACAGATTTTTGTGATTTGCTTATTTATTTACTTGATTTACTTATGAAATATAGATGTCACATCCCCAATGTCCTACCACATTGCTAATCTAGTGTTTCTTGGCTCTGGATAAAGGAGTCAGAAAAGAGAATACGAGCAACATGCCCTACCTGTGGGAAATCCAAATCAGGTTAGTGCAGAGAATGGGGTGAAAATATACTCATGACCTTATTCAGTGGCAAAGGAAGGACAAGGGGATAAATGGCCTACTCCTGTATTTACAAAGGAACCAGAGGCCTAAGCAATTACACAAATAGCAAAGTATGATTCTACTTAAACAAAAATCAGGCTGATCATGATCTTTGTTCCCTTGTGTTGGTTTCCTGTTTCATGACTGTGCCTTACTCTGTTTTGTTCCAAAGTATTTACCGGTAATTCTCATCAGAGTCATTTTTCCTATTTGTTCTGCAAAAAGGCAAAGTAACATGTGTGGTCATTTAAATATAGCAGGCTGCAGGTTCCACAGAACATTTACAGCTGAACTTTCAACTACACTGCGTTCATGCTCTCCATAGGGGAATCAAGGTCAGTGTTTTTTGTGACTCCATATGGAATATTTATAAGTTGGTGGATGTGGCCAAGAAAGTCTGTTGTATGATGAATTGGGTATGAAGCACAAGCTCTGAAACGTAACTGTTAACAGTTTGGTCAAATTATTTGAGTTAGGCGGGTGTGAGTGGTCTGAATTTCCCAGTCATGTTCATTTTGCCCAACTTGTCCAGATCCAAAAGACTAATCAATTGGTCCAAATGGCCCAGGAACCAATCACAAGGTGCTAAACATTGCAATGTGATTCAGCCGTATAAAAGTGGTCAGAACCAACAGACTCTTAATCGACACTCAATGAGAGTAAAAACACACAATACTGGAGAAACACAGTAGGTCAAGCAGTGTCCTTTATATACCAAAGATAAAAATACATAACCAACATTTTGGGCTTCAACCCTTCATCACGGTAGGCGACTGAACAAATGAGTTAGGGGTGAAGGAGTGGTCACAAGGCAGGAGGTGATAGATAGAGAAGGGAGGGAGGAGAGGGACAGCAGAGATCAAGGGGAGAAGGGATGGCTAGGTGAAGGGAGGGGGAAGGGAGAAAGGAGAACTGGAAAGGGGAAGCAGGTTAGCAGAAAACCAGAGAAGTCAATGTTAATGCCATCTGGCTGGAGAGTACCCAGATGGAAAATAATGTGTTGTTTCTCCAATTTGTGGGTGGTCTTGGTGGGACAGTGCACAAGGCCACAGACAGACATGGGTGTAGGAGTGTACACAGAACTGAAATGCTTTGCTACTGGGAGGTCTCTGTTACTGTAGCAGATGGAGCGAAGGAGCTTAGCATAGCAATCTCCCAATTGCGCCCAGTCTCTCTGATGTAGAAAAGGCCTCAAAGGGAGCACCGGGTGCTATAAATAAGTCCTGTGGATGTATGTGAAGTGTTACTTCACTTTGTAAAAAATATTTTAGTTAAAATTTAAAAACCATGAAACATATAATCAAAAAAGACAAACATTACAAACAATAATAAAAATAAATGGTATAAATAAATCCCTCACGACTCACACTAACCCCATACCTCCCCCAAACCCATCCCCCTCCATCTTTTTTTCTTTGGCTTGGCTTCGTGGATGAAGATTTATGGAGGGGTAAATGTCCACGTCAGCTGCAGACTCGTTTGTGGCTGACAAGTCCGATGCGGGTCAGGCAGACACGGTTGCAGCGGTTGCAAAGGAAAATTGGTTGGTTGGGGTTGGGTGTTGGGTTTTTCCTCCTTTGTCTTTTGTCAGTGAGATGGGCTCTGCGGTCTTCTTCAAAGGAGGTTGCTGCACGCCAAACTGTGAGGCGCTGTTAGGTCTGCTTTGTTCATGAATGAGTGAGACAAACACCAGACTGAGTCGAAATCAGGGTTCTTTGTTCTTTATTACCGGATTGTAACACTTGCAACTAACAATGTTAGTCGGAGAATGCATTCTGCCGTTATCAGCAAAATGGTGATTTTTTATACCCTTGGATACGTGCTTAGAACATCATCATATCATTACTTGTCCAATGACTAAAACTGTTGCTATCCTTTCCCTGCTAGCTTCCTGCCTCTCAATCCATCAATGTCTCTCTTATCTTGTAAGTACAAGGATGCATTCACATCTTGTTACAGCCCTGCACAGGGTAACTCCTTACACATTCCCATCTCATGATGTTTTACCTTACAGCGCCAAGATGCACAGTTTGAGGCGATATCAGCCCACTGGCGGTGGTCAATGTGGCAGGCACCAAGAGATTTCTTTAGGCAGTCCTTGTACCTCTTCTTTGGTGCACCTCTGTCATGGTGGCCAGTGGAGAGCTCGCCATATAACACGATCTTGGGAAGGCGATGGTCCTCCATTCTGGAGACGTGACCTACCCAGCGCAGTTGGATCTTCAGCAGCATGGATTCGATGTTGTCGGCCTCTGCCATCTCGAGTACTTCGATGTTAGGGATGAAGTCGCTCCAATGAATGTTGAGGATGGAGCGGAGACAACGCTGGTGGAAGCGTTCTAGGAGCCGTAGGTGATGCTGGTAGAGGACCCATGATTCGGAGCCGAACAGGAGTGTGGGTATGACAACGGCTCTGTATACGCTAATCTTTGTGAGGTTTTTCAGTTGGTTGTTTTTCCAGACTCTTTTGTGTGGTCTTCCAAAGGCGCTATTTGCCTTGGCAAGTCTGTTGTCTATCTTGTTGTCGATCCTTGCATCCGATGAAATGGTGCAGCCGAGATAGGTAAACTGGTTGACCGTTTTGAGTTTTGTGTGCCCGATGGAGATGTGGGTGAGGAGTCATGGTAGTCATGGTGAGGAGCTGGCTGATGGAGGACCTCAGTTTTCTTCAGGCTGACTTCCAGGCCAAACATTTTAGCAGTTTCCGCAAAACAGGGCGTCAAACGCTGAAGAGCTGGCTCTGAATGGGCAACTAAAGCGGCATCGTCTGCAAAGAGTAGTTCACGGACAAGTTGCTGTTGTGTCTTGGTGTGAGCGTGCAGGCGCCTCTGATTGAAGAGATTGCCATCCGTGCGGTACCAGATGTAAACAGCGTCTTCATTGTTGAGGTCCTTCATGGCTTGGTTCAGCATCATGCTGAAGAAGATTGAAAAGAGGGTTGGTGCGAGAACGCAGCCTTGCTTCATGCCATTGTTAATGGAGAAGGGTTCAGAGAGCTCATTGCTGTATCTGACCCAACCTTGTTGGTTTTCGTGCAGTTCGATAACCATGCTGAGGAACTTGGGGGGGCATCCGAGGCGCTCTAGTATTTGCCAAAGCCAATTCCTGCTCACGGTGTCGAAGGCTTTGGTGAGGTCAATAAAGGTGATGTAGAGTCCTTTGTTTTGTTCTCTGCACTTTTCTTGGACCTTTCTGAGGGCAAAGACCATGTCAGTAGTTCCTCTGTTTGCGCAAAAGCCGCACTGTGATTCTGGGAGAACATTCTCGGCGACACTAGGTATTATTCTATTTAGGAGAATCCTAGCGAAGATTTTGCCTGCAATAGAGAGCAACGTGATTCCCCTGTAGTTTGAGCTTCTGATTTCTCACCTTTGTTCTTGTACAGGGTGATGATGATGGCATCACGAAGGTCCTGAGGCAGCTTTCCTTGGTCCCAGCAGAGCTTGAAAAACTCATGCAGTTTGGCATGCAGAGTTTTGCCACCAGCCTTCCAGACCTCTGGGGGGATTCCATCCATACCTGCTGCTTTGCCACTTTTCAGTTTTTCAATTGCCTGATATGTCTCTTCCCGGGTGAGGACCTTATCCAGCTCTAGCCTTAGGGGCTGTTGAGGGAGCTGGAGCAGGGCGGAATCTTGGATGAGCGGTTGGCACTGAAAAGAGATTGGAAGTGTTCTGACCATTGGTTGAGGATGGAGATCTTGTCGCTGAGGAGGACTTTGCCATCTGAGCTGCGCAGCAGGCTTTGGACTTGGGGTGAGGGGCCGTACACAGCCTTTAGAGCCTCGTAAAAACCCCTGAAGTCGCCAATGTCCGCGCTGAGCTGGGTTCGTTTGGCGAGGCTAGTCCACCACTCATTTTGGATCTCCCGGAGTTTGCGCTGAATATGGCTGCATGCGCGATGGAAGGCTTTTTTCTTCTCTGGCCAGGACGGCTTTTTAAGGTGAGCCTGGTGGGCAGCTCGCTTCTTTGCCAGCAGCTCCTGGATTTCCTGGCTGTTTTCGTCAAACCAGTCCTTGTTTTTCCTGGAGGAGAAGCCCAGTACCCCTTCAGTGGATTGCAGTATGGTAGTCTTCAGCTGATCCCAGAGGGTTTCAGGGGACGAGTCCGTGAGGCGGATTGCATCCTCGAGCTTTGCTTTGAGGTTTGCCTAGAAGTTTCCTCTCACTTCGTCTGACTGCAGGTTTGCAACATTGAACCTCTTTCTGGGGGCTTTACTGTTCCTGGACTTTGGCTCAAAAGCATCACATCACCCTCATCAGTGTCTATGCTCCAACCCTCCAGGCGGAACAAGCAGAAAAGGACAAGTTCTACACTGATCTGCGCAACCTCATTCAACGCACCCCTACAGCCGACAAGGTTGTCATCCTTGGTGACTTCAACGCTCGCGTCAGCAAAGACTCAGAAACCTGGCCAGGAATGCTGGGCAAGCATGGCGTCGGCAAGTGCAACGACAATGGACGCCTCCTGTTGGAGCTCTGCGCAGAACAGCAGCTTGTCATTACAAACACCCTTTTTCAGCAGAGGGACAGCCTTAAGACCACCTGGATGCATCCCCGATCCAAACACTGGCACCTCCTGGACTACATCCTGATGCGAGAAAGAGACAAACGAGATATGCTCCACACCAAGGTCATGCCCAGCACGGAATGCCACACTGACCACCGGCTGGTTCGCTGCAATCCCCCTCCATACCTATCCCATATCCTCCCACCCATACCTAACCAAAAAAAGTAAAAGAAAGGAAATATAAACCACAATAACGTCTTTAGGTACCACGGATTATAACAACACCACCACAGCATGGCCGGAGGATTCACAATCTTAAACGCATATAATCCAAATAAGGGCTCCAAACTTTCTGATTTTAAAAAAATAATTATCACGAAAGTTATTCGTTGTTTTTTCCAATGGAATACAAGATCTCAATTCCATATGCTATCTATGTAAACTCAAATCAATTTCATTTTTCCATGTAATCGCTATACATTTTCTACCAACAGCTAATGCCAATTTCAAAATAAAATGCTACTTGAAATCTATTCAACCTCAACTCCAAACTCAATTTTTTAATATTACTTAACAAAAATAATAATGGAATTTTAACCTTAAAAATATGCTCTAATAACTCCTTAAGTTGCACCCAAAAAGACTTGATCATTTCACATGACCAAGTCGAATGTAAAAAAAGAACCTATTTCCTTCCAACATCTAAAACATAAATCTGAACAAGATAAATTATATCTCTTTAATTTTTCCAGAGTTAAAATTATAATGAACTAATCTGTACATCACATTAATAATCTTAGTCATACTATCTCGACACAAATTCCTCCAATCATCTTGAATAATCACAATCCCAAAATCTTTTTCCCATTTTAACCTAGACTTTTGCAAATCTAACTTAAGCATTTTATTCTGCAATAACAAATACATTTCAGATATAAATCTCTTCTTCCTGCCTTCTATAAGTAAAGTTTCAAAATGTGATTGTCGAGGTAACCTCAAAATATAAACAAGACTATCTAATAATAAAACTAATAACAAAAAAAAGAGTATTTGATGGCATTTTATATTTCTCTTTCATTTTTTGAAAAGAAAAATATAGCCCATTTCAAAACAATCTTGTATATTTTTAATTCCTTTTTGGTCCCATAATTTCAAAAACTGATTAGTAAGTGTAAAAGGAAAATGTTTATTCTGCTATAAAGGTGTCTTACCTGAAATTTTCCATTTTGTACCTATTTCTTCATTTACCACATTCCTTAATTCCATCAAATGTATTAAAATAGGCGACTTATAATGACATAACCATTTAGAATTCCATTTATAAACAAATTGATCCATCTTCTCACCAATTTGAGATAATTCAATATTTGCCCATACCAATTATTTTTTTTCCAATTCAAACATCTATTAATAAATTTTAATTGTGCCACTTTATAATAATTATGAAATTTCAGAAGCTGTAAACCCCCAACTCATATTTCCAAGTTAATTTTTGTAAAGACACCCTTGCCATCTTATCTTTTCACAAAAAATTTCCTTATTCAAATCTTAAAAAATCTTTTAGGAACTTTACAAGGAATAGACTAAAAAAATTGTAATCTAGGAAAAACATTAATAATAATAAAATTTACTCTACCTATTAATGTTATTGATTAATCCTTCCATCAATTTAAATCATTTTTAATTTTATAAAACAAAGATAAATAATTTAATTCATACATATGATTAAAATTATTGTCTTCTTTAACACCTAAATACATAATTTGATCTGACCAACCATCTAAATTTAACAATATAATTACAAGTATAATCCACCTCAGACAGTGACATAATCTCACTTTTTTCCAAGTTAATTTTATAACCCAATATTTCTCTATATTGTTCCAGCCTATCATATATCTGTTTTAAAGATTTCTGAGCTTCTGTTAAATATATGAAAACATCAACAGGAAACAAATTAATTTTAAACTCATCAGATTTCACTTCAATACCCTTAATATTATTATCTTGCCTTATCATTTGTGCCAAAGGTTCAATAGCTAATGCAGAAAGAGCCGATAACAATGGGCAGCCTTGTCTGGTAGATCTTTCCAGTACAAATGGCAAAGACATTGGTCCATTCGTCACAACTCTAGTGATAGGATTTTTATATAAAGCCCTGATCCAACCAATAAATACAGGTCCAAATTTAAACTTTTCCAAAACTTTAAATAAAAAACTCCATTCTACTCTATCAAATACTTTTTTCAGCATTTAATGATATAACCATGGGTAGGTTGGATTCCTCCCAAGAAATATGAATCAAATAAATAAATTTAATAACATTATCTTCAGGATAACGATTTTAATGAATCCAGCTTGATCTAAATGAATCAAAATTGATAAATATTTCACCAATCTATTTGTTAAAACCTTCATTACAATCTTATAATTAACATTTAATAATGAAATAGGTCCATAAGATTCAACTTTCAAAGGATCTCTATCTTTTTTTAAGAATAACTGTAATAATTACCCAAGAAAAAGAATCCAGAAATGAATGAACGTCAGCTGCCCGTTTCAATACTTCTATTAACAAATTCTGAATTTTTTAAATAAAATTCAACAGTAAATCCATCTTGACCAGATTTTCCATTAGACATGGATTGATGTGCTTCTATTATCTTTCTATAAATAAATGGAGCTTCTAAATTATTAATATCCCAATTATTCAAAAAAGAGAGATTAAAATTAGATTTAAAAATATCAATTTTAGTTTCATCTTTCTCTAATTCAAGTATACAATTTTGCATAAAATTCCTTATCTCTTGGGGTTTATACGTAATCTTAGAGTCTTTTCTAACCACATTAATCATTCTAGAAGCCTGTTCTGACTTCAACTGCCAAGCTAAAACTTTATGTTCCCTTTTCCCTAATTCATAATATCTTTGATTAATTCTCTGTAATAATTTTTCAAACATAAGTTTGTAATGAATTATACTGTAATTTCTTATTAATCAATTCTATCTTTTTAATCTCAGCTGGATTCTGCTGTACATATTTTTCTAATAACTATCTCCTCCTCCAATTTATTAACTTCAGAAGAATTCTGTTTCTTAATTTTTTATGAGAAACTAATAATTTGTCCTCTTAAGTATGCCTTCAAGCATCCCATAAGACAAACTTAATCCATAATTATTTTCAAAAATTACAATATTCAACATTTTTAACAATAAAGAATTGAATCTCCATTGATACACAGTATCTACCTTTTCCAAACCTATACATGTTATTAACAGAAGAGAATGATCTGATAGCATTCTACTTTTATATTCCTCAGATATAACATGATTTTGCAACTGTGCCGATATTAAAAATAAATCTATTCTAGAATAACAATCATATCAAAACAAATAAAACAAAAATTATTTATCCTTAGAGTTTAATCTCTTCCATATCAACTAAATCTATTTCCTTCATTAACATTGACAGTTGCTTTGCCATTTTAATCTTAATTACAGTTTTTGGGGATTTATCTAATAATGGATCCAAACAGCAATTAAAGTCACCTCTAATCATAATTTTCTCATACGCCTTTGTCAAATTAAAAAACATAATCTTAACAAAAAATTCTCATCATCTACATTAGGGGCATAAACATTCATCAATGTTCAAGACTCTGAATAAATTTTACAATTAACAACCAAAAATCTACCCACTGACTCAATTACTGTTTTGAAAATTAAATAGTAATCTCTTATTAATCAAAATAGCTACCCCTCTTGCCTTAGAGTTCAAAGAAGAAACTATAACCTGGTCAAGCCAATCTCTTTTTAAATTTCTGATGTTCCTTTTCAGTCACATACATATCTTGCAAAAAAGCAATATCAACCTTCATTTTTTTAATACTAGTCAAAACTCTCTTCCTCTTAATTGGGTAACTGAGCCAGTTAACATTAAATGTTGGAAAATTTAAATTAGGCAACATTTTAATCTATACCGTTAAACCTCCATGCCCGATAATGGTGGGGTTCCAATCCATGTTCAATCTGAAATAAATATTTCTAAATATTACTAAAGAAAAAAGATAAGACTTAGAAAAGAAAAAAAATCATAAAAAGAGAGAAAAAAAAACAGAAAAAAGAAAAAAAGTTTTGTAAACAGTACTACCCCCACTACTATGCAGGGAGTTACCAATGCCACAAAGCGGCCAATGGCTTCGAAAGGAGAAATGAACAATACCACCTTCCCCAAACAGAACAATAAAGGAATCATCAAAAGTAAAAGTATGATAAACCTCTTCCAAATCTCTATTAACTTGATCATCATCAATATCAATTTCAACCAATTAGCAACGTTCCTTCTCTTGCAAACCATTTTTCTTCTCTTCTTGAGCTGATTTCAATTGGTAAGAAGAATGTTCTGGACTTTTCTTCTGCTTATTATCCGGCAGAGAATTAGTAAATGTAAGAGCTTCAGCAACATCAGTAAAAATTTGAGATTGAAAATCTCCATAAAATACTTTAACAACAGCAGGGTATCTAAAAACAAATTTGTATCCTTTCTTCCACAATACAGTTTTGGCAGAATTAAACTCTTAATGGCATTTAATAATAGATTGAATCAAATCCGCATTTAAAAAAACTTTATTATTCTTAACCACCAACAGGCCCTGATGTTTCCTTGCATTTTGAACTCCTACACGTAAAATCATCTCTCTAACTTGGTAACACAAACATGTGATCAGAATAGAGCATGGCGCCTGTCCAAGAGGTTTTTTTCTAATGGCTCTATGAGCTCTATTCAATTCCAAACCATTTGGGAAATTTTCTTCCCCTAAAACTTCAGGAATCCATTTCTGGAAAAATTGAACCTGATCTGGACCCTCAAAATCTTCTGGTGAACCAACAATTTTATTTCTTTGACTTTGATTCTCCAAAGCATCAATATTCTTCAGTAAATCATTTCATTGAATTTCTTATCCAGTAAATGAATCCTTCATCTGTCCCATCCTTTCTTGACATTGCTCAACATCATCCTGAAAATCACAAAAATCCTCTTCAATCTTCTTAAATTTATCTTGCACTTTATTCACCAGCTTCACACACTTTGCCTCATCAGACGTAATTGGTCATTTCTTCTTTCATAGCAGTAAATTTTTATTTCAAAGATGAAAAGCCTTGATTTATCTGATTTGCCATAGTCTCTCTTTGTTTAGATAACATATCAAATTGACTTGTTGAATCTGAATAATAAGAATCAGATTTAAAAGTCATCTATATTAGTTTCTTCTTCTTCTGTACCTGGGTAGATATCCTCCTCTTCCAGTCCCCCCATGATGTCTCCTTCTTCCTCCTCCATCGATACTGATGGTATTTTGACCTGCCCGTGGGTTCTGGTCCCCCCTCCTGATGGTCCAGGTTCACTGGGCCGTGAGAAGTCTGGTCCCCTTGCTACATGGGCAAACTCAAAGTCTCTCGCATGTGCGATTGTTCCTCATACACAGGAGGAGGACATCTTCGGGCTCTGGCACTATCTTCCCCGATGTCGGCGCCGGAGTCAGCTGAGGCTTACCCAGGGACTGTTGTTGCAGTCTCAGATGAACTGGAATTGACTTCCCAGGCTCCATCTTGAAGGTAGGCCCAAGTTCTTCAGTACTTGAAAGTTGCTTCTGTGTTTTTTTTTAGTTTGTGCTTTTGTCTTCCTCATTATTACATTCAAAAATACGTTAGCTTTGTACTCAATTTTTTTTTATTTCAAAAACTTTAAAATCGGGTTTTTAATAGTTCTGTTGGGAGAGGTATCTTCCCACATCTCCCACCTATGCCATCAAGCCAAACTCACTGTGTTGCTTCACTTGAAAGGCCTGTTTGGGGCCCTGGACGTGGTGAGTGCTGCACCTCCTGCGGCCACAGTAGAAGGTGCTAGGGAGGACGATAGGTGGGGAGGGATGAGTGCACAAGGGAATCACGGAGGTAGCGGTCCCTGTGGAAGGCCAAGAGGGGAGGAGGAAAAATGTGTCTGGTGGTGAGATCCTGCAGTAACTACCAGAAATTCTGGCAGATAATGTGTTGGTTGAGGAGGCTGGTGGGTTAGTAGGTGAGGATGAGGGGAATTCTATATTTGTTGGATCTGGGCATCTTGGGAGTAGACATGGCAGAGATGGAGAAATTGAGAGAAGGGAATAGAATACTTACATGGGACAGGGTGTGAGGAAGTGTAGTTAAGGTAGTTGTGGGAGTTAGTGCGTTTGTAATATTTATCTGTGGAAAACTTGTCTCCCGACATGGAGACACAGAGATCTAGGAAGGGAAGAGCTTTGTCGGAGATTGACCAGGTGTTTGAGATTGGGTTAGAAATTGGCCACGAAGTGGATGAATTGGACAAGCACATTGTGGCTGCATAAGTCATCAATATACTGAGGAAGAGTTGAGGGGTCTTGCCTGTGTAGGCTTGTAGCATGGATTGCTCCATAAAGCCCATGCAGGTACCCATGGTTCCTCCTTTGATTTGGAGGAAATGGGTTGAGTTGAAGGAGAAGTTGTTTTAAGTGAGGAGAATGGTGGTAGAGGGTGACTGGTCGGGTATCTAGTCCATAAAGAAGCAAAGTTCTTTAAGACCATCTGTATGTGGGATGGAGGTATAAAGGGATTGGACATCCATCGTGAAGAATCTGATGTCATTGGAGGACATGTGAGGTATCACAGATATAGGTGGGGAGGGATTGTACCAGGGGAGAAAAGAGTCAAGATGAAAGGAGTTCAGTGGGACAAGAGCAGGCAGAAACAATGGGTCTACCCAGGTGGTTGGGCTTGTGTATCTTGACTAGGAGGTGAAAACGAGCAGTATGGGGATGGGGGACAATGAGGCTGGCAGCTGTGGCAGGAAGGTGACCAGAGGTAAAGAGGTTGGAGATGGTGTTGGAGACAGTGGCTTGATGTGCTGAGGGGGGTGGGGGGGGTAGAACATAGGTGGGGTCCTGTGGGAGGGGTAGGAAGGAGGAGGTGTCTGAGAGTTGTCGTGTGGCCTCAGCAAGGTACAGGTCAGCGCGCCAGTCCACAACAGCACCACCCTTGTCTGCGGATTTGATGGTGAGGTTGGATTGTGGTAGAGAGTCGAGAGAACAGCATTGGGAGGAAGTAGATTAAAATATGAGAGGGGATGCTGGTTGAAATGATTCATGTCTCAGTGGCAACTAGAAATAAAAAGGTCCAAAGTGGGCAGGTGGCCAGGACAAGGTGTCCAGGTGAAGGAAGAAGGCTTAAAGCGGGAGAAGGGGTCTTGGGTGGGGGGGGGGGGGTGGAGAGTAATGGTCATGGAATTGAGCCCCGAGGCAACATAAGAAGAGTTCGGCATTGTGGCATTAAACTCAACAAGGTAGGGGTAGAGCAGGACGAAGGTGAGGCCTCTGCTGAGGTCCGAGCGCTTCATCTGAGAGGGGAAGGTCAGCAGGTATAGTAATGTCCAAGCAGGGGTCAGAGTGGGAATCGTTCTTGTGGAGGGTATTGTAAGGGTTGGGGAGGTCAGAGGGTAGAGATGGAAAGTGGAGGAGGTTGCAGTGGAGAGGTGGAGGATAGAGGAGTTGGCAGGGGGGGAGATTGGGGAGATCAGGGGAAGGTAGGAAAGGAGGTGGGGGGGTAGAACATAGGAAGTAGGAACAGGAGTAGGCCAAAAATGGCCCATCGAGCCTGCTCTGCCATTCAATATGATCATGGCTGATCTAATTTATGACCTAACTTCACCTACCTGCCTTCTCCCCATATCCCCTAATTCCTCTATCATGAAAAAATTTATCTAACCGAATTTTAAATATGTTTAATGAGGCAGCCTCAACCACTTCCTTGCTTAGAGAATTCCAAACATTCATTGCTCTCTGGGAAAAACTATTTTTCCTCATCTCTGTCCTAAATCTACTCCCCCGAATCTTGAGACTGTGTCCTCTCGTTTTAGTTTCCCCGGCCAGCTCAAAAAAACCTTCCTACATCTATCCTATCCATACCCTTCATAATCCTATATGTTTGTATATCCTTCCTCAAATATGGAGACCAGAACTGGATACAGTACTCCAGGTGCAGTCTCACCAGTACCTTATACAGTTGCAACATTACCTCCCTACTCCTGAATTCAATTCCTCTAGCGATGAAGGCCAACATTCCATTTGCCTTCTTAATAACCTGCTGCACCTGCAACCTAACTTTTTGCGATTCATAATCAGAGAGAGGGGTGAGACAAGTCCGAGGGGTTAGGGGAGAAGTGATGGGGAGAAGGAAGTGGAGTTTTAATAGGAGGAGGTGTCTGAGAGTTGTCATCTGGCTTCCGCAAGGTCGAGGTCAGTGTGCCAGACAACAACAGCACCACCCTTAAAAATTCAATGAGAGATTCATTTTATAACTCCTACTTTGTAATGAAACTTTCTTGCATCAATGAAACTCCTTGAAACGTTTGATGGATGACATACTACAATAATGTATTAAAGCTAGCAACAATTTTGCAATAGTCTGCTGAATTTTTTTTTAATTATTTTTTTAACAAATGAACGAATTCAAAATATATTTTAAAGAGAGAAAATCAACTAAAATATTCAATGCACTTAAATAATTCAAAACTTAAAAAAGCCAAATAATTAAAATTGATACAATTTAGTTCATTCTTCCTTTTCTTTTCTGTTGCTCCATAATCCCTTCAAAAGAAAGGGTTAAGCAAGGTCAAATCTTGTTCAACATCTGAGTACCTCGTGGAACATCTGAGTACTTTGTGGAACTTCTGAGTACCTTGTGGAACTTCTGAGTACCGATTCCCAAGCACGAATCCTGGGGAATCTCAGCAAGCTCCTACTCATTAGTGGACTTTCCATTGAGCTCATGCAGCAGGTGATACCCACAGGAGTTCCAAAATTTATTGGTACACACCGAGAAATGCTGACTCACTTTACTTTAGGCTAGATTCAGAGTCGACTTTGGAGGTTTGTAAAATAATTATAATTGAAGGACCAGACAGAATCCCTGGTGATAATTATCCCAGTTTACAAATCAGAGCTAGGCTAGCGAGCAGAGCTATCCAAGAACAGTGCTCTGGGTGTTAGTTCAATCTATGAATAGAGAATTGTGAGTCTTTGCAATTCATTGCTAGCTGGAATTTTGGTGTTGATTCCATCTAAGACTGCAAAAAAAATCCAGATCATTTCCTGACCTTGGCATCAAACGTGTCATTATAGGTAATACAAGTACACAATCTTTTATCCAGAAAGCTCCAAATTCCGGCAAGTGGGGCGAGAGACAGGCCGCGTAAGTCGGGCAGGCGGGAGACCGGCAGTGCGAGTTGGGCAGGCGAGGGGGGAGACCGGCAGCACGTCGGGCGGGCGAGGGGGGGAGACTGGCAGCGCGAGTCGGGCGGGTGAGGGGAGGCGGAGAGACTGGCAGCGCAAGTCAGGCAGGCGAGGGGGGACAGACTGGCAGCATGAGTCGGGCGGGCGAGGGGGAGCAGAGTGGCAGTGCGAGTCAGGCGGAAAGGGGGGGCAGACCGGCAGTGTGAGACTGGCGTGCGAGGATGGGGGGGAAGACGGCAGCGCGACTGGAAGGAGGTGGGGGTGGATACAAAAGCATGACTGGAAGGGGGTGGGGGTGGATATGGCAGCGCGACTGGAAGTGGGTGGGGGTGGATATGGCAGCACAATTGGATTGGTCTTAAATCTGGCTTTCCAAAATCCGGAAAAATCCGAAATTCAGAACACACTGCCCACCAAGGGTTCTGGATAAAGGATCGTGTACATGTAATTGATCCAAATGATGACCTTCACCACCACCAATTGCTTGAAATAGATAGGAAGGAAAATTGATCGACTTTCCCTTATTGGCCCTGGGTTTTGTCTCTCATTTTGCATCTGCCAGGAGATTACATATGTGATGTGAAAAATTGGAAAGGGTTATTTAACAATGAGAACCAGTCATCATCATGTGAACAGCTTTAATGGGCCCATTCATAGATGTTCATGTTTGCTCAATGTATTCTTATTTTCATCATGAAGTTGATGCCAGGATGAAATGTCACTCACTTGAACCACAGGACTTCAAAATCAAACAAACTGGAGCAGTGCAAAAAATCATTTCCAGACACGTAGCAATTACTTACGAAGCATAAAGAATTATGTTTACCTGTCCATTGCTTCGATGTCAAAACAAAACCGCTTATCTATGGAGTCAGACTTTTTCCTCGTACATGATTTAAGAATAAATGCATCTTCTTCACCCTGAATTCAAAATTTAAAGAAACATATCAAGGAAATATTTCAGAAAGTACTTTTTATGGCAGAAAACAAAGATTGGTAGCATAACATTTAATAGCATCTGTCCACATCATTCAGGTATAATATACAGCATCCAGTGCACTGTCACCTGGTTTTCCTCCTCCTATTTCTATACACTTGAGGTCATCCAAGATGTTGCTATTCATCTCCTAACTAAAACTAATTTCTGTTCATCTATCGTGCATTCTTGCTGACCTACTCCAGTTTCCAATTAAGCAGCTAACATTTATAAATTCTCCTAATTTTCCAATTCTTCCTTGATTTTGCTCCAATCCAATTCCAACTGTCTGAGAACTCGAGTAAACAAGAACTCCGCAGTACATTGAGTGCTGGAGAAATTCAGCAGGCCATGCAGCATCCATGGAAAGCAAAATGCAGGCATGTCCTAGACTCAGTTTACTGCTATCACCTTGATTTTAATCACTCCATGTAATGAGGTTATGTCTTGATCTGCCCAGGCCCCAACCTTTAGAGTTCCTTCTTAACCCTTTTCCATCCTGAAAGACACTTAAAATTCAATCCTTCAAATGAATTTTTCCTCGTTTATCCTAGCATTCTTTCAGTTGCATAGTGAAAAGCTGTGTTTGCCATTTATTTTGTGAAATGGTTTTGACATTTTCCTGTGATTATTTTTCTTGTTAACCAACAGCAGAATGACAAATTCAATGGTTAACTGTTTTTATACTGATGCAGCAATTCAAAATTAACCAAGACTACCAGCAAAGTACCAAGCCTAAGTTTTTCTGAAAAAATAACAATGTTGTTAATGTGCAAATGAGTTGGCAGTTCATGGAATTAGGATTTATAGATCCTACAACTTCCTAATCTATTTACATTGTTTGCCTTGCACCAACCGATTCGAGGTAGCATTTCATCGAGGAGAATTTTATATAGAAACATAAAATATAGGAGAAGAAGCCTGCTCCACCATTCCATACCATCATGGCTGATCATCTATCTCATATCCATTTTCCTGCTCTCTCCCCATATCCCTTGATGCCTTTTGGGTCCAGAAATGTATCATTCTCCTCTTTAAATATATTCAGCTGAAGAAAGAGAGAGAGGTGTAGACAGAGATTCAAGAAGGGAATGTCAGACCACAAAGACCTTTGCTACCACTTCCAAGTAAGACATTAATAACTTAACAGTGAATATCAGACCAGTAGCATACATCACCATCCCTCAAGGATATGCACTCAAGTTCCTAACCTCAGTAGGTCAGTCAGGGAGGCAAAAGGATATTGTGATTGCAGTGGGATGAGAGGTTGGTTGGAAAGATGATGACCAATGTGGAACAAGTGCATTTTCTACAAAAAAGGTTAAACCATGAAATAAAATCAAATACTTTCTAATTTTCTACGAAAAGTGCAGTTTGGCAAATTGCATTGACTGCTCATTGACATAAATTGGAAAAGCAACTTCAGTGAGAAAATGTACAGGTAAAGTGAATAGCTGACAAATGTTGCCCAAGTTTGCATATCCCAATATTAGCTTCCCAATAAAGTAATTAAGTGTTGCCTCAAACTTGTTAAGTATTTGATTTTACACAGTAGATATGCTAAAATTTGCATTTAAAGAAAAGTTGTAATCATATGTCTTTTTAACAATATAATGTATTAATTCATACCAGGGAACCTTGATTAATTTGAATTATAGGGCACAGCCTCAGGTTGAGGGGGAAGTTACCACTGAGATGGGGAAAATATCTTTCCTCAATCATATTTAGAATTCTCCATTCAAGTGAGTTGATAGATTTTTATGCATTAAATAAATCAAGGGAGGCAGGAATAGGACAAGAATGTAGTCTTGAGGTACAGCACCATTTGTTAATAAATGATGAAGCAGACCTTAAAAGTCAAATGGCCTACTTTTGCTACTGTATCTCTTGTTCTTAATCATTCCTGGTACTGTCTAATCTCCCCACTTCCTAAAACTATTTCACAAAGCCACAGCAAATTTCTTTATTGTCACAGGTTAGAGGTCTTTGTATGACATTTTACAAATGGACAATTCCTGTTAAGTATGCATGGTCAATATATTATTTCTCCAGAAACCAAAGTAGCCCACATACCTTCAGACACCATACAAAGAAAGTAATCTGTGATCTGTGCAGCATTTATAATTTAGTTCGCAGTGTGACATTTCAAACTAAAGTTTTATAAATTTAATGCATTCCAGAAATACCAAACTAAGAATACTGAAGGATTCCTCTGTGGTGCGCAAGAGATTTCCAAACAAGTTTAAAGACTTACAATTTTTCCACCTGATCTCTGATCAAACTGTGACATGGTAAACCTCTTTGTCTCCTTTTTATAAGTGCAATAATGTTTCACCCAACTTGAGCCAAAGGGGCCTGTTCCTAGAAAATGCAGAGGAATTAGATGTGTTATGGCAATAACTAAAATGTTAATTACACTACAGTAATTTAACATCAATCAGTGGCTTTATACCAACTTTAGGAATGTTTATTCTACTCATTTCAGGTTATGATAATCATGTAAAGCTATATAAATTTTTGGTTGGGTAGCACTTGGAATATAGCAGGCAATTCTGGCTGCACAATTACAATAAAGATGTGGAAGCTTTGGAAAGGGTTCAGAAGGGATATTCAGGTGAAACCTGCCAAGTTCCTCCAGCATTTCTGTGTTTCTACTCCAATTACAGCATCCGTAGACCTCATGGGATAGTTCCTGGGTTAGATCCTAATAATTTATGGGAAGAGATTGGACAAACTTGGGTTACTTGCTCAGGAGCATAGGAGGCTGAGGGATGACCTGACAAGAGGTTTATAAAATGATGAGCGCCATTGATGGGGTGGACATTTAGATCTTTTCCCCCCAAGGGTAAAATTGTCAAGTGCTAGAGAACTTGCATTTAAGAGGATGGGGAGGAAGTTCAAGGGAGATGTGCAGAGCAAATATTTTTGTGGTAGGAGCATGGAATGGCCTGCCAGGTGTAGAGGTATCACATTTTCAGATACACTAGTAGCATTTAAGGCTTCTAGATGGACACATGAACGTGGCCAGGATTATCTATTAAGTGCAAGCAGCTGAGTTTTAGTTTGTTTTAGACATCATTTCCATGTTGAATTTTTTTTTTAAAACAGAGCATGATTGATATCTGCAACTCACTTCTAGAGGAGATGGTGGAGTTGGAGACATTCAATATATCTATGAGAGCATTTTGACAGGCACCTAAATAGGCAACACATAAAAGGACATGACCTACTGCAGTCAAATGATATTACTGTAGTTGAGCAAAAAAGTCAAACAAGGATGTTATGGGCTAAATGGGCCATTTCTATGCTGATCAACTCTAGGACTCTAAAAATTGAGAGTATGAAAAGGGACAACTCTGAACCTCTAGAGGTACCACTGAGTACATCTTACTCTTTATAGTGCAACAAATCTCAGTTATTTTATTCCTGATTAGTTACAAGAATTATGAAATACTGATCAATTTACCACATTAACTATTCTGGGGGACAGGCACAGCTAGTGGTGAGCCATCAATCCATGTTCAATGCAATGTGGACTTTGCTCACAGGTTCCCTTTGACCACATGGGTTTCCTCCTATATCCCAAAGATGTGTGGTTTGGTCAGAAAATTGGCCCTTGTAAATTGCTTCTGCAAAAATTGAGGGAAATGTGGCGAGATAAAATGGGATTAGTGGGGAATTAGAGCAGAAGGTTGAACAGTGGATGGCACAGACTCATTGGACCCAGCGATTTCGTTCTGTGCTGACTATAAAAAATTAAGCCTTAATTCTAACGCGAAGGTCGCACACAAGGCACGATTTAGAAGCAAAATTGTAGTGGCTTCTCTATATATAAACTCAAACAATGTTATTATTCCATCAAACGAGCCTGCAGCTGACGTGGACTTTTATCCCCTCCATAAATCTTCGTCCGCGAAGCCAAGCCAAAGAAAGAAACAGTGGCAAGTATGTGATTTCATTGACAAAAATACACCTTGGCTCATTCATTTTTAGAAAGAAACTCATGAGGGATTAAAATAATTATGACTAAGCTTCATTAAAAAGATGACTGCAAATATTGTAGTTATTGTAACTTAGACATTTTAAAAATTTTGGATTGTTTTCTTTTATTCTTTCTAACGTTGCCATTAATCTTTTGCCCCATTGATCATCTTTTATAACTTGCAATACTTAAATAATACAGCCAATTTCAACTAAAAACTTTCTAATTATGGGTTGTACCATTTCATCTTGTGTGCCAGACACACTAACAGATGAAACAGCCGCAAAATCAAAGATCTTTGGAAGTGTTTAATTGCTTCTACAATTTTAAAAAAGCATCTGATAAGAGGCCATTTTTACAAATGTAAATACTTTTTTCTTGTAGATAAAGGTATCCTTCTGTGGTAAATGGAGTTGTTCGAGTGTGTTCATGAGGATTTTTCTTCATCTTTTTCATGAGTTCCTCCACTTCTGACCTTGCACCCTCAAATCGATTCCTTGCCTGTGGAACAGAATTTTAAAAAAAACACACAAATTTCAGTTATTTTAACCTGGAACATTAACTCTGTTCCACCCTCCCCCACCCACAGATGCTGCCCAGTCTGCTCTTTTTACCCCAAAACATATTTTCTTTTGCAGTCATTCACAGGCTGGAGGCATCACTGGTATTTAATACTCACTCTTCGTTGCCCTTGATTTTCTGGCTTGCTAGCCCATTTCAGAGTGCTGTCAAGAGACAGGCATATTGCTTCTTCAGGTGAGCAACAACTTCCCCTGCCCCAGCACACACCAGTCAGAATCACAGCAATCAGTATTGCCTTCTGCATCCTCCTCAAATGTGAAGAAAAACTCCACACTACACTCAGAGTTCTCTATCTATGAGACATGCATCATAAGAAATATAAGCAGTAAATGGCTATTCTTCCCCTCACATTCACAATGGACAATGCTTTTTTTTAAAAAAATAAGCACAATTTTTTTGCAATAATCCCTTTTCCCTTGATTCCTTTAATGTACAAATATCTATCAATCTCTCTGTTGAATATATTTAGTCATTTAGTCTCTACTGCTCCATTTTGGATGGAGATTTTTTTTTAAATCATTACCCAGTAAAGAAATTCCTTCTCTTCTCAGTCCTAAACTAAAAATGTAATCCCCTGGTAAAGCCCTGCAAGAATTTTGTACATTTAAATGAGATCACTTTCCATTCTTATCAAAGGCCCAATCTACATAATTTCACCACATCGGATGACCCGCCCCCCCCAACCCCTGCCATCTGCCCCACCCTACCTTAATCGATCTGGTGAGACTTTTTTTTTTGCACTCCCTCTTTTGTAAGTACATCTTTTCTTAATCGGGGGAGAAAACCTATATACAATATTCCAAGTGCAATCTCACCAGGGGTTTCCAGTAAGATATACACAAATTACAATAAATCCCTGGTATCCAGCACCTATGGGGTCTGTAGATGCCAGATAAGTGTATTTTCCAGTTGCTTGAGACTTACTCTTACAATGTCTAACTAATACACCTGCATTAAGAATAAACAGTTTAAAAGACAGAAATACTACACTGTATTTACACTGAACAAACTTATATGAATATATAAACCTTAAAGCATTTTGCATTATTTTCAGTCACATTCTTTGAAAACATTTAACCGTCACTACATTTGCAGGTTCCTCCTCCTCCTCCTCCTCCTCCTCCTCCTCCTCCTCCTCCATGGAAATGCTCGAAAGACAGACAATAATATTTTGGAAAATGACCCCCCCCCCCCGCACAAGTTTACTGATAAAGCCTCTGACCAGAGTGACTTTTACTAAGCAGGGATAAGGAGACACCAAGAGAGTCACCCCAATAGCGAGCAGCATCATCAACCAGATCTTCACCCTGGACAACACTGTTGCTGTTTCACACAACTTTATTTAACAAGAAGTACAAAGAGAGGTGCAGCGGGTCCAAATTACGCTGCAGAAAGTTGTGCCAAAGCAGATTGTATGCTGTAAAAAGGAGTCTCAGTTGGAGCCAGAAACTCAGATGGAAACGTCTTTAATTGATGATGATCAAGTTAATGTGGACTTTGAAGCGGCAGACGATTTATTATTTCCTAATGTGTAATTAATTAATATTTCCACAGGGGGGGGTGAGGTTGGATGTTCATCCTTGCTTGCCCAAACCATTATGTCCCATATCGTGGCAGAAGCCATGACGCATTTGATGGAGGGAAATAGTGCTGATATTTGTTTTACTCAGCATTTTTTGGGGGGTTTTTTAAAGTATTTTTAAGTAATATCTTTTTTTGTTTCACTATTAATGAATTTTTCCTTTTTAATTCTTTTTCTATTTTCTTCTTAAGGGACAGAGATGCACATGGGTTTTGGTTAGAGTTGATGAAAAGACTTGGGAAAACGCGATTGCAAGAGATTTTGATTTGGGATAATGGATAATAAGAATATTTTTTTTTGTTTTAATGTTAATGGGTTAAATGGTGAAATTAAAAGGAAAATAATATTAAGTTATATGAAAAAGATAAAGGCTGATATTGCATTTTTACAAGAAACATTCTAAATTCAAAAGGGATTGGGTGGGCAACTCTAAAGCAACAGGAGTGGCTATATTATTTTTTAAAAATTACCACTGAAAGTTTTTGATACTATAATTGATCCTGTAGATATATTTCAATTGCCAGATTAATTCTGAAATGTGAACACTTATGAATATTTATGCACCAAATGTAGATTAAGATTTTATAAGGAATACTATTTTACTTTTGGCGGAAGTGCAAGAAAAGGTTTTAATAAGAAGTGATATCAATTGCTGTCTTGATCCATTATTGGATAAATCAACTAAAACAGTAATAAGAGCTGAAGCATTAAAGGCTATATTAAGTTTTATGAAGCAATTAAATTTAGTTGATATTTGGCAAAAGTTGAACACTAGAGAAAGAGATTATTCTTTTTACTTTCATCGACATGACTCTTATTCGAGAATAGCTTTTTTTACTATCAGCAGTTACAAGGAAGGATTAATAAAGTTGAGTATAAAGCAAGAATACTTTCTGATTATTTGCCACTTTATTAATATGTTCAATTTTAGAGGAAGAAAATATACCTTATAGATGGAGATTTAATACTGCATTATTAAAAAAATTAGATTTTTATGATTTCATAAGAAAAAAAATTCAATTATTGTTAAAAGTCCATTTTAATTCAATAGATAATAAGTGTACTATTTGGGATGAGTTAAAAGCATAAGAGGTTAAATAATAAATGACTCAGCTAAAATTAAAAAGGAATACATAAAAAAACAAATCAATTAGAGCAAGACATATATAAATTAGAAAAAGATCTACAAAATTATCCTTCTGAAGAAAAAAATTAATTAATTGAAAACTTCTATATAACACTATTCAGACATGCAAAACAAAAATTAATCCAAAAAAATTAAACAGAGATATTATGAATTAGGAGAAAGAACTCAAAGTTTTAGCATGGCAATTGAAAGCAGAATAAATATCTAGAGTCATTAATGTAGTTAAAAAAAAATCTTCAGGGACTATTACATATAAATTACAAATTAATGATGTATTTAGGGAATTTTATTCTGAATTATATCATTCAGAATCAGTACATGATGAAAACAAGATTGACAAATTTTTATCTCAAATTACCTAGTCTGAACTATAGGGAGCAGAAAGATTTGAATATAGTATTTACAGCAAGGGAATGAGTTCAATGCAAAATGATAAATCACCAGAAGATATATTTCCTGTAAAATTTTATAAGAAATTTAAAGATCTCTAAATACCTCAATTTATGGAGGTGTTAAATTATGCTATGAAGGTACATTCATTGCCAGAATCCTTTTTAATTGCTATTATAACAGTAATTCTGAAAAAAGATAGAGGTCCAATGAAGCCAGCATCTTATAGATCAATTTAATTATTAAATGTTGATTATAAAATATTAGCTAAAATATGATCAGATAGATTGGCAAAATATTTACCAAAATTAATACATATGGATCAAACTGGATTTGTTATGAGTCAGAAATTTGCAGATAATGTATCAAGGCTTCTTAGTTTGGTACATTTGGTTCAAAAAAAGGGAGACCTGAGTATGGCAGAGACTTTAAATGTGGAAAAGGCATTCAATAGATTAGTTCTAGAAAAATGTAAATAGGATTAAATGTTTATACATAGGTTTAGAATTTTATATTAAAAAAAACCTATTGCAAAGGTAGTGAGAAATGGACAGATTTTAATGCCTTTTGAATTAACGAGATCAAGTAGATAAGGTTGTCCATCATCACCAGCATTATTTTAGCAATAGAACTGTTAGCTGAATTAATAAGACAAGATTCAAAGATTGTGGGTATTAAGGTGAAGCAAGAATACAAAATAAATTTATTTGCAGATGATGTCTTAATTTATTTAACCGATCCTTTAAATTCTTTGCAACAATTTAAAATTAGAATAAAAGAATATGGAGATATATTGGGATATAAAATTAATTGGAAGAAAAGTGAAATTATGTTTTAGTTAATGGAGATTATCAGAAATGTAAGGATGGCCAGATCTTGGAATAAAATATTTAGGTAGAATTTGACAAAATTATTAAAATTAAATTATTTATATTTATTAAAGAAAATTAAAGAAGATTTAGAAAAATTGAATATGTTATCTATTACTTTGATAGGTAGAGTAAATTGTGTTAAGATGAATGTTTTTCCTTGAATACAATATTTATTTCCAATCGATTCAAATTTCAATTCCTCAAAAATATTTTTAAGGAATGAAATGTTTGTGCAGAAAAATTTTTATGGAAAGGAAGAACGGCTAGGGTGTTTTGTTTGCAGAAAATGATGTGGAAATACGATTCATGAGGTTTATAGCTCCCAATTTTATGAATTATTATAAAGCAGCACAGTTGAGATGTATTAATATAATGTATGAGTTAAATAATGTTCCAGCATGGGAGAAAATGGGACTTGACAAAATAGGAGAAACAGATCCGCATTTTATTTGTAAATTGAATGCAAGATTGTTCATAGCAAATAGAATTGAACTTTGGAATAAAATTAATAAAGAAATTGGAGGAAGAGATTTAATGACTGGAAGAATACTTTTATTTCAAAACAGACGTTGCATTTTCTATGAAAATAAATATCTAAAAATCTGGCAAAATTATGGTATTAGGAAAATTAAAGATTGTTTTGAAGTCGGGAAATGTATTACTTTTAGCAAAATGAAGGGCAAGCTTAAGATATTGGAAAATACAAAATTTTGTTATTGTCAAGAGATTCTTTTGTGAAATATTTTGGTAGGGAAAGTTTGGAGGGTATTCTTAGAGATATAAATATCTAGATATTTAGGTTTGTGAAGGGGAGTCATGTTTGACGAACCTTGCTGAGTTTTTTGAAGAAGTGACAAGAAAGGTGGATGAAGGTAGGGCAGTTGATGTAGTCTATCTGGACTTTAGCAAAGCTTTTGATAAGGTTCCACATGAAAGGTTAGTAAGGAAGGTTCAATCACTAGGGATTAATAGAGAAATAGTAAGATGGGTTCAGAAGTGGCTAGAGGAGAGACAGCAGAGGGTCATGGTGGACAACTGTCTGTCAGGATGGAAGCCCATGACGAGCAGTGTACCTCAAGGATCGGTGCTAGGTCCCCTGTTGTTCATAATTTATATTAATGATTTGGATGATGGGTGGTTAATTGGATAAGTAAATACGTAGACGATATGAAAATAGGGGGAGTGGTGAATAGTGAGGATGATTTTCAGGGATTACAGAGGGATTTGGTTTGTCTGGAGAGTTGGGCTGAAAGTTGGCAGATGGAAGTGTGAGGTGCTTCATTTCTGAAAAAATAATCAAACCAGCACATATGTAGTAAAGGGGAGGACATTGGGGAATGAACAAAAACAAAGAGATCTTGGAGTTATGGAGCATCGTTCCTTGAAGGTGGATTCCCATGTTGACAGGGCGGTTAAGAAGGCATTTGGTATGTTAGCCTTCATAAATCATAGCATAGACTATAGGAGCTGGGAAGTGATGCTACGACTGTTTAAGGCGTTGGTGAGGCCAGGTTTAGAGTATTGTGTTCAATTCCAGTCTCCAAATTATAGGAAGGATATAAATAAGATGGAGAGGGTACAGAGAAGATTTACAAGGATGTTGCCTGGTTTAAAATATCTAGAGTACAGAGAAAGATTGAAGAGGTTAGGACTTTATTCACTGGAACGTAGACGGTTGAGAGGGGATTTGATAGAGGTGTTTAAAATTATGAAGGGAATAGATAGACTAGATGCAAGTAGACTCTTCCCCCTGAGAGCAGGGGAGGTTGAAACAAGAGGACACAAGTTGATGGTAAGGGGGAAAAATTTGAGGAGAAACATTAGACGATGCTTTTTCACTCAGAGAGTGGTGGCTGAATGGAATAATCTTACAGAGGAAATAGTTGAGGTAGAGTCAATTCTATCATTTAAGAGGAGGCTGGATATATACATGGATAAGAGAGGGTTGGAGGGTTATGGGCGGATAGGCTGGGGGGGGATTTAGCGGAGTTGTTTGAGTGAACCAGTGTGGCCTGTTTCCATGCCATAAACTGTTAATAAACTGTTATATGTTATATGGTTAAGTCAGCCTGAAGAAAACTGAGGTCCTCCATCAGCCAGCTCCCCACCATGACTACCAGCCCCCCCACATCTCCATCGGGCACACAAAACTCAAAACGGTCAACCAGTTTACCTATCTCGGCTGCACCATTTCATCAGATGCAAGGATCGACAATGAGATAGACAACAGACTCGCCAAGGCAAATAGCGCCTTTGGAAGACTACACAAAAGAGTCTGGAAAAACAACCAACTGAAAAACCTCACAAAGATAAGCGTATACAGAGCCGTTGTCATACCCACACTCCTGTTCGGCTCCGAATCATGGGTCCTCTACCGGCACCACCTACGGCTCCTAGAACGCTTCCACCAGCGTTGTCTCCGCTCCATCCTCAACATCCATTGGAGCGCTCACACCCCTAACGTCGAGGTACTCGAGATGGCAGAGGTCGACAGCATCGAGTCCACGCTGCTGAAGATCCAGCTGCGCTGGATGGGTCACGTCTCCAGAATGGAGGACCATCGCCTTCCCAAGATCGTATTATATGGCGAGCTCTCCACTGGCCACCGTGACAGAGGTGCACCAAAGAAAAGGTACAAGGACTGCCTAAAGAAATCTCTTGGTGCCTGCCACATTGACCACCGCCAGTGGGCTGATAACGCCTCAAACCGTGCATCTTGGCGCCTCACAGTTTGGCTGGCAGCAGCCTCCTTTGAAGAAGACCGCAGAGCCCACCTCACTGACAAAAGGCAAAGGAGGAAAAACCCAACACCCAACCCCAACCAACCAATTTTCCCTTGCAACCGCTGCAATCGTGTCTGCCTGTCCCGCATCGGACTGGTCAGCCACAAACGAGCCTGCAGCTGACGTGGACTTTTTACCCCCTCCATAAATCTTCGTCCGCGAAGCCAAGCCAAAGAAAGAAAAATTTAGTATTACTACAGAGATAGAAGTAGAATTATTATTAACTACTAGGGATGTAAAGAAATTCATTTCAGAGATGTATAAATTTTTACAAAAGGCAGCTCGAAAGAAGGACTTCATAAATCAAGGCATAAATGGGAGGTAGATTTAAAAAGGTAAATAGATGAATGTAGTTGGATTCAGACATACAGAGTATGAAAAGTACAATAAATGTAAGCTATCAGATAGTTCAATATAATTTTATTCATCAGTTATATTTAACACCATAAAAGTTACATAATATGAATTATATTTATTCAGATTTATGTTTTAGATGTAGACAAGAAGTTGGTACTTTTCTGCATTCGACTTGGCAGTGTTCCACAATTAAACCTATTTGGCTTGATTTGGGTAATTTATTAGAACGAATCACTGGAGTAAGATTCCCGCAGGATCCAATGTTACTTTTACTGGGAGATGTTAAAGGAATTAAACCTAAATTAAAATTGACTATATTTCCCAATATAAGCAATTCTGGTATCTTTATAAATCAAATCTTAGTGATTTGTTCTAGAAGATTTCCCAAATCTTCCCAGAAAGGCCTCACCTTGGAACATGACCAGGTTGAATGCAAAAAGGTTCCTGTTTCTTCACCACATCTAAAACATTGTTTTGATATTTCTGATTTTAATTTGTGTAATTTTTGCAGCATAAGATACAGTTGGTGCAAAAAATTGTATTGCACCAATCTATACCTTACATTAATAGTACTGGTCCTACTGTCCTGACTTAAGTCGGACCAGCTTTTTTCATCAATCAGTATACCCAAAATCTGTCTCCCATGTTTGTTTAGATTTATGTAACCCCTGTTTTAGGGTAACTATTTGAAGTTGGAAATATGCTTTTGACATAAATTTTTTTTTAGTCCCCTCTCAAACCAGTCTCTACTTCACTGCACTGCGGTAAGGACCCAATTTGTCCCTTAAATAAGATCTTAATTGAAAATAGCAGAAGATAGTATTATTGGTTATGCCATATTTGGTTTTTAATTGGTCAAATGACATTAATTTTGCATGCTCATAACAATCCTCATAAAATATTGTTTTTTTCCTACTGAATTGTACAATTTTATATTTTCAATCTTGTATTCCATCTCCAAAGTTCTTGCCCATTCACCTTGGCACTCTACACCTTTCTAAAGCCTCTTTGCAACCTACACTGCCACTCAGTTCAATGCCAACAGCAAACTTGGATTCATTACACCTCGTCCATTCATCCAGATCACCGATATGGATTGGAAATGGTTGGAGCCCAAGATTTCTGCTCATACAATTAATCATTGTGTGGCAACCAGAAAATAGCCTGTTTGCTCCTAACATCTTCTGCCCATATTATCATTAACCCCAAATGTTTGGCCTGGATTGAAGATAGGAACACCCAAGTTACCTGTATCAGGAGTGTCCATTTTATTTTAGAACATGAGCCTGACTAATTGTTTGCTTCCACACCAGACAATTGAATATATAAGCATATCAATCAAACCTAATCATTTTGACCTCAACTAATTATACCACTCAGTAGAGAGCATTGAAAATGGCCCTATGTTACTTAACTTTCTCAAAACCTGTTAAAGAAACAATGCAAATGAGAAAAATAAATCCCAATGCAACCAAGCAGAGTTTTTTTTTGAAAGCAGGTATCAAACTGACTTAACCTGCCACAAAACCAAATCCAGTACAATAAAGACATCAGAGCTTCACTCCCAGGTGAGCTCAATGGAATAACAACTGTACACACTACACCCTCTAATGATCCCTTACTGGCAGTATCCAAAGATAATGTGTGGGCATCCCATCCCATCCGAACAGAATACCCAGCTGCGTAATGAAAACTTGTGCTGACCATGGATATCTTCAATATCTCACTCCAACAGGGAGTGGTATCCACCTGTTTCAAACAGGCCTCATTCATACCAGTGCCCAAGAAGAGTGTGGTAACGTGCCTAAATGACGACTGACAATTGGCACACATCCACAGTGATGAAACGTTTTGAGAGGCTGGTGTTGAAATCAAAATGGCAGCACTGCCACAAGTGCAGATCCAAGGAAAGCAGGGAGCAAAGACACAGCACTGCTCTGAAGGGTTCAACCACTTGGTCCTAATGCCAGCAGCTCCATACAGGCTTTGAAAGGCCTGTTAAAGGATCTTGCAAAGGCAGAGGTCTGTGCCCAAGATGGCGGCATCTATGCTCGGCAGCAGCCACAAAGGGTTGCAAACTGTGGTGGACCAGCGCAGGGCATCAGAAACAGAAAGAACACACTCCCTCCCCCTCCCCCCCCCCCCCACCTGTTGAGAATAAGAAGCAGAGCAGATTATCCTACAGGACGATAACCACAGCAATGTATCAGTGAGGGGCTCAATGGCTGATGAACCCACATAGCTGTGGGTGACTTGTATGGGTTATAAGCTCCTGAAGACTTGCTCATGGAAACCAGGTACCTGAGCCAGGATTCGAGAAGTTGCTGAGGAGCAAGAAGGACTTCCCAAGGGCTTCAGGCACTGAAGGTTTCCTGATTGAGTTGAAGATTTGGATTTGGAGTGAGGGTTGCCAATTAATTGAACAGGAGTCTGTGGGGCTGCAGAATGTGTGGGACCGCAGGACACTTTGACTCCAAAGGGACTCTCTTTTGCTTGTCTTTCTCTCTTGCTGTAAGGGGTTCTGGGACATTATAGCAGACAGAAAGCAATTTTGTGTAATATTACATGTTCTGTTCTATTACATGCCAATATAGGAATCTTGAAGCATATGAGCAGCAACAGCTCTGTACAAAACTCCAGAACACTTGGACAACAAAGGTGCAGACATTAGGACGCTCTTTATCAACTACAGTTCAGCATTAAACGCCATCATCCCTTCAAAATTGATCAGCAAACTCCATGACTTGGACCTCAATACCCGACTGTGTAACTGGATCCTGGATTTCCTCACCTCCAGGACCCAATTATGCAGATTTACAAGAACATCTCCACAATCTCCATCTTCACCGAAGCTCCACAGGGCTGCATCCTTAGCTCCCTGCTCAACTCGCTTTATACCTATGACTGCGTGGCTTGGTAGAACAACAAAACAATTTACAAATTTCCTGACAATACCACAGCAGTGGGATGTATAAAAGGGGGTGATGAGTCAGCATTCAGGAGGAAGATTGAAAACTTAGCTTTATGGTGTAAGAATACAAACCTCTTACACAATGTTTTTGAGGGATATTGGGGATCTGGATAAGAGGAAGAGAGAGGTGTATAGCAGATATAGGCAACAAGGAGCAAATGGGGTACTTGAAGTAAAAACAAGAGGGAAATCAGGTGGGTTAAGAGAGACATGAGGCACTTCAGCAGACAAAGCGAAGGAAAATCCTAAGGGTTTCCACAGGTATATTAAGAGCAAAAGGACAAAATTGGTCCTCTTAAGGATCACAGTGCTTGCCTATGTATGGAACGAGAAGAGATGGGGAAGATCTTAAATGGATTTTTTAAATCTGTATTTACTCAGTAAACTGGCACAGAGTCTAAGGAAGTGGGGAAAACAAACAGTAAAGTCATAAAGCCTATGCAGATTAAAGAGGAAGTTCTTAAAGCAAATAAGGGCGGATAGATTCCCAGGCCCTGACAAGGTATTCTCTCAGACCTTGAGATAAGCTGGTACAGAAATTGCAGGTCCCTGGCAGATGTATTTAAAATGTGAAGTCCCAGAGGATTGGAGGGTAGCTCATATTATTCTGTTGTTTACAAAAGGCTGCAAAAACTACCCTGGGCATTAAAGGCCGGTGAGCTTGACATCAGTAGAAGGTAAGTTATTGGAAGGTGTTCTGAAAGGCAACATATAAAGCATTTGAATAATCAAGGAATGATTAGGGATAGTCAACATGGCTTCACGTGTGGTAGGTAGTGTTTAGGTAGAGTTTCTTGAGGACTTTATCAACAAAGTTGAAAAGCCTATTGGAGTTGTCTACATGGACTTCAGTAAGGCCTCTAACAGGGTCCCACATGGGAGGTTAGTAAGGAAGGTTCAGTCATTCAGTATTCATGGTGAGGTAATAACTGGTTTCAACATTGGCTTTATGGATGACTATCTCTCTGAGGCTTGTTACTAGTGGAGTGCCTCAAGGATTGGTGCTGGGCCCACAACATCTCTATCAATAATCAAGATGATAGTGCGGTAAATTGAATCAACAAGTTTGCAGAGGAAACAAAAATTGGATGGGTAGTGGACAGTGAGGAAGGATTTGAAAGCTTGCAGAGGGATCTGGGCCAGCTGGAAAAATGGGCTGCAAATTGGCAGATAGAATTTATGGCAGACATGTGTGAGGTATTACATTTTCGAAGGCCAAACCAAGGTAGGCCAAACCAAGGTAGGCCAAACCAAGGTAGGCCAAACCAAGGTAGGCCAAACCAAGGTAGGCCAAACCAAGGTAGGCCAAACCAAGGTAGGCCAAACCAAGGTAGGACCTGCATAGTAAATGGAAAGGTACTGAGGAGTGTGGTAGAAAAGAAATATCTGGAAATACAGATACAGGAAGTGGTGTTATAGATAGATAGATCATAAAGAGAGTTTTTAGAACAATGGTCTTAATAAATCAAAATACTGAATATATATGTATTGGAATTTTATGGTAAAATTATATAAGACATTGGTGAGGCAGTTTTGGACACCTAACAACTGGAAAGATCAATTGAAAGTGTGCAGAGATTTACTCAGACGTTGCCAGGATTTGAGCTGAGTTATAGGGAAAGGTTAAACAGGTTAGGACAAAGTCAGATTTGATGGGTGCATAAAATTTATGAAGGGGACAGATGGAGTAAATGCAAGTAGGCTTTTTCCATTGAGGGTAGATGAGACACAAACCAGACGACACAGGTTAAAGGAAGAAGGGGAGAACTTTAGGGGGAATTTCTTCACACAAAGAATGGTGGGAGTAGAGAACAAGTTGTCAGCTAAAGTGGTGAATGTGGGCTCAGTTTAAATATTCAAGAAAATATTGGGACAGGAACATGGTTGGGATGTATGTATGGTCATCAAATGGGTGCAGGTCAGTGGGACAAGGCAGAGTAATGGTTTGGCACAGAGTAGAAGGGCCAAAGGGCTGTAATTTTTTGTGCTGTAACGTTCTATGGTTTTAATGTCACCAAAACCAAGGAACTGACCGTAGACTTTAGGAAGGGAAAAACAGAGGTGTACAATCCAGTGATCACTGGGAGATCAGAGGTGGAGAGGATGAACAAAGTTAAATTTTTGGAAGTCACGATCTCTGAGAACCTTTCCTGGATCCCACATACTAATGCCATCATGAAAAAAGCATATAAGCACCTCTACTTCCTCAGGAGTTTGTGGAGTTTTGGTATGACATTAGAAACCTTGGCAAACTTCTACATACAAATGTGCAGTGGATGTTGTTGACTGGCTGCATCACATCCTGGTATGGGGGCACGAATGCCTCAGAGTGGAAAGTCCAGCTGAAGGTAATGAACACAGCCCAGTGCATCACAGGCAAAACTATCCCCACTGAAAACATCTACAGGGAACACAACCGCCGAAGAATAGCAGCAATCATCTAGGATCCCCAGCATCCAGCACATGCTCTGTTCTTACTGCTACCTTCAGGAAAAAAGTATCGGTGCCACTAGACTTCCACCATCGGGTTCAGGAACAGTTGCTACCCCTCCACCATCAGATTCTAAAACAACACTCAATCATTTAAGGACGATTTTGCACATTATTTATTACTGATTTTTTTCCATATTGCACAATTTGTTTACATTTCTTTTGTTATATACATATCTTTCTTCTTGTGTAGTTTACAGTTACTGATAAGTAGAAATTCTGCTTGGCCACAGGAAAATGATTCTCAGGGATCTATGTGATGTCATGTATATACTCTGACAATAAGTCTGAACTTGTACTTAAAATTTAACTTGAACAGTGATCAAAACAGAAAGTACGTAGACCAAGTTATATACAACTTTCTAGAAAACCATGCTTACGTTTTGTATATGGAGATGGAGGTCAGTTTTGTAGTGATCAAAATCTTTGGCAAGTTCATAACCTTGATGATAAAATGTGAAAAGCATCTGGAAAAAAGACAGCATCTGAAATAGAAAACAAAAGTTCACATGATTTTGCACATTGTTTCCAATTCAGGAAGGAAGGAAGGAGGAAGGGAGGCAGCAGAAGATGGACAACTTAAAATTAACATAATTTTGTCTTACACATGTTTTAGTACAGATAACATTTTCCATAATTTACAGTTTATACTAAGTATAAAGAAAAATCTGATGAGCATAGAATTACAGTAAAGCAGATCTCTTAATTAAATTGATAGGAAAACAACAATTGTTTGACCATTTGAACTTGTAAAAATGGTCTAAGTGAACACTGACCGACCTGAGCCTTGTGTCATCAGGGAAATCCCAAACAATGTACATTCTTTGCCCAAGTAGGAAGTCACCAAGAAATGCAAAGTGAGACATTTCCAGGGAATCAATAGCTGGTGCCATGTGGGAAATCTTAAGCAAAACACCTCCAAGTATTGCATAGGAAATCCTAAGTATTGCAAATTGTAAAATTTCCATGTGATTCATTGGAAATCCAGGATGTTTTCTCCTTTCCTGAACATCCACATATAGAACATGTTAACTATTGGAAAACTTCGAGGTCCAGATTTCAGAGCTTGAACAAGAGCCCACATCGTTCCAGTGAATTGGTAAGGTTGATCATTACATGATAACATAGGCACCCTTCAATACAATGAAGGATTAGGTGACTACTCGACAGACCAGGTAATACAAGAGTTCACCGAATGCCACCCACTCTTCCTGGTATTCACTTCTGAATATGCCAAAAGATAATTACACTTCAAGGGAATACAGTCAATGTCCATGGCACTAGGGTTAATGCAGTGGTGATAACTGACAGCTGAAAAAGTGATTAAATATAATAGGTAAAAGGGGAAATAAAATATTTCTGTGGCTATAAAATAACTTGAGGATGAGATTTGCCTCCCTGCTATCAGGGCAAGGATGTCAAGTTGGGTTGATTTGTAGAACTCAGTGTTACAATCCCTGACGTTTAAGCACTGGTTAGATTGAGTGAGTACAGTCAGTTACCTCAATTACAATAATAGAGGATGGCCACAAGGGAATATTAACTAATATCAGACACATCTTCAGTTGTATTCACTGGTATCACTTGGTGTTTTTGCCTTTCAAATACAAGACACCCTCTGCCAAGGCAGGTCCACCACAGACTGACCAGACTTGGGTATGTGCCCCATATCCATTTCTCTTAGTGGTCATTTGAAGCCCAGATAGGATCCCTCCTTTTCAGCCAGTGCCAGTGACTGCTCATTTCAGCTGTCAGAGAGGGATTTAATTGCCTTTCTGAGGACCTGCTCAGTTATTCCTACTTCCTTCAAACAAATCCTCTGCAACCAACTTCAACCAGGCGCACCCTCACTTTCCAGTCTCTCTCTTCTGCTTCTGCAAGATTAGTATAGCACACTGTCTTCCATTCTTATCTCTCCAAAGGAACAGTCAGCTCAATAATGAAGATAACCTGTTGAGAGCTGGATCAGAGTACCAGATCTAGGCTCGGGTTGATGCTGGCAATTTCCGATGGAAAGATGAGTCACTGCCAGGGGTCTACAAGCAATTTCCATTTCTGGCCGTGTTCAGTTGGCCTTTGTCTCTGAGTAAGAAGGAGTGGGTCTGTGACTTATTCCCACCCAAAAGAAAAGTATTAGGCATAGGTAGGTGTCTGGGTTCTGGGTGTTTGTCGGCAGGGCATCCAAAGTTATTTTATCTTCAAATTCAACTGCTAGACATCTCAGAACTTGTGTCACCAGGAATATTGGCCTTGGGTGAGACTGACATTGAACCCAATCAAAATGTGCTTGAGGGTAACAGGAACTGTGCAGAGGGTACATGCTGGGTCCTCTCCCAACCAGAGATATAGGTTGGGTGGACAGGACAAGACATTATTTACAGCTCTGATGATAGTTCTATTTGACTCTATTTCACAGGTCCTTCAGATTAGTCTCCTCCTATCAATGCCCTTCCATCTTGTCCATTGCCCTTGTTTTAGTTGAGATACGGCTTTAGCAAACCTGGCTGCTTCTTATTGGTGCACTTCCTTCACTGCCAGTTGCTGATGTTCAGATGGTCTTGCTTTCTGCCAGGTGGGTTTCTTTGTTTTTAAGCCAAAGCCCTCTCTGCCTTGTTGCACATAACCCACTATGTCCCGGTGTTGGAGTGCTGATTTTGCATTCTGTATGGCTGCAGAAGGCATCCAAAATCTGCCTGATGATAAGGCTGGGGCAGCTCCTCTTATGCACAGGTCCCGTGGTTCTCTGAACGTCATCTCCAGCCTCACTTTGGTACATTTGCATTTCTCCTCAAAGCTAGATAATGGCACGACAGGATTCCATCCCCATGAAACCCTACTCTACTAAGACATTTGGGTAGTCCAAACCACTTCCTCATCTGTGAGCGAATCAGTCTCTTCATTTTCTCAATGTTTGATAGAGATACATCTTATATGGCTAATGGCCACACGGGTCGTGGTAGCAGGCTGAACTGGAGATACCACAGCTTTAGCTTCCCTTGGGGAGCAGTGTTGTTGATTTGCTTAAGGCCGCTGAGTATATCCCATCTGAATTGTTCAACCTGCTCAGTGTCCTTTAGGGTTGCATTATACCAATGTCCGAGACTTTTGACAGTGGAAATACTGTAAGATTTGCTTGGTTTAATTTCCATTTGTTCCCATTTGATATTGCTAATGAAGCTTATTGTGGAGCTGGTTAGTACAGGCCTTTGTTGTTAATGTGATCATGTCATCCATGCATATTCTAATTGGAGTAAGATGTACCCCATACTTCAGGGGCTCCCCTCCTTCCACCCAACATGCTGCACGGATGCTGAGCTCCATTGCCATGGTGAAAGCAAGGGGAGAGATGGTGCAACCTGACATTACGCCCTATTTCCAGGTGCTGCCAAGCAGCTGGAATATTCCTATGATGTAATGGAGAAGTGGAGATCCTGAAAATACACTTGGATGAAATGCATAATGGCCTTTGGAACCTTCAAGAAGTTTAAAAGTTGAAGACTGTCCCAAAGCATCTTATGAGGGACTGATCCAAAGGCATTGGCTTTGTATCTCTTCGCATATATAATGATTAATGCAACAAGGAAGAATGTCAGACATTTAACATAATAAATATACAAAATACATAGAGGAGTTTTGCCTTTTAAAAGTGGTTAACAATTTTTTAAAAAGATATTCTAGGCTCTTAAAGAATTAAGGGAGGACATGACGGAGCTTCTGACAATAATTTGGATGTGCAGTGGATGTTAAGCCTTTGATCATCAGATGCTACCTCATGATTGGGTTTGTAAACGTGCTAAGTGAATTCGACAACTACCTTCAGTACAAATTTCTCTGTAAGACTGGAGCTCAATTCTTCCAAATCATTGAGATTTTACCCAGGTTTCAGGTATCTTGAATTGCTGAAATGATGATGCTTTCCAGAGATGCTGCCTAATCTGCTAAGAATTCCCAGCATTTTCTCTCATTATTTTACTGCAGCTGCTTTTGCACTGCTTTTCTTTGCACAAAAGGTATCTGCATTGGAAACATATCCTGGTTGCTGCAATCATTGTCAAGGTGCCAACAAATTTAGCTTCATTTGTTTTTCCAAGTGATTGAGAAAGCCACATATCAAAATCTTTTGCAGAAATCACTCTGCTCCCCTGCCCTCATCCTCTTGACCTTATTTTAATCTTCCTGAAATGTATTCCTAAGCACCAGCTCAAATTTTAGAGGAGACGACAAAAGAGGAAACTATTGACAAATGATGGAATGAAAGGGCTGAAAAATAGCAAGAAAAAAAGTGAAAGGAGAAGAGTGTAAAGATGATATGCAAAGTTGGAGGAAGAGAATGAGTGAAAATAGAAGAGAGCAAGAAACTATTATATCAGGAGTGTGGTGCAGAAATGCAAGCTCAGACTTTGGAAAAGAAGGTAGATGCAGCAGTGTAGGATAGGTAAGTCACAACCAGTTTGAGAGACTAGGACAGAAATTTCAGGGCCCTGGCAGACATATTTAAAATTTTCTGAGCCACAGGAGAGGTGGCAGAGGATTGGAAGGTAGTTCATATTATTCCGTTGTTTAAAAAAGGCTCCAAAAATAATCATGGAAATTATAGGCCAGTGACAGTAGTAGTAGTTAAGTTATTGGAAGGTGTACTGAAATATTGGATATAAAGCACTTAGATAATCAGGAAATGACCAAGGATAGTCAACATGGTTTTGCATGTGGTAGGTAGTGTTTAACAAACCTTACAAAGGAAAGGCTATTGGTGGACTTCACAAGGACCTACATGGGAGGTTAGTTAAGAAGGTTCAGTCATTCAGTATTCATGGTGAGGTAGTAATTGGTTTTGACATTGGCTTGATGTATGATTGCCTCTTGGATGCTTGTAGTGGAGTACCTCAAGGATTGGTGCTGGGTCCACATCATCAATATCAAGATAATATGGCAGTAAATTGGATCAACAAGTTTGCAGAGGAAACAAAGATTGGAGGGGTAGTAGACAGCAAAGAAGGCTTTCAAAGCTTGCAGTAGAATCTGGGCCAGCTGGAAAAATGGGCTGTAATGCGGCAGATAGAACTTATAGCAGACATGTGTGAGGTACTGCATTTTTGAAGGACAAACCAAGGTAGACTTGCACAGTGTACTGATTGCTTTGGGCGGCCCTGGTTTCATCAAAAATCAAAACATTAAAATAGGTAATCCTGTTAAAACATCAGAAAGCTTCAGTCAGCCTGAGCGAAGGCAAATGAGTGATCTTAAAATCCTCCTCACCATCACTTGTTTTGTATTGGTAATTTTCCACCTTTCAGTTAAGGAAAATTCATTCTTGTTTGGATCATGAACATAATTGGGATTAAGCATGAATGTTTTTCCAGACTGAAAGTGGATCATGTTGACTGTTTCCGGGAACTGGTATAAATTATGAATGTGTGAAAATTTACTTTGTAGGTTAAAGAAATGTAAAAATAAGTCGACTTACAGGCTCCACAAATTCAAACTTCTTGCGTTCTTGAATTTCTTGTACTTTACACACATACTCCAGTGATAATTCATAGTAGTGTTGCCGAATTTGCCCCAATTGACTATCAGCCTAGAAGGACAAAGATATTGAAATGTTATTTTAATGTAAATTTGAAATTGAAAAGATAAATTGTTTTTAAAAATTACTGTTAAATGTCTGTTCACACTGGAATAGCCTTTAGCTATGCTACATAATTGAAAAAGGTGGCAATAATGGAAACAGAATAGAAGCATTATACACCTCTTGGTAATTGAAAATTGAATAGCATCATAAAAAAACAAGCCAATATGGTCCCTGGCTTGTTGAAGTGTCTGAAAAATGGATTTCCTGATGTCCATCATGCCTTTTGGGTTTTTTTTTTAAAACACAACGCTGTTAACCAGTTTTGAATTCCCTGAAGTCCATTCTATAACTTCACCCAATTGCTTATTAAATCTTAAATCTGTGCATTCTTCCTTCTCAGTGTACAGACCATTTTCTCTTGCAAAATTTGTGACAGGTTACATAATTTTAGTTTAATGTTCATGCTGTAAAGAATCTTGAATATTTCCAGTGCTAAGACTTAAATATTTTCTTCTCCAGGGAAATGCTCCCAACATTTGCAATTTTTCTCATGAAACATAACTAATCCCAGTAATTTAACTGTCCTTCATGAAATATTTTCCATTGTTGGAATAATGGTTAACAGAATGAAAAAAATTGAACAAGTATCCCATTGGGTGGTTGGAATGTTCATAGTATGGAAGAATATTTGCTCTTTCTGCACGTCCAAAAGTAACCTGGTATTCGCCCTGTCCCACTGGATATACAGCCCTATATAGCAAGATGCACAGCAACCAGCACTGGATATAACATTTGAGTCTATCACATTTTGGCACGTTTAACAATCAGAAACAACCACTTTCTAAATATATTGCAAGAGGATGCTATCCCAACAAGCAAATATAATCTGATCTTGAACATCCTTTAAGCCACACAACCAATAAGAATGCTTTCATCCGCACAAAACATTTATAAGTGTGAACTCTCATTTTCTCCCTTTTTCCAGTTTGCACATTCCTCAAATAGGATTCAAGACACCCACCCCTGTCCACAGAAAGAAAGGGTCTTGAGTATGAAGACTTACTTTTGGTTAGTCCATTTATACATTAGAGGCCAAAATTCTCAATCAAGCATTACAAGGAGAAGAACTTGGGCAGCAAACCAGATCCAGCCAGTTGTATTGTCACCTGTATTTCCTGTTACTCTACAACATGTGATTTGAATGATGGCAAATTAATCCAAAACTTCCAATTGTATTTCTCCTATTTACCAACAACAGACCATAGAAAATGTGAAATAAGAATACATCAAATTAATGAAATGAGGTGACGTGAAAATGTTAGCAGGCTTAAAGTCATCACACTTTATTGATATAATTTCAAATTTATTGCCAGAGTATAAACATGATTACATACACACACCATGAGATTCTTTTTTCCTTCAGATGAGGCAGAATTTCCACTTAGTGGTAGGGCAGAAAAAAACCAGACTCAACATACACATGTAAGTAAATAGAGAAATGTAAACAAGCTGACTGTGCAATACAGAGAGAGAAAAAAAATCAATAAAGTAAAAGCCCTTAAGTGAGTCCCTGGTTGAGTTTGTTGTTGAGGAGTCTGATGGTAGAGGGGTAGCAGCTGTTCCTGAACCTGGAGGTGTAAGTCTTGTGGCACCGATACCTCATTCCTGATGGCAACAGAACATGTGCTGGGTGGTGTAGATCCTTGATGATTGCTGCTGCTATCCAATGGCAGCATTCCTTGTATATGCTCTCGATGGTGGGAAGAGTTTTAACTGTAATGTTCTGGTCTGAATCCACTACCTTTTGCAGGGCTTTATGCTCAGAGGTACTGGTGTCCCTGTGATGCAGCCAGTCAGCACATTTTCCATCTCATATCTGTAGAAATTTGCCAGGGTTTCCAACATCATACCAAACCTCTACAAACTCCTGAGGAAGTAGAGGCACTGACGTGCTTTCTTCACGATGCCATTGGTGTGTTGAGCCAAGAATTTAAATTTGCTCATCCACTCCACCTCTGAGCCCCCAATAATCACTACATCGAACACCTCTGGTTTTCCTCTTCCTGAAATCAACAATCAGATCCTTGGTTTTGGTGACATTGAGTACAATGTTGTTGTTGGTGCACCATTCCGCCAAGTTTTCAATCTCCCTCATGTATGACTCATCACCTCTTTTGATATATTGTGGTAACATTGGCAAATCTGTTGATGGTATTGTTGTCATACAAAGCAACATAGTCATAGGTGTACAACAAGTAGATCGGGGGCTAAGACTGATGGTTGCTGATGGTTTGGACTGTACCTGTGTGGCTGCGGAAGCAATGGAGGAAAATCTATGGACCCTCGATTACGCTGTGGGGACTCTCTTTTGCTTTTCTTTCTCTGACTGTACTTTCTGTCGACGGCAAATGTGTCTGCCTTATAATAGACAAAAGCAATTTTGTGTAATATGACATTGCCTTTATTACATGGCAATAAATTGAATCCTGATTGTGGTCTGGAGGTGAGTAAATCCAGGATCCAATTACACAGTCATGTGTTGAGTCTCAGGTCTTGGCGTTTGCTGATCAATTATGAGGGGATGATGGTGTTAAATGCCAAACTGTAGTCGATAAAGAGGATCTTTGCTGTCCAGCGCTTTGTGTAGAGCCAGTAAGATGGCATCCGCCATAGACCTGTTGCTATGATAGAGGAATTGGAACAGATCCATGTCGCCCCTCAGACAGGAGCTGATATGCTTCAACACCAGCCTTTCAAAACACTTAATCACTGTTGATGTGAGTGTCACTCTTGGTCAGTCATTTATGCAGGTTATCAAACTCTTCTTGGGCACTGATGATTGAGGCCTTTTTGAAACAGGTGGTTACCATGCCATTCCAGAGTGAGATGTTGAAGATATTCATGAATACATTGGTTGCTTGGCCAGAACATAGTTCATCGCCCAGAATGGTACTAACTGAGCATTTCACTGCCAAATATTGAGGAATCCCAATAAAAGAGAAAGAATAGGTAGTAAAAAAAAGTTATAACAATTATAACTAAAGTATTTGACCAATAAAAATTTAACAACCAGTTTGAATAGATGGGAAGGTATAAATAGGGTGCACTTAGATTGGCAAAGGATACAACAAAAGATTGCACAGGGTACTGCAAACCTAAATATAGGTGACAGGTAAGAAAGGCTGTAAGTACTGAGACAGAAAGAACATTTATGATCAAGACTATGCCTTAATCAAAGTAAAACATAACCATCTCGCATCTGGTTTCTTCGAATTTTAATAATCCAATGAACAGAGAATTTTGATGTTATAAATAAGAATCAAATTGAGCATTACTTGAGCCTCCAAATAGAATATTTATGGTCACATAACATTCATTGTATAATTAAGTGTTCCTCTGCAATAAATGAGCATAACTTGCTCATTGATTAAAACAAGAGGACATGAGTTAAGAATTAAGGGGCAGAGGTTTAGAGGTAACATGAGGGGGAACTTCTTTACTCAGAGAGTGGTAGCTGTGTGGAATGAGCTTCCGGGAGAAATAGTGGCGGCGGAGTCAATTGTATTATTTAAGAAAAGGTTGAACAGGTATATGGATGAGAAGAAGATGGAGGGTTATGGGCATTGTGCAGGGAGGTGGGACTAGAAAGGGGTGTTTGGTTCAGTGTGGACTAGAAGGGCCTAATGGCCTGTTTCCGTGCTGTAATTGTTATGTTATGTTATGTTAACTAAAGATTTTAATAAATTCATGCTACATGTAATTGCAGTGCAAGTGCCATCTGAAAATACCTCAATTTATATGCAAACTAAGCACATGGCAGAAGCCAAGTCATTAGGCATACAGTGCAAACATATTATTAGAAAAGTTCAGAAGTTAAGTAAAAGACTGGCAACTAACTAAAAAGAGAATCGAAAAAATATTCTGGATGCAAATGAATAAAGAGAATTGTAGAAGTACACGGAACTGGAGAGAACAACATGCAAAACAGCTTATGGAGATGGAGATCATGGGTGAGGTAGTAAATAAGTGTTTAAGAAAATAGAAACTAAGGCATTAGGCTCTTCTCCACTATCTATCTTGCATGATTATTGCTTCAGTTAAATGTTCCTGCCATTTCCCCAAGTATTGTCAGTCTTTGGCTAGGAATATGCTGGTGTTGGATTCCCAACACGAAGATATGGATGGGATACGAGATGAGGTACAAATTGATAAAGAGGAAGTATTAGAAAGAATTGTTGCCATCTGTCCAGAATATTGGCATTCAAGATTGTGATGAAAGAAAGAAGAAAATTGAAAAGGCGCTGGCCATAATCTTCTAAGCATATACAGTATAGGTTCATGAGTTCTGTCTGGGACTGAAAAAATTCAAATATTCTAAAAAAAACAATAAGGTTAAAAATAGGACAGTTTAACTTCAGTGATTGTGAAAGATTTTGAAACAAAAAAAAAATCAGGAACTGAATTGGTAATCATTCTGTCACTTAGATTGTTTAGAAAAAGTCAAAGTTAAAGGCAAATTGCATCCAACTTGAAGATTTTTTATGAAATACTAGAGAAAGTCAATGATAAAAATGGTGCTGATGCAGTACATTTAATAAGGTTTTATTAAAACTGTTCCATTCACATCTTCACCTCAATGTTGAAGGTCATGAAATTGGTTAAAAAACAAGAAACAGAGAAAGTGCTTTTATTCAACTGAAAGGAAACATAATGAGGTTCTCCTTTGGGGATGGTACTAGGTCCCTGCTTTTCTTGATACATTTCGATGATTTAGACATTCCCACTTTGTTGATAACACAAAATTTGGATGCATCAATGGGGATGAAAGTCATTGACTTCAGAAGATGGAGACAAGCTCGTCAAACAGCCAGATTAAAACTCAACGCCTAAAATGTGAAATATGATTTTCGGAGGAAGAATGAGAAAACTTCTGGTGCGCTGACTTCAGAAGATGGAGACAAGCTCGTCAAACAGCCAGATTAAAACTCAACGCCTAAAACATGAAATATGATTTTCGGAGGAAGAATGAGAAAACTTCTGGTGCGCTGACTTTGGAAGATGGAGACAAGCTCGTCAAACAGCCAGATTAAAACTCAACACCTAAAACGTGAAATATGATTTTCGGAGGAAGAATGAGAAAACTTCTGGTGCGCTGACTTCAGAAGATGGAGACAAGCTTGTCAAACAGCCAGATTAAAACTCAATGCCCAAAATGGGAAATTTGATTTTCGGAGGAAGAATGAGAAAACTTCTGGTGCGTCGCCACAATCCTGTGCACTACACTTTGGGAAACATGTAAAAGCTTCATAGAGCTGATGGAAGAGATTTACCAAATTAATTCCAGAAACTGGGGACTTGTGTTTCATGAATAGACTGGCAGAGCTGGTCTAATGCAAATATTAGAGGCAGGTGCAGGAGTAAGTCAGTCAGCTCATCATGTTTATTTTGTATTCAATTAGATCATAGCTGATCTAATCTTAGCCTTAACACCAATTTTCTGTTCCCTTTCCATGTTCCTTGAATTCTATGTAATTTAACCAAACTTTGCTCTGAATAAATTTGATGACTTCATCTCCTCATCTCACTGGGTTAAAGACTCATTAACCCCAGAAACATTCCTCCCCGTGACCATCTGTGCTATATATTTTTTGAAACCATGCCCCCTAGTTCAAGATACTCTCACACTCCTCCCAGCATCATTCCCATTAACCCTCTTCCTTCATTTTCTATTGAGCACAGGCTCAACTCACTCAACTTGTTCATTCAAGAAATCAACTCTAGTGAAATTTTGCACTGCCTCCAATGCAAGTAAATATGAATATCAAAACTACGTGGAGTACAAGGACATGGTCCCATTATCAACTTATCCTTCTATTACCCTTGAATTGCTCAAAGAGATTGGTTATGAAGCAAATAAACTCCTGTCTCAGCAAGAACCTGGACCCACTTCAATTCACTTACCGCCACAAAGGGCAATAGTAGATGCCATCTCACTGACCCTTCACTCTGGATTATATCACCTAGACCACAAGAATACCCACGTCAGGATATTGATCAATGACTACACCTTGGCATTAAACACCAGGATCAAAACTAATTATCAAACTCAGTGGTCTGTTAGTCTGTGCCTCTTTTTGCAACTGGATCCTTGTCTTCTTCAGTGGAAAAACCCAATCACTGTGGATTGGCAACATCACTTCCTCCTTGCTGACCATTAACATCAAGGCTACGTACTTAATCCCATGCTCAATTCCTTCTATACCCAAGATTTTGTCACCAAATTCAGCACCAATTAATGCTATAAATTCACTGACAGCACCATCACTGTAGGGTGAATAATGAGCAATGGTGAGTCACAATATAGGATGGGGTCATTAATTTGGTTGTGTGGTGCCAGAACAATGTAGTTTTTAATGTCAGCAAGACCCAGGATCTTACTGTAGACTCTAGGAAGAGGATGCTGAAGACCATGCACCTATCCTTAATGGTGGGATAATGATGAAGATGGCTTGCAGGTTGAAGTTCCTGAGTATCTATATATCCAAGGATCTCTCCTGGCACCAGCATATATGATAAAGAGTTTATTGTCACAGATGCATGCATCAAAATTCTTACTTGCAGCAGTCAAACAAGTATTGAAGATACACCAACTACATTAAGTTACTCCAGTACTGAACAAAATAATAAATATATAATAAACAGGTAAACAAATAAATATCCACAGTAACAGTTAGTACAAGAAAAAAGTAGTGTTTCAACAGAGCAGATAGATCTTTTTGGGGTCTTGGTGAAGTATACGGTTAGGGTAATTCAGAGAGGTTCAAGAGCCTTTTGAATAAATCTGTTCTTGAACCTAGAGATGGGCAAGGCAACTGTGAAGAAGTCGCATCAATACCTCTACTTTCTAATGAGTCTGAGGAGATTTGACATGTAATCAAATACTTTATTGAACTTCTACAGGTGTTCAGTGGGAAGTATACTGCCTGGTTTGAAAACTCAAGTGCCCAAAACAACAGGTGCCTGCAGAGAGTGATAAATCTAGACAATTCAATCACTAGCAATGACCTCCTCCCTAATGAAGATTATCCATGTTAACCCCTTCTCTTCATCCAAGTCAACAATACGTATGATCAATAATCGAGGCCCCAACTCTGATTCCTCTGCCATACTACATTAGGGATTCAAAAATGACCTATTTATCCTAACACTAATGTTTGGCCTGGAAGTCAGCCTGAAGAAAACTGAAGTCCTCCATCAGCCAGCCCCCCACATCTCCATCGGGAACACAGAACTCAAAACGGTCAACCAGTTTACCTACCTCGGCTGCACCATTTCATCTGATGCAAGGATCGACAAAGAGATAGACAACACTCGCCAAGGCAAATAGCGCCTTTGGAAGACCTCACAAGAGTCTGGAAAAACAACCACCTGAAGAAACACACAAAGATCAGCGTGTACAGAGCCGTTGTCATACCCACGCTCCTGTTCGGCTCCGAATCATGGGTCCTCTACCGGCATCACCTACGACTCCTAGAACGCTTCCACCAGCGCTGTCTCCGCTCCATCCTCAACATTCATTGGAATGACTTCATCACCAACATCGAAGTACTCGAGCTGGCAGAGTCTGCAAGCATCAAATCCATGCTACTGAAGACCCAACTGCGCTGGGTGGGTCACGTCTCCAGAATGGAGGACCATCGCCTTCCCAAGATCGTGTTCTATGGCGAGCTCTCCACTGTCCACCGAGACAGAGGTGCACCAAAGAAGAGGTACAAGGACTGCTTAAGGAAATCTCTTGGTGCATGCCACATTGACCACCGCCAGTGGGCTGATGTCGCCTCCAACCATGCATCTTTGCGCCTCACAGTTCAGTGGGCAGCAACCTCATTTGAAGAAGACCACAGAGCCCACCTCACTGACAAAAGACAATGGAGAAAAAACCCAACACCCAACCCCAACCAACCAATTTTCCCTTGCAACCGTGCCTGCCTGTCCCGCATCAGACTTGTCAGTCACCAATGAGCCTGCAGCAGACGTGGATATATCCCTCCATAAATCTTCGTCCGCGAAGCCAAGCCAAAGAAGAAAAGAAAAATTTTACTATCACTCACCTATCAATGACAATGTACAGATAGGATCCAGATTACACAAGGGTATAGTAGTGAACAGTCCATAAACCAAATTCTCCAAGTCAGAAACATTTGTTTTCTAAAACTATGTACACGAGGCAGACTACCCTGTCTTACTGCCATCTGACATGTCCTTAGCCTGTGTGTTGTCATTTAATATGGCAGCTTATCAAATCCTTTTCTGAAATCTAACTTTGTTATTTCAACTAATTCTGCTTTATTCAGCTTATTAACATCCTCATCAAACTCTAGCGAATGTAAAACTACATTTCCCTTTCATAAAACAATCTTAACAAGCTTGGCCATCTTATGATTTGCTCAATATCCTGCCATTATGTCCTTCTTAATGGTTTCCAGGAATTTCCCAATGACTGATGTTTGGCTAAATGGTCTATAGTTTCCTGCTTTGTGGCTCCCTACTTTCTTGTATTACATTCAGGTTACTTGCAATTTTTAAGGGTTTAGACAAAGCAGATAGAGGCCAGCAGTCCAAATGGCAGAGAGATCAAGAAAGAAATTAAAAGCATCTATTTTGGGTTTTTTTTGTTTAAAAAGGCAACATGTGATTAGGGTCTGGAATCCACTGCCATTATTAGCGCGCAGGGGCAGATGGAACTGAGGCATTCCAAAGGAATCTAGACAAATTTATAAAAGGAAAATAACTACCGAGCTATGCAGGGCAGGGAAGTGGTACCAATTGACCGAGAGGCAGCCCATGCCTTATGACCAAATTACCTCTTCTATGTTGTCATTATTTTTTGGTTTTAAATCACAGGTGTACCACTAAAAGAGTTAATTCCATGAACACCTATGCAAAAAAAAAATCAAAAACATTTAAAAACATTTCATCCTGGAAATATTTCCAAATTGAAATTATTTTTTTAAATCAACAAATTTAATTTGAGATTGGCTCAACAATTATTGTACATTTCGGCATATAAGTCGAGTCGTGAAACCCTAAACAAAATTCTCAAAGGGTGGGGGGGGGGGGGGTCGAATTACACACAGGGATATACTTTTAAGACCTTAAATTCACTGAGAAAAACAGATTGACATCGATTCGGCGTATAAGTCGATGCTGGAAACACCTCCCCAGGATCGCTGCCATAAACTGCTCCTGCCTGGGACCCTGAGATCATCATCACCCACCACTCCAGCTCTGTGGGCCGTCGCTGCCCCTGCCTAGTAGGCCGAGGTTTCTGCTACCGCCAGAAGCATCTCCATGGGTTGTTGCTCTTCCTGCCTGGTAGGCTGAGGTTTTTTTTTAAAAAAAACTTACTTAATTTACAGCTTTGTTACTTGCGATTGGGGTGTTTTAAAAAATTTTGGGTTGTTCCTGGGAGACCTGGACAGCCCAAAAAATGGGGGTCGACTTATCCGCCAGATATAACATAAAACCATTAAAATTAAGCTTAAAAAAAATTGGGTGGGGTCGACCTATCTGCTAGTTGACTTATATGCCAAAATATATGGAATTTTGTGCCTTTAATGAGGATCAAATATACATATTACAAGAGCATTATTCAGAAAAATATGACTTCAAGTAATACCAACAGGTGAAAGAGGCAGATTTTTTAAAAAAAGACAAAAAAAAGAGGAAGTGTTCCGAAGCTTTAGTTTTAAGTGATATTGTTACCAGCAATGAAGCCAATTGAAGAATAGCATAGACGAAGGTTCACCAATAATCACACTGAGTCAGGAAAAACAGAAAAGAAGTGTTTGAGACTGGAAGTCTTACTTCCAAAAGTGATGCTTCCTTCTTTTTTGATGACAAATTGACATGTTTTTCCAGTGTACTGTAGTATTTTTCAGTTTCTTTATCATACTTTTTCTTTTCTTCCTACAAATAAATGCATGGATCACATTAAAACATTTTATCAATCACTGAAAACAGTTAGATAAAGATGAAGAGTTAATGTAATAAATCACCTTGGGTTATTTCCAAATGACCTAGAACAAACTGAATACTAATATTATTTTTCAAATAATAATCATGTTTTAGCTTCACTCAGTGTAACATTCTGGTACACAGGGAAGGCACTCATATCTTACACTTAAGCATATGAACAAACATTTTTCCTCTCCTAACGTTCATAGAAAGATTTGTGTTTTAATGGATATTCCTCTTTTCCACAAAAAAGATGACTATATGACAGCAATTTCTGTGTTAAAATTGTTTAAAATTAGAAACCTTCTCTTTTGCTTATATGTAGGGAATTAATTTTGTGTAAATACTAAAAATGAATTTAAAAATTTGTAAAATACACCCTACTTAAAACTTAAGCAATTATCAAGCTTATCAAGTGCAACAGCATAACAAAAAAAAAGTGTGAATTTTGTTCATTCTTTAAAATAGAACAAACCAAGTGTTAGACAATATTCATAAAATCTCACAAGCCCTACAATCCCAACTAGTGGTATCTTGTTGTGTGTCCAAACCTAATTCTGAGGTTGGCTGCACCATCATTGACCCTTGGCTGACTGGAAAAACAAAATAATTTTAAGGGCCTATTATCATAAACAAATCTATGAGATAACTATTAAAACACAACTTAGCAGTTTATGTATAACTAATATATATATATATATATATGTATTAGTTATAGATATTATTTATATAAACACATGTTTATATAATGGCACAAATTAAATTTGAAACACTTCGAATTATTTAAATACTTAATGTAACTGCACAATGTCATTTATGTAAACTTCAGCATAGCTGTTCCAGAAGTAATGATTTTAAATTCCAAGACTCACTTGACCAGCCTCTCACTAATCTTCATCTGATCCAAACCTATCCTCTCCCCATTTATACTACTTTAAACTATGACCATTGATCACAGATTACAGTGGCTAATAAATATTCTCCCAAAATCACAGTGCGGCTTTCGCGCTAACAGAGGAACCACTGACATGGTCTTTGCCCTCAGACAGCTCCAAGAAAAGTGTAGAGAACAAAACAAAGGACTCTACATCACCTTTGTTGACCTCACCAAAGCCTTCGACACCGTGAGCAGGAAAGGGCTTTGGCAAATACTAGAGCGCATCGGATGTCCCCCAAAGTTCCTCAACATGATTATCCAACTGCACGAAAACCAACAAGGTCGGGTCAGATACAGCAATGAGCTCTCTGAACCCTTCTCCATTAACAATGGCGTGAAGCAAGGCTGTGTTCTCGCACCAACCCTCTTTTCAATCTTCTTCAGCATGATGCTGAACCAAGCCATGAAAGACCCCAACAATGAAGACGCTGTTTACATCCGGTACCGCACGGATGGCAGTCTCTTCAATCTGAGGCGCCTGCAAGCTCACACCAAGACACAAGAGAAACTTGTCCGTGAACTACTCTTTGCAGATGATGCCGCTTTAGTTGCCCATTCAGAGCCAGCTCTTCAGCGCTTGACGTCCTGCTTTGCGGAAACTGCCAAAATGTTTGGCCTGGAAGTCAGCCTGAAGAAAACTGAGGTCCTCCATCAGCCAGCTCCCCACCATGACTACCAGCCCCCCCACATCTCCATCGGGCACACAAAACTCAAAACGGTCAACCAGTTTACCTATCTCGGCTGCACCATTTCATCAGATGCAAGGATCGACAATGAGATAGACAACAGACTCGCCAAGGCAAATAGCGCCTTTGGAAGACTACACAAAAGAGTCTGGAAAAACAACCAACTGAAAAACCTCACAAAGATAAGCGTATACAGAACCGTTGTCATACCCACACTCCTGTTCGGCTCCGAATCATGGGTCCTCTACCGGCACCACCTACGGCTCCTAGAACGCTTCCACCAGCGTTGTCTCCGCTCCATCCTCAACATCCATTGGAGCGCTCACACCCCTAACGTCGAGGTACTCGAGATGGCAGAGGTCGACAGCATCGAGTCCACGCTGCTGAAGATCCAGCTGCGCTGGATGGGTCACGTCTCCAGAATGGAGGACCATCGCCTTCCCAAGATCGTATTATATGGCGAGCTCTCCACTGGCCACCGTGACAGAGGTGCACCAAAGAAAAGGTACAAGGACTGCCTAAAGAAATCTCTTGGAGCCTGCCACATTGACCACCGCCAGTGGGCTGATAACGCCTCAAACCGTGCATCTTGGCGCCTCACAGTTTGGCGGGCAGCAGCCTCCTTTGAAGAAGACCGCAGAGCCCACCTCACTGACAAAAGGCAAAGGAGGAAAAACCCAACACCCAACCCCAACCAACCAATTTTCCCTTGCAACCGCTGCAATCGTGTCTGCCTGTCCCGCATCGGACTGGTCAGCCACAAACGAGCCTGCAGCTGACGTGGACTTTTTACCCCCTCCATAAATCTTCGTCCGCGAAGCCAAGCCAAAGAAAAAGACAGTGGCTAATGTAAACCACAATCAATCTAATTCTTTATCTGTAATCACCCCCAAGATAACTGCATTTTTTAAGTTCCAGAACACGGTCCCTAAATCACCTGGTTCTCTTGCCTCCTTTACAACACCCAAAACTTCCCACCATATCAGACTTGGATCATATTCAGATTTCAGAATTATTGTCAAAGTGCATACATGAATCACATACAACTAAGATTCTTTTTCTGTGGGAGAGGCAAAATTATCACTTATTGGTAGTGCAAAAAATGCTGTACAGAGTAAATATGTAAACAAATAAAGAACTCTAAACAGATTACAAATATAAACAAACTGACTGGGCAATACAGAGAATTTTTAAAAATTAATAAAGTACACAAATACCATAAATATTTGTGTAGAATGCAAAAAAAACTGTACCAAAATTCGAGCTCAAAGTGGGGGGGTGTGTCGCATTATACATGAGGTTATTATTTTAACAAATTTTTCTGCCAGGTTTAACGGTAAGTCAGATTATCAGCAGCTGCCAACATTGACGGCAGCGTGACTAGGTTGTGGGGGAGAGATGCCAGCGCAACTCGGACAGGCAAGGGGGGAGAGACACCATCATGATTCAGGCGGGTGATGGGGAAGAGATGGCAGCGCAAATCAGGCTGGCGAGGGGGAAGAAACACGCCGGCACGACTCAGGTGGGTGAGGAGGGTGAGACGCCAGCGCGACTCAGGCAGGTGAGGGGGGAGAGACAGCAGCGCGACTCGGGTGGGAGAGGGGAGGGGGATCATATTATACATAAAATTTTTCTCCCTTATCCCCCTCAAAAATTGAGGGGGGGGGGGGCGGTCGCATTATACACAGATATTTACGGTAAGTGTCTTTAAATGAGTCCCTGATTCAGTTTGTTGTTGAGGAGTCTGATGGTGGAGGGGTGCCAGCTGTTCCTGAACCTAGTGGTGTGAGCTTTGTGGCACCTATACCTCTTTCCTGACGGCAGCATCAAGAACAGAGAGTGTGTTGGGTGGTGCGGAACCTTGATGATCGCTGCTGTTCTCCGACAGCACATTCCCTGCAGATATACTCAACAATGGGGAAGGTTTTGCCTGTAATATCCTGGGTTGTGCCCACTACCTTCTGGAGGGCTTTATGCTCAGGGGTATGGTATCCCCATACCAGACAGTGATGAAGCCGGTCAGCACACTTTCCACCACAAATCTGTAGAAATTTGCTGGAATCTTTGTTGAAATACCAAACCTATGCAAACTTCTGAGGAAGTAGAGGCGCTGTTGTGCTTTCTTCACAATGTCATTAATGTGTTGGGTCCAGGAAAGATCCTCAGAGATAGTAACTCCCAAGAACTTAAATTTGATCACCTTCTGATCCCCCAATGATCACGGAATCGTATACCTCTGGCTTTCCCTTCCGAAGTCAACTATCAGCTCCTTAGTTTTGGTGACACTGAGTGCAATGCAAGGTTTTTTTTCAATCTCCATCCTATACGCTGACTCATCCCTTTTTTTTAATACAACCCCCTACCCTGGTATCATCAGCAAGTCTGTAGATGGTGTTATTATTGTCGTTACGAACCACACAGTCGTAGGTGTAAAGTGAATAGTGCAGGGGGCTGAGAACATAGCCCTGCGGTGCTCCGGTGCTGAAGGAGATTGTGGAGGAGACGTTCTTACTAATCCTCACTGATTATGCTCTTTGAATGGCTCAATATATTTGAATGGATTACTCCATTAGGCCATCTATTTTGAAAAGGATCATTAATTCAAATTTTTTGTTGTGCACATTCAGTTCAACCAATTACCAATACTTGATGTTCCCTTATATCACCACACAATATGGAAATGCCATCTGTAAATTTGCCAATAACACAACAGTTGTCAGAAGAATCACAGATGGCAATGTGGAAACGTAAAGGAGTGAGATGAATCAGCTAGTTGAGTGGTGTCGCAACAACAACCTTGAGTTCAACGTCACTAAGGAATTGACTGGACTTCACGAAGGGAAAGCCAGGAGAACACAATCCCATCCTCATCAAAGAGTCAGCAGAGAGGATACAAAACATGAAATTTCTGGGTATCAACATCTCTGAAGACATATCCTTGGGCCACCATGTCAATGCAACCATGAAGGCAGCATGGCAACAGCTATATTTTGTTAGTAATTTGAGGAGATTTGGTATACAACCAAAGACTTTTGCAAAATTCTACAGGTGTTTCGTGGAGAGCATTCTGACTGTTTGCATTGCTCTCTGGTGTGGAGGTGCCAATGCACAGGACAGGAAGAGGCTCCAGAAAGTTGTAAACTCAGCCAACGCCATCACAGGCATTAGTTTTCACTCCATTAAGGACATCTTTAATAGGTGGTGCCTCAAGAAAGGAGCTTCTATCATCAAGGACTCTTACAACCCAGGCCATGCCATTTTCTCACTGATACCATCAGGAAAGGAGGCACAAAAGCCTGAAGACACACACACAATGATACAAAAACAGCTTCTTCCCTTCAACCATCAGATTTGTGAGAAGTCACTGAATCTATTGACACTACCTCACTTTTAATTATTTTTTTGCAGTAGTTTTTTTTAAATCTTGTTATATAGATTTGTAACTCTGCATCTTGTTCTGCTATCGCAAAACAACAAATTTTGTGACACATGTTGATGACAATAAACCTGATTCTAAATACAAATTAATGTGAAGCTTTCAGAACAGGGTTTTTTTTTAAATCTACATTTGTATGACTTCTTACCTTTGCTGCTCCAATCTGGTCCTTTCTGAATCTTTCCAGTGGCTTGATAAATGTTTCATTGAGGTTATGAGCCTGAGTGAAAATGGAAATGTTTTGTAACAAAAACAATTACAATCAAGTTCCATTGTGTTCACAAAATATTTATATAAATTGGAGAATTACGATAATCATATCACAATTTGTGAATTTGGCTACATCCCTGTTCAGTTTTCTTCCAAAGAACAAAGAAGAAAATTTGAATGGTATTAAGTTAACTTTTTTTTGTTAATTTATTTGTGGAGGGTGGGCCTTTCTGGCAAAGCTAGTATTTCGGGTCCAATCTTAGTTACCCTATGAATATGTCAGCAAGAAATGTTTGTAAGTCATTGCAGTTCTACCACTAATGGGAATTCTGTCATGCTGGTGGGGCAAGAGTTCCAAAATTCAGGACCAATCATAATAAAAATATTTCTTTCTTTTATAAATTTTATTTTTCATTTGTATCAATACAAGTACAGTATTTATCCATATCATAGAGAATAAAAAAAGATGCAAAAATAATACATATTTTCATATTTTCCTCCCCAAAAAATTAGGAAAGATAGGTAAGCCTGCCTAATAATCATATATATCTTTCATTAATTAGTTAAATTTCAAATTTACATCATGATCTTGAACCTTTTTTTGTATATTTTATTTATTATTCAGAATAAAACATGCAAGTAAAAAATGCAAATACACAAAATTTTCTCCCCTAATTCCCTCCCTCCCCTCCCACTCCCCTCCCCCCCCCCACTTATAACTACCCCAAAAAAAAGAGTAGAAAAGAAAAGAAAGGAGTTAACTTATACATATAACCATCAAATCATTGCCATGGAGGATACCATCTCAATCCGGGAAGAGAGAAAAAATAAATCTACTATATTTCTAAACCTGTATACTTCATGATCTTGAACCTTGAATTAACTAAGGTGAGTTGGGCCGAGAGTGGTGGACACTGTAGATGAAGTCATAGCAATAAAGTCCATATAAGGTTTCCAAATCTTATCAAATTTTTCTGGTTGATACTGTAAATTATACATTATTTTCTCTAATGGTATACAATTTAGTCGTTCTGTTTGCCATTTATTCAACCCCACATTATTGTCTAATTTCCACATTACAGCTATACCTTTCTTTGCTATTGCTACACTTAAAAGCTTCTGATAAGTATGTAACATCAAATCAAAAATATCTGCTAATAAAAATATTTTGAAATCTTTCAAAACTTGCACCTTCCTAACTCATCCCAATAGAATGCTTACATCTTCCCAAAATTTTCCTATTTTTTCACATTGCTAAACTGCATGGAAAAAACATTCCTACTGCTTTATTACATCTAAAACATTGATCAGAACAATTTGAATTAATTCCATGTAATTTATATGGAGTATAATATAATTGATGCAAAAATTAAATTGTACCATTTTGTATCTGAGATTAATTGTATTATTACATTTTCAAAACACAATTTTGACCATACTTCTTGAATTTGATTATTTAAATCTCTTTCCCATCTCAATTTAGATTGAAATAGATCTTTTCTTGTATAGTCTTTTGCAATTTTATATACATATTAGTAATAAATCTTTTGATAAACTTATCAGTTATTAAGTAGTCATATTGACTTTGTTCAGGTAATCCAAAATTCATCCCCAACTTCCTTTTTAAATATGATTTAATTATGATTTAAGCTGCTGATAAAAATATTTCTGATACATTTTGAAGTTGGGATGGTCTGCAAGTGATGATGTCCCATGTTCCTACACATTTTATCTTTATTAATGGTAGCAATCATGGGTTTGGAAGTCGCTGTAACCCAGGTAATTAGCTGCCATGTCTCAACTATACCCCATCCCTTCTACACTGCGAAGACTCAGTCACAGGAGATTAAAGTGAAATTGTAATGGCCACGGAAGTTTGTCTCTCATCATTCCTCCACATTTTGTACCAGCCCACATTGTCATTCCTGCTCCAAATTAATTTTAATTTCTGAGAAGCACACTACTAATTAATAAAATCATTTTTTTAGCTCAGCATATGAATTAACCCTGGCACGTGGCTAAAAACAGCACAGAGAAATACCAGTAATTTCATCCAAAATATCTTGCATTTTTTTCCATAATGACACATTAACTACTTAGTTTTTAAAATAGTTTGTTCACTTATGAAACTGGGAGCTTTGGTGCAACTAACTAGCAATGAATGACTGTACAGCCTCTGCAACAAAGCTATATAGTTTGTTAGAGAAATATGTTTTCTCACTGGAAACAGTTGTTCTTCTGTTCCAATAAAAACACAAAATGATAACGCTCATCCTCATTGGCCATGACCAAGAACATTACATAATGCTATTTTCACATGGGAACATCTGTTGCACTCAGAGGTTAAAAACACACTGAAACCAGTTCTCATGTTTGGTCAAGGCAGTTATTTTGATAGTTTCAAAATAGTAATGCTGCAAATATTTAGTATTAAGCATATTTAGACAAATTCCCATAGAATCTTTGCTCAAATACACAAAGTTCAATCAGCAGCAGGACATTATAGTTTGACTCGATATTGGCTCAGAATGTATTGAAGTATACCACGTTAGTTCTGTTTCTCCTTTACCCTTCTGCATAAAGAAACATTTAAGATGTCAGAATGTGTGAAAGCAACAGAGTATAAAATTTAGTACAAGACAGTGGCCAAAAAGTTGTATTTCATCCATTTTTGGTTTAATTAATCACAAAAACAAAAAACCTGGCTAAAATCCAGCTTTTTAAAATGAAATTTGGCTTACATCCAAAAACAACCCCAAGTTGGGATTTGCTCATATCAAAATAGGTTCTCAACACATTTACAGACACACCAGCACTGCTATAGTCCATAAAGATACTCTCATCACATAGCCTTACACAGAGGAAATGGGCCACAGGAGGAGATCATTCCCATTTTCACTCAAAGCTGTAAGCATGCAGGCCTTGCTCAGAGATACAGGGAAGTCCAAGCACTGAATGACAGAGTGACAAGATGCCTACCAGGCCACTACCATGAAAGATTATCTTCTCCAGAGCAAGTACCCTCAATGCTGAAGGAAAGCTCAAGGTTTCACAAGTTAGTGATCTACACATTACAGTACCTGGAAAATTAAAAAGCTATATATACACACATACACATGTATGTATGTATGAGTGTACACATATATACACACACATAAATATATACACACACATATATATTTTGTATATATTATATATTACATACATATATATTCTTGTATATTACAGTATAGATCGATATATATATATATATATATATATATAAAAACATATTTATTTATGGGTTATATTAAGTGCAGATGCTGCAGTCTGTAAGGAGATGTTATGCATCATCTGATTTCCCTCTGAAGGTAACCAGCATGTTATATTAGATGTTTAGGATTGAAATATGGTAAGACCCAGTCATTTGCATTGGAAAATTTTATTTTGCTGGTTGTTTATGGAAGTCTTATGTCAAAGATCCCCTTGTATTCCATGCTATCAATGTCTGCTTCCTCTGTTCGACTAGGAAATGACTATGTGGATGCTTAGAGGGACTTCCCTTTCACATCCACCACATTCCTCTTTCTTCCAATAGTCTTCAGGCTCCACCTCATGGCCAGCAGCTTCTGGGTTTCCTTCCCGGTCTTCTCTGCACAGGCTGTTGACTGTGGTTTGCTAAATTGTGCCTTGTAGACTCCACAACTGCATAACTTGGATTTCAAAACAACTCTGGACTATAACAGACCACAAAACCTCATTTTCAGTCAATCCATGACATTTTCAACTCAATTTTGGTACTTGTGTGGATTACATTTTATCCCTGCTCAATAGCTGTGACATGAAGAACAGGGAAGTGAAAGGTGGTCTTTATTCCCCAACATCTGAAAATATATGGAATCAGAGACTGCTTCAGGGTGAATGCCACATTTACAAGAAATGTAGAACTCCTCATGAAGAGGTAGTTGTTGATCACAATTTTCTATAGATTAAGGTAATAGAAAACATTCATGTTCATTTAAAAAAAACCCAGAGTAATTATAAAACATAGTCTGACATTGTTAGACATCAATAAATGTTGCAATTCCCAAAGCCCAAGGTGCTATTTTCTCCTGGATGAATTCAAATGCAGTATCTAGTTATCTTTCAAATGCAACCTTACATTACATAGCAGAGATCTTCCGTTACAGTTCGGAAACATCCTGTTGCACAGAAATTAACCGTCAACGTGCCTTTGTTTTCTGAATCAAAACAAAGTTAATATTTCAGGCTGATGACCTTTTGGGGCTTTGATGAAAGGTCATTGACCTGAAGCATTAACTCTATTTTTCTCTCCATTGATGTTTCCTGATCTGCTTTAACTTCAATGATTCTTACGGTTCCAAAGGGATTAGAAGGGAATTTCAATGGATGAATTAGTGACCATTCAGTTACAAAAATTAAAATAAAGGCACAAAAAAATGCTGAAGAGAATGAGTGGGGAAAAGATGTAAAAAAAAATTTAATATAATCACTTGAAATTTACTACTTTTGCATATGAAACTCTGATGGTTTAACTTATCACAGAAGTTCATTGATATTGAATAAATGCAAAAATTCCCAGTAATATAGGTATTATTTCCCAGATCTAATTTATTAATTACCAGTTAATCTTATCATAATATGCAAGTGCATTGAAACTCAAGCACCATTGAAATTTAATGAATATCGTTGAATTTTAAACACCCATTAATCTGTCGACGTCTTTTGACCATCTTGCATTCATCTTTCCTTTGGCACTACTCATCACCTATAGGCTGATTTGAGCCTTAGTTGAAACCGCTTATGTAATGTGCTGCACAGGATAATCCTATTTCAACATTCTTCACTAATGCCAGCCATATTTCTAGTGTTCCAATTGACAGTAACCTTATCAATATCTAGCATAAGAGAGTGCAAGGACAATCTTTGCACACAAAATGATTTTAAAATTAAGATATTAAACAAGTGTGAATGCAGTCTTTAAAATTCACCAAAAAATTCTTACATTATGCATTTGTGAATTATAAAGGAGTATTTGAATGTTAAATTGTTTATTGTCGCATGTACCAAGGTACAACGAAAATCTGGTTTTGAATGTTATCCGTGATAATCAGCCCATACTCAAGTATAAAAAGTAGTCCAATAATAAAACAGTGCAGGTTATAATGTTAAAAATAAAGTTAAAAAGTGTAGGGCATAGTGTTACCAAAACAAAGTGCAGGAAACAGAGAAAAGCACAGTTAAACAATGCAGAGTCATCATATTTTTCCAATGATAGCTCTATTCAAGACACTGATAACAGTAGTAAAGAAAGTGTCCTTGAATCTGGAGGTTTATCTTTTCAAACTCATGCATCTTCTGCCCCATGGACGAGGGGAGAAATCAGTGTGTTATGAGCCCAAAGGACCCCAAAACTCAACAGTAATAGATATTCACCAAGACAAGTAGTTACTTCAACAAAAGTTGTTTTTAATTATCTTTAAACATGAAAACAGAATCAAACTTTGACTTATCTCTATTAACTTAACTAACCCAAATTAACCCCCTTCTAATTCTAAGCGCACGTGTATGGTGTGTGTGTAAATTTAAGAAAAGTTCTTTAGTTAACAGTTCAATCTCATTTCTCATTCTTCCAAGTTCTCTGGTTGCAGGCAATTCTTATACTGTGCAGAGAATTTAACTTGTATAAAGTTCACCAGGCTTTGGTGCTCGAAAGGTAAATGTTTACCACTCAGGAAGGTTCTTTGTAGGTTTGCAGAGAAAGATTTGTTGTTCCAGGATTTCCACAACTGAGATACCACCATTAGTCACCTCAATTTCTTGCTGATGAAACTTGCCCCAACAGGGTTCTCCAGATGATAACCTCTTTCTTTCAGGCTATCACAGAGTTCCTTTCTGTTCCACTTATTCCAAGAGTAACATCAGGCAGATAGCACTTCCAGCCATCTGCCACTCTGAAGTTTTCTGTTTCAGTTCCAACAAGCTTCCTGGCTTGCACTATTCAGCTGTCTTTCAGAGTCACACACACATTGGCTGAAATAACTTGTTGCACCCTTCTTTCTCTCTCTCTCTCTCCAACTGCTAGACAGCCCATGTGACTCTCTCATTTGCCACAAAACCCCCATCTTCTCCAAAAAACAATAGCAGTTAGTCTTTTGCTCCCATCTATTGTCTTAGGTAAACAAAACTTCTCATTGACCTTTGAGTGAGCCCTTTGCAGAAAGGTCAGAAGCCTTGTAAAAATGTTCAACATAGATGACCTGTCTCCAGTCGATTCATTTGATGACATCATTTCAATTAGCACCTACTTATGAAATGTGCATAGTATTCTCCATAGTTCCTGTAAAGTTCACTGAATATGAATTCTTCAGTATTTCAAATAAGATCTGTTTAAAAATGTGTGTATATATGTAACCTACTCTAATTTTACCTAATTTTACCAATATTTGTCTATATTACAAATGTGACAGGGGTGGAATGAGTCCCTTAATATATTGACAGTTTTCCAGAGACAGCAGGAGATATAAATGAAGTAGGTTATTTTGTGCAATGGCCTGAGAAGCTTTTGCAGCTCTCTGCAGTTTCTTCTGGTCTTGGGAGAGCAGTTGCCATTTCAAGCTGCAACACATTTAGTTACCTACGATTTCTTTCCATGGTTCACCAGTAAAAATTGGCAAGGGACATTGGGGACATGTCCAAATTCCTCAGGCTTCGGAGGAAATAGAGCTGCTGACGTGCTTTCTTGCCTTCAATATGGTTGGATAAGGAAAGAATGTTAACAAAAATGGGCTTATCATGGTTCACTTCATAAGTGTACTAACCTGAAAAGATAATCTATTCTAACCAACTTATGTTCGATTTAAAATGTCAGTTGATCTCAGTCAGTAAAAGAGAGATAGCACCTCAAAGTGAGGAATAAGGACAGTAATAGAAATCACCCAATGCACTTTCACAGAAGGACAAGCAGATGAGGCTAATGAAATATACTTCTGTTATATAATTTATCCTTACTGAAACAGTTTGAAAACACTCAGTTGCAATATTAAAGCAGATACGAGGTTGGGAAGAGTGATGAGGGGAGCCTGAGTGAGTCCCAACATCTCCTTGTCAAGTCCGGAAAAACATTCAAGCTCATCCTGATCCCTTATGAAAATCAAAACCTACTTTTAATAATTATCTCCATGGGTCTCTTTCATCTTTGCCACCCTGTACCAATATATCTGGCCTCACAGCATTGTTCACTCTACCTCAAATCTCCAACTTTCAAAACTGCTGTAATGTGTATGCTCCAATTCCAAAGACTTGTGGGATGGTAGGTCAATTGGTCATTGTAGATGGTCCCTTCTGTGTTGGTGAGTGTAGAGTCTGTGGAAAACTGTCAGAATGTAAGGAGAATGGCGTAATTGAAGGATTTGTGTAAATGAAATGGTTAATTTGTACAGATTTGGTGGGCCTAAGTGCCTGTTCCCATGGTGCATCCTTCTATGACTCAGGTCCAAGCCCCTTAACTCCATATTAAAGTATGATCCAGAAACCTACTGCTCAGTTCATCTGATCTGCAAAGGTTTAATTGCAGGAAAACAGTGGATTAGTTGTGATACGTGGCTTCTTGTTTTTCAACAGCCTCACCTGGCCAATTACTGTCATATGGGAAATAACACTGCAATGTCCCTGCAATAGTTAATGGAAGTGATAAACACTTTCATGTGATGTAACTTAATAAAAGTTTTAAAACAAGTAATCAGAAGAAATAAACAATTAACCAATTAAGAGAACTACCATAAAAGTATTGCACAAATTTTTAGGTAATGTCCAAAATTCATGGTAATCTGATCTGGTAATTCAACATTTACTAAAATGCTGGTTAAGCAGGTCATGACATTTTAGATGAACTTGAAAGCTATAGCTATACATAACAGCCACTTTATGGAAAACTCACACCAACAATGCATAGCCATAGGAATGTTTTTCAGCATGGACGATGCTGAGACATCGTATCCCTGAGGCATTGTTCCCTGAATATCCAATGCTATTAATCTCAATTAAAATGCTTAGCACCATACAAAATGACATTATCTGAAGTTGCTCTGGAAAGCGTATAGATTTTCCATTCTGTACATATCCTATTGCAGATACAGTAAAACCCTGCACTATTCTGAACATGACTGAATAGAATTATTCCCATTACCAAACACTTAGACCAGAAAGGCAAACCTGTTGTGTGGGCAATTGTCTAAAAATAAATCTGACTTTTTTTTTTACTTCTACCCAGAAACTTTTAAATTACCAATCTATGAAAAATTTTAATCAACAAAAAAATTACACTGGATAAACAGCATTGCTAATATATGGAAAGCCACAAAACAACTTGAAATTCACATTGAAGTCAAACGTAACTAAATTAAAAACTGAGCTGAAATTATTCAACTGCTGGTCTACTGAAAGTGAAAGTAAATACTAAAGAAACTACTGTCAAAAGTAAATACTTTTTTTTAAATTCCAACAAATGAAAAGAAATTGAGCAGCAAAGATCTTAGGTTTGGGCCTGACCACAACAACAAAATATAATAATGCATTTGAAAAAGGGTAAAAAGTAAATTAAATTGTGGGAATCATAAAATTGGAATGAAGCCAATCATCTGCTCTTGGGGATTTAGAGGGTAGAAATAGATTACATTGATACTATTCTGCCAATAGTGGGGCGCTCCAATCAAATTCCTGAAATTTGTTTACGGTGAATTGATTCCAAATACACAGAGAGTGGTAGGAGTGTGCAATGAGCTGCCAGCTGAAATGGTGAATGTGGGTTCAATTTTTGACATTCAAGAAAATTTTGGACAGGTACATGGATGGAAGAGGTAAGGAGAGATATGTATTGACTGTAGGTCAATATGACTAGGCAGAACAATAGTTTGGCACAGACTGGAAGGGTCGTAGAGCTATAATGTTCTCTGATCCTGAGATTAAAAAAAATAAGGAACTCAATGCCTGTGAAAGGGGCCAGCAGTATTTTTAAAAAGCATCATGAAAACCACAAGGTCTGTGCCCGAGATGGCAGCACCCTGCTTGGCAAAGGAACATAAAGGGTTGTGGGCTCTGGGGGATCTGCGGACCAGCACAGGGCACCAGAGTGGGAGAATACAATGCTCCCAACACCCCTCTTCACCCACCCCCTCTCCTGCTTAGGTTAAAGCCTGGGAGATGACCCTACAGGGAAGGAGAGCTCAATGGGTGACAACCCACAGAAGCTATGGGGCGCTGGAGACTGGGGGATGAAGGATTCAAAGCAGACTGTTAGCTGCTGGAGGCTGGCTTATGGAAACCAGATATCAGGATCAGGATTGAAGAGAATGCAGAGAGCAAGAAGGGCTCCATTAGGGGACCTTGGGCACGGACAGCTTCCTGATTTTATTGGAGGTATGGATCTGGAACCTCAGAATTGCCAGTGGTTCAGACCGGAGATGGTTTGATTGCTGGAGCTAAATCAATAGACACCTGGTGTCTCTGAAGGAACTAGGAATACACATGAATGACACAGAGTGTCAGCAAAACAAATGAAAATTACGACTTCATGATTCTTCACATGACAGGCAGTAGCTATTTGGCCCATTGAGACTATGCTGGCTCTTGGAGCATTCTGGTCAGCCATTTCCCTACAACTGATTCCCCATCACCTCCATATCAACTCCCTCCCCCATCCTGATTTTTCTGCCTCTCACCTTCAGTAGGATCAATTTCTAGATGCCAGTTAATCTGCCAGCATCTGTGAGATGTGGGAGGAAACCCACTGGAACTCAAGAATATGCAAATTCCACACAAATGCCACTCCGTGACACTATCAATCTTGGGTCGTTTATGCTGCTCTTCACAGCAACAAGAAGGGATTGGGAGTGCAGATTGCCAAATGATAAAGTTACATTAAACTTGTAAAGGACTTAGCTCTGAACATAGTCCTCATACCATTAAAGGAGCATGGATACATAAGACAAAATGCATAAAAAATTTATAAGACAAGTACCAGAACAGAGATTACAGCTAGTGAAGTGTCGGGCTTTTTTATTTAGAAAAGGGAAAAGTTGAAGACCTGAAAGGTTATGATAAATGTAAGGCGAATGTCTCTATGGATGAAACTCTGGGATGAAAGGCATTGCTAACTAACAGCGATTAGAAACCGAAACCTGCCACTGCAGGAAATAATTAAAGCACATTGTTCAGATGATTTCCAAAGGGAACTTGAACTCATACCTGATCAAATTGATAGTAGAAAGGTGTACTCAAAGGCAGAGATTTGATAAATTGAGGTGGGATAAGACTGGACACCACATCAATGTGGACTTGTTAGAACAAATGGCCTGTTTCTACATTGTATATTCCATGTAATTTGTTGAACTGTTTCTAACTTGTATTATATTTGCACGTGAATAATTTTTCCCAAAGAGTGGTGGAATTCTTTGAATTTATTACAAATGCAATGCTACACAGATAGTAGTCCTTAATATCATCCACAGGCACAGATATGTTGGAAGAATTTGCTTATCTTAGAATTACAGAAGGTGATAAAATTCACCTTGAACTGTTACCAAATCAAGGGATTCTCATAAAATGAGTTCTTGGCTGTAAGTCTGTTTCTGACTGAAACACTGAAATTTCAGTGTGATTGTTTGTAATGCTGATTGATATGGTTCCTTGGTTTGTTGCAGCATGTACCGAGTGATATATGCATAGGCTAATCAAAAAAGGTGCTGAAAATAATTAACCCCCTACAAAACTTGATAATAATTTCAGTCATCTGGAAAGATACGATTTTTTTCTTAGTTTTTATCTTGTTAATTCTTAATTTCTAATGGATTTTGTTGATAAATCATATAATTTTTTTTTTCTTGTTTTAGTGCCAGTCTCATTATTTCCCCAAGTGAATAATTGGGCTTATTCATTAAATCTCGACTAGTCTAGTGTATGAAATCCCATATTGTGTAGCGTTAGATGTGTCATAGTTGGTCTCTATGCCTTAGGTCAGGTTGCTAAATTAAGGTTGCTCTTCTCAATCACACCCATGGATTTAGAGGAAGTGCACAACTGATGTCATTGTACATTACAAGATTTAGTTGTGATACTTCCAAAGATGATTCACCAACTGATAGAGTTGATTATCACCTGTAGTCAAAAGCAGAATTGAGAAAATAATGAAGAACTGTTAGTGTTTCCTTACATATTTCCATAAGGCATCAATAGTCCATAAGGCATCAATAGTCAGGGCAAGAGGTGGGGAAGAAATGGACTGTTTTTTTATCATTGCCCCGACGTCCCCAGTACTCAGATAGAACACTGGTTAAGAAACATGGAAGTGTATGTATGCAAGTGCTGACATGTGCACATCTGTCTCAAAGTGGATTCTTGGATCCAACCAACTTTGGAATTCCAGACAAGGTTCGTCTTTTTTTCATGACTAGTACATTGTTCTTTCTTCCAAGAGTTTCAGTTATTTCAAATAAATTCAGTTGAGAAATTCATCAGTTGAGAATTTATTTTTAAATCAGTAGAAACTGAAGAAGTTCTCTTGTTTGGGAGAAAATTATCTTATTGAAATAATTTTTCTGTGTGTTGACTCACTGTTTCATTTTTACATTTGGGTAGCTCATATAGTGGACCTGAATAGAGTAAAAATTAACTGTGTCGAGGAGTTGGAATAAATCTACATTGTTAATGCAAATGCTGTTGATGTTTTTAAAATTATGAATTATTAAATAGGGCAAAATAGTTTTGGAGAAATGATTGAAGAGGTAAAATAATTTTACAGAAAGATTTGATACTTGAAAGAAGGAGTTTAAAGATATTTGGGTCTTAAATGAAACAGAAACTTGTGTGCTGCTTTACATATACTCTAACCAGTTTTCATAATTGTACTCCTTAACCTAATGTTACAAATTCCTCTGATTTTATTTAAAATTGTTGACTAGGAATGGGAAAAGAAATGGTGAAAAATGGTTTCTGTAGACCTCTCTAAAATGGACGTAGTGTTGACGTGACTAATATGACAATCAAGTCTTTTACAGTTCCTTGATGTTGACATGTAAGCAGTCTTTCCCAATAAATTAATATGGGGTTGATGGACATAGGTATTAAAGGTATGCAGATTTCATATCATACTGCTATATATTTGAATTTGACACCCTTGCTTGTCATTTTGACCGTTGTGGGAACAAGTACCTGCTGATGTTACACCTAACCATTATTAAACACTAGAAAAAATTGTATTACAGCTTTGGATGAAAGATGGCATAATCAACACAAAACTCCTTAAGTCTGATGTGATCACATTTGTGTTCAAAATCCAGTTATAAGCTGAAGAGTCATGCACCCTCCTAAGTTTCCTTGATATCTTTTCCTGCAGTGATGAAACATTTAGTGAGCTGCACTGAGATGCAAATGAAAATTCATAATAGCAGCAAATGAAATGAAAATTGATGATAGAAAAATGTTGGTGAAAATGAAATTTAAGAAGAATTTGGACAGGTACATGGATGGGAGAAGTATGGAGGTCTATGGACTGAGTGCGGGTCAGTGGGACTAGGCAGAAAAATAGTTTGGTACTGACTAGAAGGGCCGAAGGTGCTGTTTCTGTGCTGTAATGTTCCATGGTTCTAAATGCTCTTATCCATAATTATGAAGAAAATAAAGAAGCCACTTCCTAGAATACATGGCCAAAACATATAGATTTTATTTCTACTTATTCATCAACAGTGTTTCTGCTTACCATCATTTCCCTCTGTTCCTCGAGAGTATTTAAAAATTCTGCAAATTCATGAACTGACTCATCTGCAATACAATGACAAAATAAGTTAAGACACTTTTGTAATGATTTTCAAAAGTTGGTGTGTCCATTATAAAGATCATATAGAATAATTGGAATAGAAATAGGTTGTTCAGTCTCTTGAGCCTGTCCTGCCATTTATGGTCATTGAGGCTAATAGCGATTTCAGGAACCCTTCAGTTCCTTGTTTTCCGTAAAACTTTTGACTAATAATAACTTTCCATTTCAGATTTTAATAAGTTACAAAGCTCTAAGTTTCATTTACATTGGCAAATTCTTGTCATCCTTTTCTGCAGGGATTGTTTTTTGTCCCAGAAAGGCTGAGTTCTAACTTAAGTTGTATTTACTTCAAATTAAGCTACCAATTCGCAAAAATAGTTTCTCCATTTCCACCCCAAGTGTTGTCCTTAATATCTTGGTAGTAAACATCTAATTCTCCAGTCAGAAGTCTTGCTGATACATTTTGATGAGATATTTCAGTGCCACATGTTGAGGAAATTGTAGTGTAATCAGCGTTGGAAAAGCAAAGAAAAAGACAAAAATCTGAAATAAAACAGAGTGCTGTAAATGGCAGCAGATCATGCATCATTTGTGATGAAAAACAAAATTGGTATTTTGTCAAAGCAGCAGGTATTCAACACAAGACAATAGCTGACTAAAAATTGAGCATCTTCAAACTGAAGCATTGGAAGATCTCTTCCAAGCCTTATCTGATCTGCTGAGCGGTTACAACATTTTGTTTTTATTTCAGATTTTCTTAAAAATTCACCCAGGTAAATTTTATGAACAATTTACAGCAAATGAATTTATTTAAAAGATACACTGAGTGAAAAGTTGTCTCTAAAGATTTACTACAGTACCAGGTTCCAGTCTTTTCATGAGAATTCTCTTGTTTTTAAGACTTAAGATAATCAGAAAGTTTGCAGATTATATAAAAAAATTGTATGGTTGATTGCAAATATAAAAGCTCTAGTCTGACTGTGTCAATGAATATTGGCTGAGTAGAACTTAATCTGGAAAAGTCCAAGATCAATATATTTTAGCTTGAGGGAGACTCAAGATATAATAGCAGGACCATTATGTAAGAACTGTAGAAATCACACCCTAGTAATAACTGATGGAATTATGGTCACTGCATTTCAAAAAGGACTGAACTAAATTAGATAAGGTAACAGGTGATGTACGAGGGTGAGCTCAGAGGAGGAAAAAAATGGGCTAGGAGAAAAGATGGAAAAAAAGATAGTTGAAAAAAAATATCAATTTAAAAAGGTGGATTCTTCAAGATTTTTTTTACTGTCATTGAATAAAACAGGTGTAATATTACACAAAAATTTGCTTTAGTCTGCTGTAAATCAGACAGATTAGCCATCAGCTTAAATGGCTGTGCACCTCTTACAGTAAGAGAAAGAGCAGCTAAAGACAGTCTCTCTCCCCCCCCCCCCCCCATATAAACCTAGTGTCTGTGGATTCCCCTCCAGTGCTCCCACAGCCTCCGCAGCCACACGGGACTTCAGTCCAAACCATCAGCAACCCGAGCTTCAGATCTGAACCTCCAACACAATCAGGAAGCTTTCAGCATCCTGGTTCCGCTAGCTGGTACCCCTTCAGCCAGTTACAAGCCAGTCTCCAGCAGTCTGCAGCCAGGTGTAAGTGCTTTGAACATCCCTGGCAAATGGGGATGGTCCTTCCATTTTCTGGTGCTCTGCGCCATTTCTGTGCTGCTGATCACAGGTGCCGCCATCTTGGGGCCAGTCCCCACAGTTGCAAGATTTTAAAATAAACCACAGTTGGCTCCTTTAACAGGCTGATTAAAGTCTCTGCGGAGCTGTCGGTAACTGGACTGGACGGTGAAGTTCTGCAGAGGAACGCTGTGTCTCCTCTCCTCAGGTCCACACCGGCAGCAATGCTGCCAGTTCTTTTTGAAGGTTTGATTATTCCAATTAAAATAACTTTTAGTTACAACTTCCGTAGATGCCAATGTCAGTTCTTGATGCAATCTATTAAGCCCAATAAAAATAAAACTAATTCGACATGCAGCACTTGATGCCTTCTAATAATTGTCAACCCTGCTAGGCCACTCTGGATTATTCATCTCAATGGTGCTGCTGCCAGAAACCTAGATAGAAATGTGAAAGTAGGTTTGCAACATCTACCGGGGCTTCATGTGAAAAAGCTGAAAAAAAAACGCCAAACCTTATGGCCAGCAGACCCTAAGAATTCATGAAAGGCTGTGGGCAGCAGAACGGGATCAGCATAGGTAACGCTGGAGATATCAATACATTCAATCTTTGGACAGGAGAAAGATGCTCAAATGTGATGGATGAAATGAAACCCATTTATACTAATATTAATGAGAGAATTAATTTGATAAAATGCCACCTAAAAGTACAAATGAAATGCAAATATGCATCATCACCAAGACTGCAATTCTTTTGTCAAAATCAAAGGTTGGCATCCTTGTTTCTCAATAGATATTATGCTTTTGAATCTAACCATAAAGAAAAACTGAACAAACTCAGATTTAACATGCTGAATAAACAGCACCTCGCTCAAAATACAACTTGGGAAAATTACTGACTGATGAACTACTTTTTCTAAAGTGGAAAACCTAGAAACAAGTTGACGTGACAATTTTTGCTTTGGCAATGAACCTTTTAACTATTCTTGAATTTATTCAGTAGTTTTCTGTTCAAAAACACTCTGCTAGTGGAACCCAATCTTTCCAAGTACATTTACAAATTACAGGAAAATATCAAATGGCCAAATCCCATTTGATAAACTCTCTCCAGCTTCTCAGCTGAAGTTGGTAACCTAAGTTATACAGATTTTTTAAAAATGGTTAGATCAGGTAGTTGTAACAAAACAAAATGAAACTCTTGCAAACTTGGAAAGAAAAAAAAAATCAAAAATAATTTCTTCATAGAACAATACAGTACAGTACAGAATGTTGAGTCAATCTACAATAACCTACTGCATAATCAATCAAACCCTTTCCTCCTTCAGTCCCCAACTCCCCATTTGATCCATATGATTTCAGAGTCTCTTAAATGTCCCTACTGTATCAAACTCAACTAATCCAAGGCAGTAAATTCCAGGTACCCATCATTCTATTCAAAAAACCCTACTTCTGACATCTCCTCTAAACTTTCCTCCACTCACCTTAAGCGGATTTTCTCTGATATTAGCGGTTGCCACCCTTAGAAAAAGGTGTGGACTGTCCAACCTATCTATGCCCTTCACAATCTTATACACTTCTGATTAGTCACCTCTCATCATCTCTCCAAAGAGAAAACCCTTAGCTCACTCACCTTTCCTCTTACGGCATGTTCTCTAATCTAGCCAGTATTCTGGTAAATTTCCTCTGCACCCTCCCTAAAGCTTCCATGTCCATCCTGAGGCAACCAGAACTAAATAAATTATTATATTACAATTATTTTGGAGCCTAACTTCATCATTAATCCAACTATAAAGTGTGACCCCAAGAACAATTGCATTGGACTAGCGTGTTCTGTCATTATCAACGTTAAAACCTTAAGTTCAGAGGTGCTTCCTCACAGCACAGGAATTATCATTATTACTCAAGTGTACATTTGATGGCTTGTGGTCTCAGGCAAGACTGGCTGACAAGCAGGGAGGTCAGCATCAGGATGAAAGAGCCAAAGTAAACTGGCCAATCAGGAAGCCCTAAGGCCCTTCATATTCAAATCAGTGGGTTGAGATTAACATGGTGAAATGCAGGTTGCAATAAAAAAAATATGCTGCAGCAAGAGGCAGACTATCCAATGGCTTTGGGTTTTTTCATTGTTTTATACTGGCTCATAACACTAGACAAAGAAGATCTTGCTTCCTGAAAACTTTTGGGTGTATTTTATAGATTTTGGGCTGCTGATCATGAAAGTTACCATAAATTCTCTTATCATGTACCTTTTTCTTTTAAGATGTAACCTATTTTTGTGATTTCCTGTCATATTTTACTTGTATATTGCCCACAAATTAAGCTGTTTTGGTCAGTCCAAGCATGCCTGGGCATGCACTCAGTGCAGGTGCTATGCAATTGTAGTCTTAGGCCTGGGCACACTTAGTTAGGATAGATGCAGACAGGCTATAAAAGCACCTCACTTATACAGATGCTATGCATTACACTGATATAGATTGAATGCATTTTGATGCACATGTTCTTTAGACAATAGCATAGTGAGTGTACTTAAAAATAGCATTTACAGGTAAACCCTGCTTTACAAATACTCAAATTGTGAAAATTGGCTTATACGAAGAAACCAATGTTCATTTTTACAAAAATTGCCTCCAATAGTAGTCAATGGGTCTTCGCTTTACAGATTTTCGGTTTACAAATGGCTTCTCAGGAACGCTCTACCTTCGTAAAACAGGCTATGCCTGTGTTATCTTTAGAAAGATTCATTACAAAAGAAATATCTTGTCAATGTTGCCACAGCTCTGATACATTCTGTTACATTTGTGGTGAGTATATGCTTAATGCTAAATTCAATGAAGTTAATTTAATGTTTCTCCAACTTCCTATGTGATACAGCAAATCTGAAATTACCTGTGTTCAGCTTGAAGTGGTCTATCCCAATCCCTTTTTTTTTAAGGAGGTGGACCTTATTAAAAAAAAATTGTTGTTCACTGTCTACCAGAGGCCATCCCTCAGCCTTTGCACTGTGCAATTACCGTAATAGAATAATTTTAGTGTACTTGTGGGAGAAGAAGAATTTTTTTTTAATGGTAACAAGAATTGTGGATTAAGTTTTTGCTGCAAAATTCTGAATTATAATGATAACCACATTTTGGGCTGGATATGTTGATATGACAACAATGCTAATGCCTGAGCTCATCAACATTTCTCTGCAGACATCCAGGTTTCCAGTATTGGTATGAATCTATACCAGAAGTGACATCTTTCATTCCAGCCATCCCTTAGGCCTTGCTCTGCACCTGTGTACTCATCATAGGACCCAATGAATCAGTACAAACTCCCACGGACTTCCAATCCTCAAACTGGGAAAATTGCCTGCTGGCTTTGCGCCATGTGGAGTGGCTCCACGCCAATGACTTCTAGGAGAAACTATTTGGAGATTTTTTTTAATCTACTTGAAAGCAACTGAAAAACAATGAACTACTTTAAAAGTGTGTGTGGGTGTTTGCTTTAATATATTAGAAATTCAAGTTAATATACATTTTCAACCTTCTTTGAATTTACTGTTTTATTTTTGATGGCTTCCATGTGTTACTAAAAACCTGTGAATATTAGAGACAATTCTAAACATTTAATAGGATTGATAGCTTTGAGTGAGTCTGCAGAAGGATCTCATCATTTGTCAGTGCAGCAATTTACCACTAGAGGCATCTCCAATAGTGTATTCTATGAAGAGCATTGGAAGAAAAAGCCTTGGATAGGCAGCCAGCACTTCTCCAGGGTAACACAAGATCCACCACTTTGCTTTGTTCTTAGTCTGTATGGCTAATATAACTGATGTAAGTATATACATCCTTAGCATCAGAAACACATTCCTCAGTTATAAAGGAAATGCGAGTGAAAGATGTGGACTATTGAAACATATTGGAAAAGGTTGGAATTCTATTTACATATACGAAAATATTCTTGGGAATTAAACTGAAATATTTTCTGATTTAAATGTTTAAGTACGCAGAACATTTTATTGGGATCTTTAATAGACAATTTGAGGACTAGATATTTAAAAAAATGACAGTACAATATTCAGTAAATTACATTAGTTTCTCCAGAAATTTGATGATAAGACTCTGGACAATTTTTTGAATCCACAATGCAATGTATAAACCCATAGAAAAGAAAGTGCAGGTCACTTTAGAAATGACACCTACTCACCTATACATCGTTCGTCATCTGTCTCGGCATCCCCAATGAACTCAAAGGAAAACTCTCCAAGAGACCGAGCAAACTTTTGCTGTGCTTCTGAAAGGGCTGCAAGGACAAAACAACTCATAAAAATCTAAATATATTTGAGAATTCTTTTTGAGCAATTATAAAATGCAATTAAAGAAATCATCATCCACCCTCCCCACCCCCCCCCCCAACCTCCCCAACAATGTTTTAAAAGACAACTGTACAAATAGACAACCATTTGGAAATACCAAAAAAAAACTACTCTTGGACAACACATCAAGAAATTATTTTTACCACTTCTTCATTGCACAGCTGTTTTCTGTTTGCTTTGAAACAAATTAAACAGTATGCCTACATCCAGTTAAAATAATTCTATTCATTTGTGATAGTACAGATCTATCACCAATGTACATAGTGTATATAGTTACTGTATCTAGACTGTGCTTACAGCGATTGGCTGAGAGCTAAGCCACACCTATTGTTTGGGCCTTAAAGGGTTGTGTCCCTAGCCAGGTCAGATCATTCCGGACTGGTCGGCCACCTGTGAAGAGCTCCGGTCTTTTGCTAATAAAAGCCTTGGTTTGGATCAACAAGTCTTTGGTTCTTTCGACGAGCTCTACATCATTATAGATTACCATTCCACGAGCAACACTGCTGCCATGAAATAAAGCTGGTTATAGTTATAAACAGAACATGAGGGTCCTGAAAAAATATATTAATGGATTTGATTTTGGCAGAGTTGATCTTAATTCTAGAAATTTAACAAAAAAATGTCTAATTTGCTTACCAATGAATTACTCATGTTAAAAATGCTTTAAAAAATGCTTAAATATCCTTGGAAACACTAATTTCTTTGTAAACCAATATCAACGTTGAGATGCTTTTTACATTCATTTTGTTTTATTCCAAAGAAGCAGAGCCACTCAAAATATTCACACACCTGTTCAAGTAAAACATTCAGATACAATTCTGATCTAGTGTAACACAAAATAATTACTTCTATAAATGATGCTTAATTATTTGAAATCAATAAACTATAAAATTAACTTTTGGTTCATTGTCTTGGGTTCCAGCTCATAAATATGGCAAAATAAAATTGGCCACAGCTGACATCTGAAGCTATACACAGGAAGCTTGAATACAATGAAAAGCATTTAATCTTGTTACTGCAAGATATAAATGTTGGAATGCAGCCATTTTCTCTCTCAGCACTACATCTGAAGCAATATTTTCCCTTTGGAAAAATCAGTACAACTGTGTTGGGTTATTTAAAACTGAAAGCAAAACATTAAATAAGAAAAAGAGGATGCAAGGAAGATGAGCTGAAGAGGTGGATAAAGGGCAACAGGCCATGGTGAGAGGAAAGAGAACAAAGAAAAAAAGTACAGGAGGAAATTTAGTCAGACTGAAGCACTCCAAAGGTTCACATAGTAGCTAAGTTGTCAGAGTTGCTACCCTGCAGCTTCATGGACTTAGATTTAATCCTGACTTTGGTTTGCTTTCTCTGCAGATCGCCCATTCTCCACATGACCCCAAGGTTGCTTGGACTACCTCCCACATGCCAAAATGTGATGGTAAATTGAATAGCTTATAGGCTACCATAAACTACACCTTAGAATCAAAGGGTAGGTGAATCCCACCTGCAATGAATCATCCTCTTCCATTTCTGCCAGTTTAGCATGATATCACCATTAAACATGTTTCAAGACTCCAATACCCATTGCCAACCCATGCAACTGCAGGAGATACAACAGCTGCCATTTCTTTTCTTTTCTCCATGTCATGCACTAAGACTCACAAAGGGTAGCAAATTTCTGGCATTCTCAACTACAGAAATGTGGAGTTCAGCTCACGATTGATATTACTAACTTGAAAATGGTTTCAAAGTGTCTGAAATAATTTGCACAAGGTCAGATTTCCATTAGTCAGGTCATATGTAAACCTGGAACCCCTGTATTGTTTACATGCTCTTCATTAAAGATTGCAATTGTAATGGGAGAAATTGGCTTATCTAGTGAATAATATGAATGGTATCGTGAAGAAAGCACATCAGTACCTCTACTTTCTCGGGTGCTTGCAGAGATCTGGTATGACACCAGAAAGCCTGGCAAATTTCTACAGATGTGTGGTGAAAAGTGTGTTGACAGGCTGCATCATGGTCTGGTATGGGGAATCCAATACCCCTGAGCGTAAAGCCCTCCAAAAGGTAGTGGACACAGCCCAGGACATCAGAGGCAAAATCAAGAACATCATTCTACAGGAAACGGTCCTGTTAGAGAGCAGCAGCAATCATCAAGGATCCACACCACCCAGCTCATGCTCTGTTCTCGCTGCTGTCATCAGGAAAGAGGTAGAGGTACCACAAGACTCGCACCACCAGGTTCAGGAACAGCTGCTACACCTTCACCATCAGACTCCTCAACAACAAACTCAATGAGGGGCTCATTTAAGGACTCTTACTTGTGCATTTTATTGAATTGTTTTATTCTCTCTATATTTCAGTTTGTTTACATTAGTTACAGGTTTACTTTTCTTTATATGTTCACGTGTACATTGTGTATAGTATTTTTTTGCACTACCAAAAAGTGGCAATTCTGCCTCACCTACAGGAAAAAGAATCTCAGGGTTGTATGTGATTTCATGCATGTTCTCTAATAAATCTGAAAACTGAATGAAACCTCCCAACTTCATCTTAGAAGGAATTGAAATTCATGAAGAACTTCATTTAAAAGGTAATTGGAATATTTGTTGGTGACATTCTTAACCAAATTGGCACATGGGTTATTGAATTAGTATTCTGTGATTTAATATATAATTATAATGCAGTGACAGGAATCTGCTTCCTTTACCTTTAAAATGTTATGATATACTTCCAAGGATTCTACAACAGTGAGGCTATCTATAACAGTGAGGCTATCTATCTATAAAAGGATCACAACCAGGACTATTACTAATCATTAAGTTTCACAAGAGGAGGCCAGTTTGCAAAAATGGAAATGTCACCAAATCCAAATGAAGTCCATCCATCATCAGTTCTTAACAATATGCAAGGATGATCATCAATGATGCTCTGCTCAAAATCTATAAAACCTTCTTGGATGTGCAGACTGAAAATGGTGCACACCTGCTTTGGGAAAAGGATCAAACAGAAAACCTGACAACTACTGACAAACTAAATGTGGGTGGAGTGAAACTTTCCAGAGATCATAATCTCACAGAAAAGTGGAAACACAATATGATACGTTAAAGACAAATTTTGTTGAATTAATAACTGAAACAGATCAGTAAACTCCAAGACCTGGATCTCAATAACCTGCTGTGTAATTGGATCCGGGATTTTCTCACCTCTCGACCACAATCAGTGAGGATTGTTATGAACATCTCCTCCACAATCTCCATCAGAATCCAGGAGCACCACGGTGCTGCATTCTCAGCCCCCTGCTCTGCTCTCCTTACACCTATGACTGTGTGGCTCAGTACAACAATAACATCATCTGCAAATTTGCTGATGAAATATGGTAGTCAGTTGTGTAAAAGGAGACAAAAACATAGCAAAATGCTGGAGGAACTCAACCAGTGTTTTTAGTGTCTATAAGAGACAAAGATATATTGCTCATGTTTTGGCCCTGAGCCCTTCAGGGAATAAACCTGAAGCAGGAAATCTCAGAATCAAACAATGGGGGAGGAATCTAGACCAACAAAAGGTGTTAATTGGATATGATGAGGGTCGAGGCAAGAATTAAACAGGTTTGTGAGAAAGGAGATGGAATGGAGAGACAGACAGGCAAAGGTGATGGGGTGATAATGAAAGCCAGAGAAGTTGATATTAATGCCATTCAATTGGAGGGAGCCCAGTCAGAAGATGAGATGTTGGTCCTCCAATTTACAGGTGGTCTCAGACTGGCAGTGCACGTCAGCAAGGGAATGGGATGGGGAATTGAAATGGGGAACCTCTGGGAGATCCACACTCTTGCAGCAGACAGAGACAAGGCATCCAAAGCGATCTCCCAGTCTGCATCCAGTCTCTCCAATGCAGAGGAGACTACAACGGGAGCAATGGATGCAGTTGATGACCCCTGCAGATTCACAAGTTAAATGATGCTTCACTTGGAAGGACTGTTTGAGGGAGGAGATGTGGGTGCAAGTGGGACATCTCCTGAGCTCACAGGGGTAGGTCTCACGTGAAGGGAGGAGTAGACAAAGCAGTTACAGAGGGAGCAGTCCCTGCAAAAGGCAGAGAGGGGAGGAAAGGGGAATATGTCTAATGGTGGGATCACGTGGTGGATATGGCAGAGGATGATGTGTTGCATGCGGGGGCTGGTGGGGTGGTAGGTGAGGACAAGAGGGATCCTGTCTTTGTTGCATGTGGGGGCAGAGAGGGCCAGGGCAGATACGTGGGTATTAAACATTGGATTGAATAATGGGAACCAGTACCCACAAGCAGGAAATTGGAGAAGTCTACATGGCATCTGGTTAGATAATGCCTTAGTCTTTCCTTTTCCTTCATCCCTCTATCTCCCTTCCTCTAGCTCCCCAAACCCTTTCCTTCCTTCTTCTATCAGAGACATCTTTCTTTGCCTCTGCTGCTATCATTTCTGCACTTCCTTGTCTTCTACCCTCTCACCTGCATCCACCCATTACCTCTAATTTTTTTTTAGCCTGTGTTCCTCCCCCTTCTTCTATCCCTCCCCACCATCAATCTTTATTCAGGCCTGAAAATGCCTTTTATTTTCCATGGACACCACATGACCTGCTGAGTTTCTCCAGCACTTTTGTGTACTGTACTTTACCTGACCCCAGCATCTGCATTTTTTTTGCTAATCTTCATGGTCTTTGTCCTCTCCAGGAAATGGCATTTAATTATGGAAATATGCCAAATCTGTCATTTTGTTTTAGTTCGCTGTTTGATTTCCTCATTCATTGCCATCTCAAGATGCCCTAGCATTGAAAGTTGTCCTCATCCTGAGATCTGCTCGAGTGGTAGCCTGCAATGGGTAGATTGGCTGCTCGAGACTCAGAGCATTCAGGTGAATTAGAGAGTGGAGGGGGTTACACTTGTGTTCTGCAGGTCCTTACGTGGACCACCAGTACGCTGCACACATTAGTAATTGAAGTGCTAGAAAGGACTTGACAACTCTTTGCAGCTCATCGCCATAAAATGTCCTGATGGAGCTAGGTTGTAATGTGGCAACAATAGTCATAATTATTTTTGAACTCGAGCATCCTTTACCCAGCACTCACATTGGCAGGAAACTGAGATCATCCTTGCGGATTAAACTATGCACATATGTAGCCCCACAAAAAGAGTACTTTTCTTGCTGCTAGTGACATTAAATATAGAGCTCATCAAAGTGGCCTTTATTCTATCTGCTGCCGCTCATGCTGGCCTGTTTTAAATGCCAAATGAAGTCAGTACTTTGAACTTAACAGTTTTTTTTAAATATGTAAATGTTCATTGCTTCAAGGTACATCCAGGATCTCCTAAAATTTAAGGTGTGTGGGATTATCAATGACTATTCTTTTGATATGCTGATCCTCCTTTGTATATATATTTTAAAAAATCACTATGCCAATTCAACCCAAAGGCCATTGCTTCATTTCATTATCTAAATCTAAAGTGGAATAGAAAAAGTGAGAAAATGTTCCACCAACATGTCTGTAACTCTTGTAAATTAGACTTTCTTGGTCAAGCATGGAAGCAAAATATTTTAAGGCAACACTCACATCCATTTTCACAAGTCAAATTGGAAAAAAATTAAATCAACGGAGAAAAACAAACTGGAAAGATAATCCTGCGAAGCTAATTTGAACACAAGTGCAATATCAGAGTGGATGTTTATGTATAGTCTGTAAGTAAATGCAGTTCAATTTTCATACATTACAGTGTAGCTACTGTGCCTACAGATGGAGATAATCAAGTCTTCGGATGTCCCCCAAAGTTCCTCAACATGATTATCCAACTGCACGAAAACCAATAAGGTCGGGTCAGATACAGCAATGAGCTCTCTGAACCCTTCTCCATTAACAATGGCGTGAAGCAAGGCTGTGTTCTCGCACCAACCCTCTTTTCAATCTTCTTCAGCATGATGCTGAACCAAGCCATGAAAGACCCCAACAATGAAGACGCTGTTTACATCCGGTACCGCACGGATGGCAGTCTCTTCAATCTGAGGCGCCTGCAAGCTCACACCAAGACACAAGAGAAACTTGTCCGTGAACTATTCTTTGCAGACGATGCCGCTTTAGTTGCCCATTCAGAGCCAGCTCTTCAGCGCTTGACGTCCTGCTTTGCGGAAACTGCCAAAATGTTTGGCCTGGAAGTCAGCCTGAAGAAAACTGAGGTCCTCCATCAGCCAGCTCCCCACCATGACTACCAGCCCCCCCACATCTCCATCGGGCACACAAAACTCAAAACGGTCAACCAGTTTACCTATCTCGGCTGCACCATTTCATCAGATGCAAGGATCGACAATGAGATAGACAACAGACACGCCAAGGCAAATAGCGCCTTTGGAAGACTACACAAAAGAGTCTGGAAAAACAACCAACTGAAAAACCTCACAAAGATAAGCGTATACAGAGCCGTTGTCATACCCACACTCCTGTTCGGCTCCGAATCATGGGTCCTCTACCGGCACCACCTACGGCTCCTAGAACGCTTCCACCAGCGTTGTCTCCGCTCCATCCTCAACATCCATTGGAGCGCTTACATCCCTAACGTCGAAGTACTCGAGATGGCAGAGGTCGATAGCATCGAGTCCACGCTGCTGAAGATCCAGCTGCGCTGGATGGGTCACGTCTCCAGAATGGAGGACCATCGCCTTCCCAAGATCGTGTTATATGGCGAGATCTCCACTGGCCACCGTGACAGAGGTGCACCAAAGAAAAGGTACAAGGACTGCCTAAAGAAATCTCTTGGTGCCTGCCACATTGACCACCGCCAGTGGGCTGATAACGCCTCAAACCGTGCATCTTGGCGCCTCACAGTTTGGCGGGCAGCAACCTCCTTTGAAGAAGACCGCAGAGCCCACCTCACTGACAAAAGGCAAAGAAGGAAAAACCCAACACCCAACCCCAACCAACCAATTTTCCCCTGCAACCGCTGCAATCGTGTCTGCCTGTCCCGCATCGGACTTGTCAGCCACAAACGAGCCTGCAGCTGACGTGGACTTTTTACCCCCTCCATAAATCTTCGTCCGCGAAGCCAAGCCAAAGAAAAAACAGTGATTCATGAAGAGGTAATCAAGTGGGATACTTTCTGTTGGAGGTGGTCCAACTTCTTGTATCGATAACTTTTCTCACCTAGGCAAGTGGCAGTTATTCCATCATGGTCCTGATTTAACATAACATATCATAACAATTACAGCACGGAAACAGGCCATTAGGCCCTTCTAGTCCGCACCGAACCAAACACCCCTTTCTAGTCCCACCTCCCTGCACAATGCCCATAACCCTCCATCTTCTTCTCATCCATATACCTGTCCAACCTTTTCTTAAATAATACAATTGACTCTGCCGCCACTATTTCTCCCGGAAGCTCATTCCACACGGCTACCACTCTCTGAGTAAAGAAGTTCCCCCTCATGTTACCTCTAAACCTCTGCCCCTTAATTCTTAACTCATGTCCTCTTGTTTTAATCTTTCCTCCTCTTAATGGAAATAGTCTATCCACATCCACTCTGTCTATCCCTTTCATAATCTTAAATACTTCTATCAAATCCCCTCTCAACCTTCTACGCTCCAAAGAATAAAGACCTAATCTGTCCAATCTCTCCCTATACTCTAGATGCTTAAACCCAGGTAACATTCTGGTAAACCTTCTCTGCATTCTCTCCACTCTGTTTATATCCTTCCTATAATTATGCGACCAGAACTGCACACAGAACTCCAAATTAGGCCGCACCAACGTCTTATACAATCTCAACATCACCTCCCAACTCCTATATTCCATGCAATGATTGATAAAGGCCAGCATACTAAAAGCCTTCTGCAGATGACTGGGGTATCAGGAGGCAAGTGATCTACGGAAGGATACTTGGCCTATGATCTGATGTAGAAGGTCCAGTTGAGTTTCTGTTGGAAACACTTGGAATATTGATGACCTAACAGGATCCATGCTATTGAATGTTAAAGGTAGGTGGTCGATATTATGCTGCTGGACAAGTTTTTGTACTCTATTACTCTTCACCTAAAAAATTACATATTATTAAAGCTAGAATATTATCGGACCATTCACCCTTGATATTGACAATAGAGTTAGAGGACATCCCTCCAAGAATGTATAGATGGAGATTAAACTCCATGCTACTTAAAAGGCAGGATTTTAGAGAATTCATTGAAAGACAAATTAAAATGTATTTTGAAATAAATACGGAATCAGTGAGAGATAAGTTTATACTATGGGATGCAATGAAAGCGTTCATTAGAGGGCAAATAATAAGTTATGTAACCAAGATGAAGAAGGACTATAATCAGGAAACAGAGCAGTTGGAAAGGGAAATAGTAAATATAGAAAAAGAATTAGCAATGAAGGAAGATACAACTAAAAGAAGAGAATTGGCAGATAAAAAAAATAAAATATGAAACACTACAAAATATAAGGTGGAGAAGAACATAATGAAGACAAAACAGAAATATTATGAACTAGGGGAAAAAACGCATAAAATTCTAGCATGGCAGCTTAAGACAGAACAAGCTAAGAAAATGGTATTGGCATCAAGGAAAAAAGACAAACAAATCACATATAATCCAACGGAGATCAATGAAAACTTTAGAGAATTCTATGAACAATTATACCAAACTGAAAACGAAGGGAAAGAAGGGAAAATAGATGAATTTTTAACTAAAATTGAACTACCAAAATTACAAATAGAGGAACAAAATAAATTAACAGAACCATTTGAAATAGTAGAAATACAAGAGATAATAAAAAAATTACCAAATAATAAAACACCTGGAGAGGATGGATTCCCAATAGAATTCTATAAAACATTTAAAGATTTATTAATTCCTCCCCTCCTGGAAGTAATCAACCAGACTGACAAAACACAAAGCTTACCAGATTCATGTAAAACAGCAATAATTACAGTAATACTAAAGCAAGGGAAAGATCCACTCGCACCAGCGTCATATAGACCAATATCATTACTTAACACAGATTATAAGATAATAGCTAAACTATTAGCAAACAGATTAGCAGAGTATGTACCTAAAATGGTAAATCTAGACCAAACTGGATTTATTAAAAAAAGACGCACAACAGACAATATTTGTAAATTTATTAACTTAATTCATGCAGTAGAAGGGAGTAAAGCGCCAACAGTAGCAGTTGCTTTAGACGCAGAGAAGGCCTTTGACAGAGTAGAATGGAATTATTTATTCAAAGTATTGCAAAAATTCAGTTTACCAGAGAAGTATATTAATTGGATTAAAGCATTATATAAGGGGCCATTGGCGAAAGTGACAGTAAATGGATATATATCAAAGCAATTTAACTTAAGCAGGTCAACACGGCAGGGATGCCCACTATCACCCTTATTGTTCGCGTTAGCTATAGAACCACTAGCAGAATTGATAAGAACAGAAAATAATATAAAAGGGATAAAAATAAAAGACAAAGAATATAAAATCAGTTTATTTGCGGATGATGTTATAGTATACTTAACAGAATCAGAACTATCAATAAAAGAATTATATAAGAAATTGAAGGAATATGGAGAAGAGTCGGGTTACAAGATTAACGTAAATAAAAGTGAAGCAATGCCAATGAATAATGCGGATTTCTCAAAATTTAAGAAGGAATCACCATTCAGATGGCAAATGCAAGCAATAAGATACCTAGGTTTACAAATAAATAAAAATCTCGGCCATCTATATAAACTCAATTATTATCCACTAATGAAAAAATTACAGGACGATTTAGAGCATTGGAAAGATTTACCATTAACACTAATAGGAAGGATAAACTGTATTAAAATGAACATTTTCCCAAGGATATTATACCTATTTCAGGCATTGCCAATACACTTGACAGAGAAATTCTTCAAGGAGTTAAAGAAAATAATAAGGAAATTTTTATGGAAAGGGGGGAAACCGAGGATAGCACTAGATAAATTAACAGAATGGTATAAACAAGGAGGCTTACAACTGCCAAACTTTAAAAATTATTATAGAGCCGCACAATTAAGATACCTATCAGATTTTTATCAAATAAGGGAAAAGCCAGATTGGACTAGATTAGAATTAGATAAAATAGGGAAAAGATACCTGAACACATATTATATAAATGGGATGAAAAATTGGTACAACGTAGGAGTTCTCCAGTATTACATCATCTACTCAATATTTGGAAAAAGATTCATGTAGAAAAGAATAAAACAAATTACCAATTACCAAAACTAATATTGACGCAGAATAAGTTACTCGCTTTTACAATAGATAACCTTTCCTTTAGAGAATGGGAGAAAAAAGGGATTAAAAGAATAGAAAATTGTTTTTCAGGAAATAGATTATTATCCTTTGAACAAATGAAAGATAAATACAATATAACTCAAGAAACAGTGCTGGCATATTACCAATTGAGATCCTACTTGAAGGACAAATTAGGAAGCAGTCTGAGGTTACCAGAAGGAAGTAACTTTGAATATGTGATTACAGATACAATGATAATCAAATGATTTATAACAAATATGTATATTAAACTGCAAGAAAAGGAGAATGAGGAAACAAATGGTAAAACTAAACAAAAATGGGAACAAGATTTAAATATAAAGATAAAAAAGGAAACATGGGAGAAGTTATGTTCTGGAACGATGAGAAATACAATAAATACGAGCTTACGTATGATACAATATAACTGGATACACAGGCTATACATTACACCTCAAAAGTTAAATAAATGGGACCCAACAGTATCTGACAGATGTTTTCGATGTAAAAAAGAAATGAGAACAACAATTCATGCAATCTGGACATGTGAGAAAGTAGAAAAATTTTGGGAAGATCTAAACCAAATATTAAATAAAATTACAGAAAACAATATACCAAAAAATCCAGAGATCTTCCTCCTAAGTAACATAAAAAACAAAGAATTTGGAATTGATTTGGATGGTGCACAAAAAAGATTTGTTAAGATAGCTCTAGCCATAGCAAAAAAATGTATTATGACAACCTGGAAATTGGAAGATTATTTGAAAATACAACAATGGTATATAGAAATGAATAAATGTATTCCATTAGAAAAAATAACATATAGTTTAAGAAATAATATTGAAATATTTGAACAAATATGGGAACCTTGCATGAAACACAATAGAGAAAACCTACCGGGGACATTCACTACCTAAATTAACGAAAGGAGAAGGAAATGAAAAGAATTGACTCAGTGGAATTTCTTGTTTATTTTTATTGAATGACAACGTTGTTTGACTGGTTTAATGTATCTCAGATTTTGTACTTTAAATGGATGGGGGGGAGGTAGGGAGGGTGGGATGGGAGGAGGGAGGGTGGGGAGAAAATGGCACTGTATATATTTGAAAAGGAAAATGTATGTATCATGGTCAATGTGGTTTATGGTGTGAAAAATTAAAAAAATTTTTTTAAAAAGAATTACATATTATATTATATAGTTGTCATCAAAGTCCTTTAGATTTCTGATTTTGACTTGCTTCATCAGTTCTTAATCTATCCTACTTAGTGTAAAAATAGTAAATGTAAAATACTTTATTAAAAAATTAATTTCTCAGTGGAATCCCATCAAATTCATTCTTGCTCTTGCCTTAAATATATAGTCCACTTCAAGTACAAATTCTATACTGCAAGTTCAAAAAATGCAGAGCTTTGAAAAGGAAAGTCAGGTGAGCTATAATTATTGTAAATCCATGTTAGGAATGCACTTAAGACTTCTCAGACAAGGTTATACCTTCCTCAGATCCCAACTTATTTACCTGTTTTCCAAATGATGCCAATTAATGAAAGACGATGCTGGTGGACCTTCTCATGAACTGCTGCACCATTTTGGAAATGCGCTCATAACGATGTTACATCAGAAAAATAATTCAAGTACAAATGAAGCAATGAGCTCAAACATGTCAAAAGTCCAATTGGTGCATTCTTTCATGAAACATCGTACAAGCACTGCACCCCAAGATGTTTGCACTGAAAATTATGCCCAAATTAACTCAAATCTTTGTTGTTTGCATGATACCTATTCATGTGCAAATCTACAGTACCCCTGTCAGTGTGTTCTAGCAACAACCACTCTCTGCATAAAAACTTTTCACAGTTCATCTCCTTTAAAATCCCACTACACACTTTAAACACGTCTTCTAGTATACGTCATTCTCACCCTGGGAGATTCTAACTGTCAAACTTATCTATGCCTCAATTCTATAAACATTCATCAGCCTCCAATGTTCCAGAGTTTGTTCAACACCTCCGCATAGCTCGTACCCTCTAATCCAGGTAGCATCCTGGCAAGATTTTTCTGAACCCTTTCCAAAGCTTACATGTTCTTCCTGAAATACAGAAACCAAAATTGCCCAAAATACTCAAAGTATTTGTTTATTTGTTAGCTACATTAATAATTTGGACAGAAATATTATTTTTTTAATATTTTATTTATGTTTTAATAAAATGCAGAATATAATACTCAATATAATAATAATACAATGAATATAAAATCATAGAAAAACATTCATAAGGTTTGAAAAGAACAAAAAGGAGAGTCTCTCTTCTCCCAGCACCCCTTTTGTCAACACTTCCCTCTAATTCTATCCAAAAGGGTTTTAAGGAATGTAAAAAGGTACTAACATTGATACCACACCTAAAACTCCTATCAGAGAATTCTGGTTTATTTTTATTAATCTTTTGAAGTGTCAGAAATAATTGTGCAGAAAATTATAATGAATCAGTCTATATCTAGAATTAATTAAGGTGGTCATACTATCTACACATAGATCTGACCAGCTTTGTGGATCGATTACAATGTCCAAATCCAATTCCCATCTCTCCCTCAATCTATGTAGCCCACTTTCCTCTTGGATCAGAACATATATAGAGATAAATTTGGTTGCATTCCCCTTGAATTAGAATTTCCATGCCTGGCCATTAATGGTCCCCACTTTTCCCCTCAAAAAAGATCACAATTGGAGATAACAGAAGAATGTGTTGTTCGGTAAATTATATTTATTTTTAAGTCACTCAAAAGACATAAATTGCTTCTGTTAATCACAACAGTCTTCAATGCACCTGATAACATGTGGGTACCAGGTAGCCAAGATTCTATTACCCAAAGGCATGAGTATTAAACTGTTTTGAGATAGAGTTGTCTTTGAAGATAATTCCTCTTTTAATCACACAAATTGTAATTTATATTTGGGATAAATTTAAACATGTTTCAATAATAGGTTATTTGTTTTCATTTTAATTAATTTAAAATTCAATTTATAAATAAGTTCTTCTGCCATATCCTCTCCTACCATGTACAAGCCAATTATAGCCCAGGAAGGAATCGCCTCATTAAAAAAAGCAGCAACAAAATGTGCATTTAAATACTATTTGTTAAAATCCAGTAATTTTAACCCTCCCAATTTATAATCTCAGGGTGATTTATCCATGGAAATTCTAGAAACTTTACCCAACCAAAGGAATGGATGAATATGATCATTAAGAATTTTTAATAATTATTAGGTAGTGGGATAGGTAAGAATTTGAAAAAAGCATAGAAATCTCGGCATTATCTTCATTTTTACACAATTTACTTTGCCCAATAATGTAATGGCAGATTTACCCACCTATGTAGGTCCTCCTCAATTTTCTGCAGCAGGGGGAAATAATTAAGTTTATATAGATTGTTACTATTAAATTTAATCCCCAAATACTTCATATTGGATTGGCCCAATGAAACTGACTGCAATATTGATATGGGGTATCATCTCCTTTGCCTAAAGGTAAAATCTCACACTTGTCTTAGTTTAGTTTATATCCGGAGACTTTCCAATGATTATCCAGTATGGTCTTAAGTTGAAACAGAGAGCAGGCTGGATCAGTCAAATATATCATGAGAAAATAAATATTATATTCTTCCTGGTCCACTTTAAGTCTACATCCTGCCTGACAGCTTCGCCTGATTGCTCTATTGGCAATAACAAATAGAGATGGAGATAGAGGACAACATTGTCTATTCAATCTATGCAATGAAAATACATAAAATATGTCCATTATTAATTATTTTAGCCTTTGACTGATGATAAAGTGCTCTTACCCAATTAATAAATATTTGGCCCAAAACCCAATTTCTCCATTATTTTAAATTTAAAAACCCATTCGAGCCTTTCAAAAGCTTTTTCAGCATCCAAAGTCACTGCTATGCTCAGGTCCACCTTAGTCTTTGCTAAATGTAATATAGTAAATAATCTGCCTCTTTTGGCGGATTATTTTTGGCAAAAGAGTCTGGAAAAACAACCAACTGAAAAACCTCACAAAGATAAGCGTATACAGAGCCGTTGTCATACCCACACTCCTGTTCGGCTCCGAATCATGGGTCCTCTACCGGCATCACCTATGGCTCCTAGAACGCTTCCACCAGCGTTGTCTCCGCTCCATCCTCAACATCCATTGGAGCGCTTACATCCCTAACGTTGAAGTACTCGAGATGGCAGAGGTCGACAGCATCGAGTCCACGCTGCTGAAGATCCAGCTGCGCTGGGTGGGTCACGTCTCCAGAATGGAGGACCATCGCCTTCCCAAGATCGTGTTATATGGCGAGCTCTCCACTGGCCACCGTGACAGAGGTGCACCAAAGAAAAGGTACAAGGACTGCCTAAAGAAATCTCTTGGTGCCTGCCACATTGACCACCGCCAGTGGGCTGATATCGCCTCAAACCGTGCATCTTGGCGCCTCACAGTTTGGCGGGCAGCAACCTCCTTTGAAGAAGACCGCAGAGCCCACCTCACTGACAAAAGGCAAAGGAGGAAAAACCCAACACCCAACCCCAACCAACCAATTTTCCCCTGCAGCCGCTGCAACCGTGTCTGCCTGTCCCGCATCGGACTTGTCAGCCACAAACGAGCCTGCAGCTGACGTGGACTTTTACCCCCTCCATAAATCTTCGTCCGCGAAGCCAAGCCAAAGAAGAAATAATCTGCCAATATTATCTGATGATTAACTATTTTTAATAAATCCTGATTGATTAAATTTAACCAATTTTGACAAATGTTGAGCCAATCTGTTAGCTAAATGCTTACGCTATTTTTTATAGTGCACATTTAAAGCAATATTGGTCTTTAAGATGCTGGTTTTAACAGATCTTTTTTGAAATTAATGTAATAATTGCTGTTGATTCTGGGAAAGTATGGATCTCCCCAGCTTTAATCAGTTCTCTCATAAAAATGGGTATTAATTTATCCTTAAATTCTTTATAAAATTCAAGGGGAAATCTATCATCTCCCACTAATTTTTTTAGCCTGTAGATAACTTAAGAGCTTTCTCAATTCCATCCCAAGTAAAAGGGGGCATTCAATTTCCCTTGATTTTGATGATTCAACTTCAGAAATTGTAAATTAAAGAAGAAATCGTCTATTTTGAGTGGATCACAAAGTTCAGAATTATTTTTTTTTAAATCTCATTGAATTCATCTGGTTTATATGAAATCTTGCCTTCCCTTGTATGAATTGCATTTATAGTCCTGGAGGTTTCCTCTGCCCCCTACTATCAAGATAATACTTCAAGAGATCACAGATGGTAACTCATCTAGAAGAGGGAAAGCTCTGATTTCAAACCTCCGCTGCCTTGTGGCTATACCCACTCACATGAAAGGCTTTGGGAGTAAACCCTGAGGAAAAATCCTAAGTTGGAGTGCAGAATGCGGCTGACTGCTGTAAAGCATATCTGGGGAAAAAAATCATATTCTTCTCACTGACCATCAACACAGGTACATCACATCTACATGCTTAGTCCACTGCACTATAATCATGAACACAGGAAGGTGAGAAACAATCTTGTCATCTCAGTCTTGCTCTCAATGTCAGCAAGACGAGGGGGGAGTCACGTGATGGAGTACTGACTGGTCGAGTGGAACTGGCCCTCTCCAGAGAAAAGAAAAAAAAAGTGGGAAAAAACAGAGCTCAACAAACATAAAATACAGGAAGAGAAATATAAAGTTACAGAGAAGAGACAGAAGATGACACTCAAAAGAGAAAAAGTAAGAATAACAGAGAAAAGGAAAAGGAAATTCACTGGAGAAGAAAGAAGACCTTACCTGCATGTCGGAGCAGAGAGCCACTGTGAAGAGGAGCGGCGAATCTCCGGTGTTGGTGAGTCCCCAGAAAAGCGTTGTCCTCCCAACCGGCGGACTTCAAAAATGGCTCTCAGAGCCAAGAAGAGGTGTGTAACTGCGCTTGCGCGAAGAGTTGCGCATGCGCAATGCGCAAGTAAAAGAAAAGGTTAATGCCGGCGGGAGGGGGACTCAGCTGGGAAGCGGCCAGCTGAGAGATGCCCAGTATCCGGACGTTTGGCTGGGGGAAGTAAGCAAGAAAGAAGAAAAGAAGAGCGGTGAGAAAGAGAATGAAGGGCTGGAAGAGGGTAAGTGGCAATGGGACGACCAGCAGGGGGGCCAGCAGCGGGTCAGCCTGTGGCAGAGGGCCCAACAACAGGAGACACAGCAGCTGGAGGCCCAGCAAGGATACAGAAGCAACTCACCAGAGAAGGATGAAGATACACAAATACAAAGAGAAGAAAATGAGACAGAAGAAGACCAAGAATTTCAAAGGAAAGAAGAAGGTAAAATATCGAAGAACAAATGAGGTCATTAAAAGAATGGCTATCATTAGAATTTAGTTCAATCAAAAGAAAAATGAAAAGAGCTGAAGACAGAATGCAAAGCTTAGAGTTGGTCATGACTGAAATAGGGAAAAGAGTAGAAAATGTGGAGGAACGAGAAGCTGCTGTAGAAATGGAGATAAATGATTTAAGAGGGAAGTTCGAAAAGAGCAAAAAAAAATTAAAGAGACACAAGATTTATTGTCACAAAAAACTGACATATTGGAAAACTACAGTAGGCGAAACACCATAAAAATAGTGGTCCTGAAAGAAGGCAAAGAAGGGTCAGATATGCAGGTATTTATAAAAGGATAGATCCCGAAGGTGCTGGGAACAACAGATTTACATAATGAAATAGAAATTGAAAGAGGCATAGAGCGCTAGTACCGAAACCACCACCACATCAAAAACCGAGATCCATATTGGTAAAATTTCTAAGATATACGACAAGAGAAAACATATGGGAGCAGGCAAGAAAGAAGATTAGAGAAGACAATAAGCCATTGGAATATAAGGGACCAAAAATATTTTTTTTACCCGGACACAAGCTTCGAACGTTTAAAAGAAGAGGAAGGAATTCAACATGGTGAAAACAATCTTATGGAAGAAAGGGTATAACTTTATATTAAGACATCCAGCAGTACTTAAAGTATTTATTCCTGGGGAACGGAATAGACCGTTCGTGGACCCAAAGAAAGCCCAAGAATTTGCTAAACATTTGCAGGACAAGAGAAGAGAGGAGGAGGAGGAGTGACAAGAAGGATGACCAGCAAGAAAATATACAAAAATATGTAAAAATATAAAGTAAAGATAATGTATATATAAAGATTTAAAGATGGATAAGAGAGGAGGAAGAAGGGGAAAAAAGAGAGAGCTTTGTTATAAGTATAGGAAAATAGTGTTCACTGGGGTGGGCTGGGGGTAGGAGAATAATAGTCACTGAGAAATCGGTTGACGCTTACGAGTAAGTTCACAAACCAAATGGAAAGGGGAGTTGTGGTTGCCGTCAAGGGAAAAGGGCAATCCAAGGAGAGGAGGTTCATTTGGGGTTAAAGGGTTATTGCTTGTGGGGATTGTTGAGGAATTTCATGTCTTAAGTGCGTTGTCATATATTGAGATTAAAAAGGAAAACTTAAAAAAACAGTAATGGAAAAAAGGGAAGGAGGTGGTGAAGAGGCGGAAAATAAATGAAAATAAAGATATAAGATGGCCACGTTGGACTATATGACTATAAACATTAATGGATTATATAACCAAGTTTAATGTGTATCCCATTGGACAAAAAAAAATCACATATAATTTAAAAGACAAAGTTACAATGTTTGAAAAAACCTGGGAACCATATATGGAACATAACAGAAAGAGTAGGCCTCAGACCACCACCACCTAAAATGATAAGATAAACATGATCAGATTTAATGTGAATAAGTAGATGATACGTCTTTTTTGTTTGTATTTCTTTTGTATAAAGATATTATTTTATTGTACTTTATATGTTCAATATTTACAGTTTTTGGAGGGGGGTGGGAAGGGGGAAGGGAGGGATGGGGAAAAAAAAGAAAATGTCACTGTGAATATTGGTTGATATGGTTCATGGTGCGATAAATAAAGAATTACAAAAAAAATGTCAGCAAGATCAAATAATTTATTGTGGTCTTTAGCAAGGAAAGGCCGAGACACCATGCATGTCTTAACTGCCAGGATGGCAGCAGAGAGAGTAGCGGTAGAGAGAGTTAGTTCTTTAAAGTTCTTATGAAAGTGCTGTTACGAGCGCAAACCACTCTGGTTTGGTAATTTAAATGCTCAGGAATGGAGAAAATAGCAAACATTCCTGTGTATATCACAGACCTCAACCTCCCATCCACTGAAGAAACCTATGTGAGGCTATGTATCAAGAAGGCAGCCAACATCACTAAGGAGTCCCCATTACACAGCAGTTGGTGTTAAAGACTGCAAGTTTGCAGACCTGCTGCAGGACCCCATTTTCAAGACAGGCTTTGAGTTCAGAGTTCAGCCTATTATAAATCTCTGCAGTCAATTGCAGAGGATGTGGCTGATTATTGTATTTCTCCTGAAATCGGGGAAAAAGAAGAAATCTTTATGGTAACCTGGAAGAAGAGGTTATCTTTTAGAAAAATCCAGGGGGCGGGGGGGGGGGGGGTAGTTTCTTCGCAAGACACCAAGACACTTCAGGGGCTGATTGAAAGAGATCAGTTTGTATGTGTCTCTCTGAAACCAACAAAGACCTTCCGGAACAGTATTAATTTAAGTTAAAGCACCAGAGCCTGGTGAAGAGAATAAATGTGTAATTCTGTGCACAGATGGCCTGATACCAGTGAATTTGGAGAAGTGAAAAGTGAATGATTGGACCACGAAAAATAACTTCCCTGAACACATAAACATTACATACACATGCACTTAGAATGAGAAGGGGGTTATGTTAATTTAATAGTAATAAGTTAAATATTGATCTTATTATTCTGTATTAAGAAAATAAAACCATTTTTGTTCAAGTAGCCATTGTCTTGGTGAATTTCTGTTGCTGCCGGTTTTTGAGTCTTTTGCGCTCGTAACAGCACTTTCTAGCAGAAGGTACAGAAACCTGAAATCCAGCATCCCCAAGTTCAAGAACAGTTTTATCCAACAACTATCTGCCTCTTAGACCTATCATTAGTACCTTTTCACTAACTACAAACTAGTTCAGAACCACCAAAAGATCTGTTTCATGAATGATACATCACCTTTTTCTTTCACTTGCTCCAACTGTATTTATCTATCCTTTATATATTTATTATCCTTATTTCTGTTTTGGCATATTGTGGTAATACAATGAATACTATTGTAGTCGGTGTATCTGTTGGCTGCAGCTAGAATTTCATTACACCTGTACATGTATTTCGGTATATGAAAATAAACTCGTATTATGCATTATCTGCTGTACCACAGCAAGAAATTTAACAAGTCACATCAGGTTAAATAAACAGCAAATAATAAATCTTATTAAAATACTATTAGATTAAATTTACTAAACCAACAGTAAAACTAGAGGTGTTGCTGGACACCTTAGACCCAAGGAGCATAGGGACTCGAGGCATTCTGGACAGGTTGTGATCCAGTAGAAGAGTTCAGGTGCCAGGTTTTGGACCTTGAGCAGCAGATAATGTTACAAAAATCCATCTTTGAGGCAGAACATTTCAAAGTGAGCATATTTCAGGTGACACAAAAAAAAAGACAGCTGTTTCAGGAAACTTCAGACAGTGCCTTAACAGAGCAGACAGACAGATTTTGACAGGTGTCAGAGCATAGAAATAGAATGGCAACATGATAAATTACTATGGAAATGGCAGTGCCAGTGAGAGAGGTCGGAATCTTGTAACAAGGGGGCGTGCCACATGATGACGTGGGGTTACGGTGAATCCTTTCTCTCTCCGAAAAAGTTTTATAAAAAAATTAATAAAAGTTGAAGAAGTAAAAAAAAGTAGAATAAAAAGTTGTCAGAAGGTCAAATAAATATCACAAAATGTCACCAAAGAAAAAGACAGCTGTTTTTTTGTAACTGTACAAGAAACTGAACAAATAAAAGAGGCAGGTAAGAAAGCGAGGCCGACCTTGAAGGAGGACCCTGGAGCTGTCCGGAAATTAGGAGCCTGTGGAGATAAGCCTGGAGCTTAGGAGACCTTGGACATTGCTGTAGAACATCTCCCCTGACAATGGCCGCCCATTACAGGAGAAGTGACTGCTCATGCGCAGAGCACAGAAAGAAATGGGGACAATTTTTTTAAAATCCAAGAAGCTTTCGGCTCCAGCTATCAGGATGAAGTCCAGGAATTACATCTAAAACAAGGAGATATGACTAAAAAGATAAAAATGAGAGAGACATATATTTACAGCTGAAATGAAGAACTATATGGAAAACTTCCAACAATCTTTGGTCCAATTAACAGCATAAGTTAAAAAGTACAGTGAGAGTATGATTGAAAATAAAAACTTTACAAAGAAGGTGGAAAGAATAATGCTGCAAGTGGGTAAAAAAATTTGAAGTTGTGGAAGAGAAAATTAAAGGAAATTAATTCAAAATTTAAAATGTTAAAGAAGAGATGAAAAACATCCAAGCAGAAGTGGCTGCAACAAAAGATCAACTAACTAAAAAAAAATGTCATTTTCGAAAAATTTTAGTGGAAGAAATAATATAAAATTTGTTGTGCTTAAAGAAGGCGATGAAGGTCAGGAAATGAAGACGTTTATGAAGCATTGGATTCCGCAATCGTTGGAGGTAATTTAATTTCAAGGAGATATTGAGATTGAAAGAACTAAAAGAGCGTTGCGACCAAAACCACAACCAGAAGTGAGAGAAAAAGATCTTGGAACTGGCAGTGAAACAAGCAAAAGAAAGAAAATTACCATTAATTTAAAATGGAAATAAGATCTTTTACCCTGATACAACTTTTGATTTTTTGAAAAAGAGAAAAGAATTCAATGCTGTTAAAAATGTATTGTGGAAGAAACATTTGTCTTAAGGTATCCAGCAGTACTGAACATTTTTCTACCAGACTCATTGGCTGAGAAAGAGAGACAAGCAGTGGGTGACGCTTGAAATGAGAGATAAACTGAATAATTATAGCTGATAATACAGAGAGGGGAAAAGGGAAAATTTTTTTTTGAGACAGATTATTGGGGAGGAAAGTTTTAACCTGAGGGATCTATAAATAAGTAAACATTCATAAATGGTTAAGATTGTTTAGATATAATGCAACAAAAGACAGTAACAGTAATTTAGGAGAGTTAGTTGGAAGTGAAGGACTAACTTCCAGGGATCATGAGTCCTGCTGTGGTTTCGTCCGCAACTTGGATAGATCAGGATTTTAAAGAGATAATTTTAATAATGTACGACTTTGGGGAGGGGGGGGTTCTATATTTTTCTGGTTTCCTTTCTTTTCTTTTTCTCAATATACTTAAATATATCAAAAACATTAAGAAATATATTATTATTGATAAAAATGAGAGGGATGGGAGTAGAGAGATGGATGGATAGTAGATTTAGTAAAAAGATCTGATGGCTGGAAAACAGAATTTTATTAGTATTTATTTTATTATTTAATTTTATTAGCATTAATATTAATGGGAGATAGAATCAAATAAAGTGGAAAAAATTATTAATGTATAAGAAAAAAGCAAAAATAGACATTGCGTTTTTAGAAGAAACATGTTTGACATGAAAAATTAAAAATAGATTGGGCAGGAACTCTATTGGCATTTTTATTTAATTCAAAAGCTAGAAGTACAGCTATATTGATAAATAAAAATTTACCAGTGAAAATATTGGACACAATTGTACATACAGCAGGATGGTAAATTGTCAGATTTATTTGGAACAGGGGGGCGTGGCAAGATGGCGTCAGGATCAGACGTGCCTTCCAGTCCTCTCCTGACTCTATCTTATTGTTTTGTCTAGAAATACCCGTTAAAATTCTTTAAAAGTTTAGATAATTTCAGTGATATTAATTTAACTTATGATGGTACAATTGGTGGAAAAGAGCAAAAAAAAAACGACAACAGATCATCAAAAAACTACATTTTCCAAAAGTTCAAGTTTTGGAGCCTACCTACAGGAAAGACACCGGGACTCAGCGTGAAATGGATCCCAGGAGAGAGGTACAGTGGTCGGATGTAGAGCTCTATGTTACATCGGTAGAGCCCCCTAAAGAGGGCGCCAAACAGCCTTTAGAACAAAGAGTTATTCAAAGGCATTTGTCAACTGTAGAGGTGGCGCTGCAAACTGCATCTTTTGAGATACAAGAACCTATACAACTTGATGTACTGGGAGAATTTAATACATTATGGACTGTGGAAAACCCCGGCCAGCGTCCTCCAGTCATTGCTGGAGAGGCTGTGGCTGGGGTTTCCACACGCAGTCATACTACAAGGAAGGCAACCAGAATGAAGGAAGGAATAGAAGATCCTTTGGAGAAGAAGCAGGAATCTGTTGAGCCAAAATCTCTTCCAATTGAAAAGATTTTTGTGAATCTTGAATCTAAATTATCTTATACAATGCAGGGATTATTCAAGATTATGACTGAACTTGGTACTAGGTTTAATACTTTGGTGAAAATACATTCTCAACAGATGGCTGAGTTTGGAGCTTTTAAGCTTGAAGTTAGAGATAAATTTAATTTGTGTGAAGAAGATAAAGATGAAATACGGGATCAAGTTTTTGATGTGACCAAAATGGTCGAAGACTTACAAACTCAAAATAAAAATTTGGTGAAAAAGATTGATTGTTTGGAAAACCAATCCAGACGGAACAATATAAAGATTATTGGTTTGCCGGAAGGTATGGAGGGATCAGACCCAAGAAAATTTTTTACTGAATGGATTCCGCAGGTGTTGGGTCAAGAACATTTCCCGAAAGGTATAATACTGGAACATGCTCACAGTGCCTTGCGTAGAAGACCTATTTCAGGTCAAAGTCCAAGACCTGTTTTGGTTCGTTGCTTGAATTATTACGACAGAGAAGTAATTTTACGAGTGGCTATTAGAAATGCACAACAGAGAAAATCACCCTTGATGATTCAAAGTAATCGAGTTTTCTTCTATGCGGATTTGAGTCAAGAAGTTATGTTCCAACGACGGGAATTCAATCCTGCTAAAGAGTTGTTGTGGAAGAAAGGTTACAAGGCAACCTTTAGATATCCAGCTGTTTTGAAGTTTTTTCAAGATGGTTGCCAACCAAAGTTCTTTGATTCTCCAAAGGAAGCTATAGCATTTGCTCAAGAGCTGCCAATTATTCAGTTTCAACAGAGACATAGTCTGCCGCGATCTCTAAGGAGACAAGAGATGGAAGAAAAGAGCCGTGCTCCAAGAAGGAATGGTTGTAATGGTGACTCGGCAGTTGGAGTTAATTAAAAGAAGAGTTGTTCTTTTTTTTTCTAATTTTTTTTTAAAAAAGGGATATTAAATAATGATGATGTTAGTTTAAGATGAAGTGAGAGTTGGGGTAGAGAACTGGATAGGCACAATTTCCTGAAAGTCATCTGCTATGTGTGAGTTTTCTCACACCCATTTTTTTTTGGGGAGTTACCGCATTGCGCGGTTTAGACGGGAGGGGGTATTTTTAACCTCCTACCCGTTTTTTTTCCTTTTTGTTTGTATTATTAGATTAAAGAGTGAAGAGGTTTTTTTTTGTTTAAATATTTAAAAAAGCATAAGAAAGTATTTGATTGTTTAAAAAACAAAAATTGATGTGTTTTTTTTTGTAAAGTTTATTCAGTAGATAAGGAATATCTGAAATTTAAATGTGAATGGGATGGATAAGTTTTTTTAATATTTTTTCTTTAACTTTAAGGTGAAAGGAGTGGTAATTCTGGTGTATATTATTTTGCTATTTTAGTTATAGAACGAAGGGAATAATGGTGAAAGTTATAAATTGAATTGTACAATTCTTAATGAGGCTTGAATTTTGTTTGTGGTTTATGCTCCATTTGTTGAAGATATAGATTTCGTTGTAGATGTGTTTTTATTATTTGGATATCTGAATTTTAACATAATGATTGGGGATATTTAAATGTGGTATTGGAGCTTTTATTGGATAAGTATTCAAGAGTGAAAGGGAAAAATGGTGGAAGAGTACTAAAATTGAATTGTACAATGCTTAATGAGGTTTGAATTTTGTTTTAAGATGGTGGTTTATGTGACTAATATGATGATAGATGTGAAGTTAGTTGATATTTGGTGAAGGTTTATCTCTATAGAGAAAGTTTTTTTTCATCTTTTTTCATGCTACAATTTTTTTTTAAGAATTGATTATTGTTTAAGAATCTTTGATAGATAATGTTACTAATTTTTTTATATTAAGTTTGAGTTAAATATATGTTTCAACTTAACTCCATTTGTTAAATATATGCATTTAATTTTGATTTAAATGTTTTTTAAGTCTGATATCTTAGTATTAATTACTTTTCTTTTTGTTAGTATTTTAATCGGTTATGTTTTTGTTTTTTTTGTAAGTGGGTTTTTTTCTCACATATATTATTAACTTTATTAATTCTTCACTCTTTATTTTGGGGGGAAAGGGGGGGTTGGACTAATTTGAGTTGGGTTATTAATGTGTAATAATTATTGGGAAGGGTATAGTTTATTTAGATTACTGGTATTGTATTGTAATTTTATTATTTTATTCTTAATTTTTTTTAATGTAATCCTATGTTATTCATGTTATAAAATCTTAAATAAAGTTTAAAAAAAAAGATTTATTTGGAACAATGGACTTTAATGAAGATATACGCATCTAACGTAGATGATGGTAAATTTGTACAAAATATTTCTATGCAATTATTAAATGTTAAGTGAAAAATTATATTAGGAGGAGATTTTAATTTTACTTTGTACCCTAAACTGGATAGGTCAGGTGATAAAATAAAGCAGCTAAAATAGCAATAGATTTAACGAAAGATAAGGGGTTAGTGAATATATGGTGAAGAACTCACCCAAGTGAAAGAGATTATTCTTTTTATTCTCTTCGGCATAAAACATATGCACGGATAGACGTTTTTAATTTCTGCACTATTTCAATCTAGAGTTCAAAAGGTTGAATATCAAGCACGAACTCTATCCATTAAACCACCTTTAATTTTGTCAATTTTATTAGAGGAAGAACAAAAGATAGGTTATAGGTGGAGATTAAATACAACATTGCTGAAGAAAAAAGAATTTTGCGTCTTTGAGAAAACAAAATATTTTCTTGAAACTAACAATGATTCAGTAACAAGTTTATAACATGGGATTCTATGAAGGCATATCTAAGACGTCAAATAATAAGTTATACTTCAAAAGTAAAGAAGGAATATATGAAAGAGGTGGATCAGTTGAAAAAAGAAATAATGAAATTAGAGAAGGAACTGCAAGTGCAAAAAATTAGGTGAAAAGAATATTGTTAGAATTTTTTTTAAGTTTAATACAATACAAACTTTCAGAATGGAGAAATATATAATGAGGTAGCGACGAAAATATTATGAACTGGGTGAAAGAGCTCATAAATTACTAGCATGGCAATTAAAAACAAAGCAAGTTTCTCGAACCATAATTGCCTCTAAGAAAAAACACTGGTCAAGTTACTTATAAAACACAGGAAACAAATATAAATTTAAGGAATTTTATGCCAAACTTTATCAAACAGAATCTTTGAAAGATGATAAACCAGAAGAATATTTATGACAAGTTAAAATGCCTATGTTAAATGTAGATGAAAAATTAGAATTATCTAATACTTTTTCTGAAATAGTTTTATGAGATCTTAATGTCATTACAGAATAATAAAGCACCAAGTGAAGATGGTTTCCCACTGGAATTTTATAAAGAATTTAAGTAATTATTAGTTCCTGTATTAATGGGGGTACTGGACCAAATAAAGAGGTACATGTCACATTTGTGGCCCGAAATGTGAAGTTAATAAAACATCAAACACAAGTTTTATCAGGAAAACTTCTCCGAGTCTTTATTTTCCAGTTTCCTTTGTTCTCCTGCTTGTGCTCTTAGCTCTCTCTCATACCACGTGACTTACGGTACATCTCATACATATTCATTATCATGACATCCCTCCTTTAATCAGAAATAAACTATACCTTCACTTACCAATATCCCTCGGAAACATACAATCATCGTAACTAATGGTAATACTATAACTCAACTACATAAAGTTTACTTCCTACAGCACTCATACATGCACTTTATGATATAAGATTAAAATACCGTCCCAAAGTTCTTATTAAAACTATGGCACAAAGTCTTCGTATCGTTTGGGCGCTTTCCGGTTTCGTTTCGGCCTGCCTGCGATATTGTCGTCGCTTCTCGGTTGTTCACTCTCAGCGTCGGAAATACTGCTCGCCACGGCTTCGGGTGTTTCTGGCGCTCTAGTCACTTCAGGAGTGCTGGTAACTGCCTCTGGAACATCATCAGGTCTCTCAGTTTCAGCATCTCGTATTGGCCTTTCAACCTCTTCGCTCGATGTATCTCTGGACTGGTATCTTTTTACACCTGATACATTTCTCTTATACAGGACTCCAGTCGGAGACTTGACTGTCACCATACTGCCACTTCAGGATACGACAGTATAGGGTTGATGGTAATAAGGTGTGTCTAGCTTACCACCAGTTTCATGCCTCACTAGAACATTATCTCCTGGCATGACGTCTGAGTACTTGGCTCCACGTTTCGAATCTGTGTACAGCTTTGCTGCACCTTTCTTTTCAGCATCGTGGTCCCTCATCTCCTGGTCGTCTCGGATTTCCTTTATTTCTGGCATTTTTGTGTGGATTTTTCTCCCAAAAAAATGCTTCTGCAGGACTTTTTCCAGTGGTTGCATGAGGCGTTGCTCGATAGACAGCCATATAAGATAGCAATGCTTCTCGCCAATTTTGTCCTTCTGTGTGAGCAATCCTCAATCGTTTTTCAATGGACTGATTTTGTCTCTCTACTTCTCCGTTGGCTTGCGGCCATTTCGGAGTTACTTTATGATGGTGGATACCTGTGGTCCTCATGTATTCCACAAATGTCTCTGAAATGAATTGTGGACCATTGTCAGAGTATAATGTAACAGGTAATCCATATCTTGCGAATATCTCTGCTAACGCTTGTATTGTTTTTTCAGTGGTTGTGGACTTCAACACCACGTAGTCATAGTATTTGCTGTAGCAATATATCACTACCATAATTGATTCACCCGTCGGTAAAGGTCCAAGAAAATCAACAACTACGTCGATCCATGGTCCTGTCGGGAGTTGCGTACTCCGGATCGGTTCTGGCGGATTACTCCTACTTGTGATTTGACATCCGTGACAAGTTTTAACAAATTTCTCTGCGTCCTTATCATAACCTGGCCACCATACCTTGGTCCTGAGGTTTTGCTTGGTACCAACAATACCTAGGTGTCCTTCATGCGCTAAGGATACGATCTTCGGTCTCAATCTTTGCGGTATCACCAATCTGCAACCTCTCAATACACACTGTCCGATGCAACAAAGTTCGTCTCTAATGGGAATGTAAGCCTTGTGAGTACACTTGTCCCATTGTCCACTCTGTATGCATTCTCTTACTTCCATGAGTTCTGGATCATGTTCGGATTCTCTCTCGACCTCCTTCGTAGTCACAGCTTTCGGTGTCGACTGAATAGCTACGAAGCGTACAAAGCTCTCTGTTTCTGTTCCCAATTCTGACTTGGATTGTGGACCACCATCCTTCACCAATCTGGACAGTGGATCTGCAATGTTTGTTTTCCCTGCAATGTGGATTACTTTATATTTGTAGGGTTGCAGTCTGAGTACCCATCTCTCTATTCTGGCACATGGTTTGGATCTAGGTGCATAGATCACCTCTAATGGCTTATGATCTGAGATGAGTTCAAATTCAATGCCGTATAAATATGCATGGAACCTCTCACAGGCCCATACAAGTCCGAGTGCTTCTTTCTCTGTCTGAGAGTATCTTCTTTCCACATCTGATAACGATTTGCTGGCATAGGCAATGATTCTTGGTCCTCCATCATGCATCTGGACCAACACAGCTCCTAAACCAATCGGGCTGGCATCCGCTATGACTTTGGTTGATGCCGCCGGATCGTAATATCCAAGAGTTTTTGCATCTGTCAGGCTTTGCTTCAGCGCTGTGAACGCTTTCTTCTGCTCAGATCCAAAATGAAATGGTACACCTTTCCTGGTTAGTTTCCTTAGTGGTTCTGCCACTGTAGCGAAATTAGGAATGAACTTTCCACAAAAATTGACCAATCCCAGGAAACTCCTCACCTCTGTTGCGTTCTGAGGTGCACGTGCCTCTGCAATAGCTTTCACCTTGGCCTCTGCAGGGTTTAGTCCTTTCCGTGCAAGTCTGTGTCCCATGAAGTCCATTTCTGACACACCGAACTGGCACTTGTTTCCATTCACGGTAAGGCCTGCCTCCTGTAGTCTAGATAGTACACGCCTCAACCGTTTGTCATGCTCTTCCTTTTTGGTGCATGGACTATGATGTCGTCAGAAATGTTGGCAACTCCAGGAATGCCTTGAATCACTCGATGGATTTCATACTGGTAGATCTCCGAAGCTGCATTAATTCCAAATGATAGTCTCTTATAACGATACAATCCACAGTGAGTCACAAATGTTGTTACATCTCGGGAACCTGGATCCAGCTCTAATTGATGATAGCCCCATTTCAGATCAATTTTTGAGAATACCTTGCTGGTAGTTAGTTCTTGAAGTATTTCCTCCACTGTTGGTATAGGGTGTCGTTCTCTAATTATAGCTTCATTGGCCATTCTCATGTCAACACATAGTCTTATGTCACCCTTTGGTTTGGGCACAATCACTACAGGACTGACCCATTGTGTCGAATGTTCCACCGGTTCAATAATGTCTTGTTCGATCAATTCTTTAATTTTGGCTTCGACTTTCCCATGAAGTCCAAACGGAGTTCTGCGCACTGGTTGCGCCTTGGGTTTGACCATTTGGTTCACCGCTAGCTTAAGTTGTCGACCTTTCAGCTTTCCTACTCCTTGGAAGACTGCGCGGAATTCTTGCTTCATATCCTCGTATGACTGAATTGAATTGACACAAGCTCCAATATGAAGTATTGCCAGGTCTTGCGCTGTGCTTCTACTCAGCAATGGTTCTCCCCTCTCTTCTATGACCATAAACTCTGCTTCGGTGTACTTATCTCCAGCTTCAACAGTTGCAGCAAAACATCCAATGGTCTGCAATGGTTTTGTTGCTGTGTATGGATACAGTTTCTTGGAATACTTCTTTGAGGTACAGATGATCTTTTTCCTTTTCAACTTCTCCCATAAATGTCGATCAATCACATTACTGTCACTGCCTGAGTCTACAATGACCTGCACTGTCACTCCACCAATGATCACTGGGACCTTCTCATGACGTACATCATTCAACGTAAATTGGTAACAACTCTGTTCCTCCTGGGTATCATCATCATCACCGTCTATCTGGCGAATGGTGTCTTTCTTTCCAGGATACTTTCCTTTCCTCCAGGCTTTGCCTTTGGAAGTTGTACTCTTCCTCTTCTGGTCTGCATTGGACTTGCTTTTGCACTTCTTTGCAAAGTGGTCTTTACCTCCACACTTTCTGCAAACTTTGCCTTTGGCCGGGCAATATGGGTCTTTTCCAAAGTGACCTCGGTTTCCACATCGATAACACTCCACGTCCTGTGTCGACGTATATCTTGGCTGATTATGGCGATGTGAGAGCCTCTTAATTTGCTGGCTTGAGTTGTCTTTCAGGGTCATGGTATGAAATTGCCCTTCAACAGCCTCTAATGCAGCAGCAATGGTTAAACATCGGTGAGTTCCAACTCACTCCCTCTTTCCAGTAGACGTCTTCTGAGTTTATCTGATCTGCAGTGCTGTACGACTTGATCCAATAATTGGTTGTCCAAATCAGCTGGCATGTAATTGCATCCAACAGCCAGCTGGCGTAGTCTCGTCACGTACTAAGCAATTGTCTGGCCATCTTCTTGTCTCGTTGTCCGAAACAAATGGCGTTGAAATGTAGCATTCGGTGTCACTACATAGTGTGCATTTAATGCATCTACCGCTTTCCGGTACTCATCCTTCCTTCCAGTATTCAAAAGTGTCTTAAATGTTTCCCGAACTGCAGGTCCCGCAGTGAAAAGAAGTAACGCCCTTCTCTGCGCTTTTTGTTCAACTGTACCGGTATCTAGAAATAGGCCACGACTGTCGGCGTAGGATTCAAATTCTTCCAGCCATGCCTTCCACTTCACACTTACAGTGCTTGCTTCACCTGTTGGGTCAAAATGAGCAATTCCACTATGTGTTAGAAAGTCACCGTCTGCCCCAGCCATGAGGAAATATTCCAGCCCCAAAAGTACTAAGCAAAGAGAAAATTCTTATCACCTTGAAGTTCTCTGTAATCCTCTGTAATCTTATTTAGTCTTTAATTTTCTTCAAGCTTCTTTCATCCTCGTCACCAATGTCACATTTGTGGCCCGAAATGTGAAGTTAATAAAACATCAAACACAAGTTTTATCAGGTAAACTTCTCAGGGTCTTTATTTTCCAGTTTCCTTTGTTCTCCTGCTTGTGCTCTTATCTCTCTCTCATACCACGTGACTTCCGGTACATCTCATACATATTCATTATCATGACAGTACATGACCTACCAGAATCATTCAAAACAGTGTTTATAACAGTAATTTCAAAGAAAGAGAAAGACTGTCTACAACCTTCTTCATACAGACCTATATCACTACTGGATTGTATCAAATTTTTGATACTATTGTATCAAAATTATTAATCACTTAGCTAAATTGTTACCAAAATTAATAAATATGGATCAAACTTGTTTTATTAAAAATAGAAGAGTGGCAGATAGTATAGTTAAATTTTTAAGTTTGATAAATGTAGCACAACATAGAAAGATACCAGTAGTATCGGTCAAATTAGATGCAGAGAAAGCATTTGATAGATTGAAGTGGGACTTTTTGTTTCAACTACTTAATACATTTGGAATTCCAAATACTTTTGTAAATTGGATAAAAGCATTAAATAATCAGCCAAAAGTAAAAGTAGTTACGAATAGACAAATAGAAAAAGCTTTTTTGTTAGAAAGTTAATCTAGACAAGGTTGTCCATTGTCACCTTTTTTATTTGCATTGGCAATAGAATCATTGGCAGAAGTAATTGGAAGTGATGAAGAAATTAAGGGATTTGAGATAGGCAATAAAGAGAACAAAATTAGTTTGTTTGCGGATGATGTTATAGTATATTTAACAAGACCAGAAATATTGTTAAATAAATTGAATATGAGATTAATAGAATATGGATTAGTATCAGGTTATAAAGTTAATGTTGGTAAAAGTCAGGTGATGCCTATGGTTGATATAATTTATTCACAATGTAAGAGAATGGCAAAATTCAAGTGGCAAAAAGAAGAAATTAAATATTTAGGAATAAAAATTGATAGAAATAGAAATCATTTAAGTTAAATCATTCACTGCTATTAAAAAAAATAGAAGAATATCTGAGAAGATGGAAAGACCAACCAATAACATTAATAGGATGGGTGAATTGTATTAAGATGAATATTTTTCCAAGAATACAATATTCATTTCAATCATTATCCATTCATGTGCCAGAAATGTTTTTTTTGGACTTTGAATAAAATTGTACAAGAATACATTTGGAAAAGTAAAATGCCAAGAATTGGTCTTGAAAAATTAACATGGAAATTTGATCAGGGAGGACTAAGATTATTGAATTTTTAAAATTATTATAAAGCAGCTAACTTAAGATTTTTACCTCCCACTATCAAATGGGTAAGAAAACAGCTTCATTTCAGACTGAGTTCTGTGTTGTGTATTGGCCTATGTGTTGTGTGGTTTTGTGTTGGAAAGTGACAGTTTGCCTTTAAGAGCCAAGGTGAAGGTGGACTGCTGAGAGAGTGGGAGATGGACTGGGCATGTGCAGAAGATTATCTAGAAATTTCTGGACTTGGAAGACAAACCACCACTGGTTGTGTTGTGGAGTGGAAGGAGGCCCCAGCAAAGTCATTGTCTGGGAGGCAGTTTGGAATGTTGGGCATTTTAAAAGGAAGGAACATTCCGAAGGCAGCCAGAAGGATCTGGACCAAGCCATTGTTCCTCTCTCTGCAACACAAGAAGACCACTTTGAATTTTGTGCTCTCTCTCTCTCTCAAAGATCTTTTGGCTTTAGTTTACCAAACAAACTGAATTTTGTTTATGATCTTTACTTCGATTGAAGTTGAAGTTTTGTGAGTCTTATGTGTTTTGTGTTTGTTTTGTGTCTAAGTTTTTTTTTCTGTGGGCTGGTTAGACTTAGACTTTGATTACATATGTTATATTTAGGCTGGGGAATTTATTAGTTTTACACTGTGATAGAAATTTGTATGTTAACCAGTGGGCATTGTTATAAAGTGGGGATTTGAATTAAAGTTTGAAGGTGAATTATTGTCAATAAAGTAATTGTTTATCTTTACCCCTGTGTGATATGCCTTCTTTGTGGTTGCTGGTTTGATCTTGTAACACTATCCCAGAACAAATTGTGTATAAATGGAATAGTAAATTGTTAAAGGAAAAATGGAAGTATCAATGTTAAATCATATATTGAAAATATGGAATGGTATTCATATGGAGAGGGATTAAAAATTATCAATTACCTAAAATGTTGTTAAAACAAAATCAACTTATTTCTTTCATTTTGAATAATTCTTTATTTGATCATTGGTATAGTAAAGGTGTACAAAGGATAAAAGATTGTTTTTAGCATTTTTTAACTTTTCAGCAATTAAAAAATATATAATATACAAAATAATACAATTTTTGTATATTATCAGCTAAAATCATATTTAAAAAAGAAATTAGGAACAATTTTAGACTCCCTAAATAAAGTCCATTGGAATGTATAATACAGATACATTTATTATCAAGAAATTTATTGCTAATATGTAAATAAAAGTACAAGAAACTAAAAGAAAAAGGATTTATATAAATCCAAATTATGATGGGAGAAAGATTTAAATATACAAATTCAAGAGGAAATATGGTCAAAATTGTGTCAAGAGAGTGTTACAAATACAGTTAATGCTAGATATCAATTGGTTCAATATAAATCTCCTGTAAGATACTCTGTATCTTCATACTCCATTAGTTGGGAGTTGGACTTCCATGTGACCGCTATACACTTCCTGGCTACCAACAAAGCGACCTTCACAAACTGAATTTGGAAACTGGACAGTTTAAAACTCATGTCCATAATATTTCCCAGAAGGTACAATTCTGGATCCTGTTGAAAATCAACTCTCGTTTTTCAGAATATCCCCCAGATCCTCCCAAAAGTATCTCATCTTTGTACTCAGCCAGGTTGAGTAGATAAATGTCCCAATCTCCACTCCACTCGAAAAGCACATTTCTGAAATTTCTGTAGTTCTTGTGGTGTGAAGTACAATTGATGCAGAAAATTGTATTGCACCAACCTGTACCTGGTATTAATAACAGCTGCCATGCTGTCCAGACAGTGCCCTGTCGACTTTTACATGGCCACTTCATGTAAACTTTGGCAGGATTTGTGAAATCATCATGGAAGAAAACATTAGTTCAGAAACCTCTATGCCAGAGAGGGAAATCATTCGTATTTAGAAACAATTCTCTGAAAACAATCCTTGAGTTTGAGAACTTTTGAACAGCAACAGTTTTTGAGTTTCAACACAAAAGCTTTCTGAGACTAAACTTTAAAATCATCTCATCAGAATTATGCCTAAACTGTAATGGTTTGGGTTTTACCATACACACTTGCACATTAAGTTTGGAGATAAGCAAGAAGTGTTATGTTATTAATAAAAAATATAGTTTTGAACATACCATTGTCTGGTGAATTTCTATTACTGCAGGTCTAGGTCATAACAACATGGATCTACATTTGAAAATCTTAAATCTTAATGGAAATGATTAACACATTTCTGCAGTTAGTCTGTCATTTTAGATTATGAAGGCACTGGGAGATTATCTTCCACTTTAATTCTTAAAGAACACCAATCTTTTAACTATTTAGTGCTATTTCAAAGAAGTGAGGATGTAGCGGGCTGGGTCAACCCCGCACACGACAGGCCAAATTGCCATAGTGAACAGCCAGCGCGGCAGGGCACAGTGGCTTTCCCCCCACCACGCCGTAAGCGTCAACACAGCCATTCTGGGCAAACCAGCCACATAGCTGGCTGCAACTTGCAAAATCTCAGTTTGCCCTGCAAGGACCAACAGCCGAGGACAGGAAATCTGACACGTGATCAGCTGGACCCTGCCTGGACCCCGCCACAGCAGTGAAAGTCACTTTGTTTGTCAACAACCCTCCTGTGGACAGCAAGTACACGATGTTTAAATGGTTTTTGCGCAAGTCATTTGAACTTCGCTGGCATGAAAAGGTAATTCGCATGCTTAACATGCAGGGCCGAGGTGATTGCAACCACTCAGAACTGATGCAAGAGCTAGTGGCCCTTGCAGACGAACTCCCAAAGTGGTTTCCTGTTTGAGGTCTTGTTCCTTTCCAAGTTGCCAGTCCACGTTGCGTCCGCCATCTCCAATGTGGACTTTGCTGAACTGCACCTCGTGGATGAAGAAGTAGACCGGCTCTTCCCCACACCGCAATCTGACTCCATCCACGTTCAGCCCATTTGAGCAGCGCGAGCAACAGCACAAACCTCAGCCACCTCGTGCTAACCCTAACCCTAATGTGGCAGCCATTGCAGCAACCCAACCACAATGCGGCAACCACAGTGACAAAACAGCAAGGTACTGCTACTACCTCCGAAAGTGGGGCCTTAATGCCCGGTGGTGCATACAGCACTGAACCTTTTCAGGCAGCAAACACAGTCCGATGCAGAGAAACGAGCAAATCATCTCCCGCTAATGGCCTCAGTGGTTGGCACCAGAAAAGGCCTGCTTTACCTTTGTGACCAGAAAGCTCAGTGGTAATTCCTGATAGACACCGGCACAGAAGTCAGCCTACTTCTGCCCATGGTCTTTGAGCAGAAGAACAATGCTAGAGGCCTACCCCTGCAGTTTGCCAATGGCTCAACCATCCCCAACTATGGGACACATTGTGTGACCATGCACGCCGGGAAGCTGTTTTCAGGTGGGACTGTACCGTCGCCTCAGTAGACCAGGCTCTCCTAGGAGCAGATTTTCTCCAGGCGAACAAAATCCTGGTCAACCTCATCCGATACCAGCTGGTTAATGCCATCACCTTCCAGGTTTTCCCCCTCACACTTTCCAGCTTTTGGGAGTCTACACTCTCAAAATAAGTGAGTGCACCGCACTGCTCGCCTGGTCTCCAACTTCCACAATAAGGAACCAGTACTTGGGGTACAACTCCTCACTGAGACCACCTGACCACCTGTGTACACGGAAAATTCCCCATCGCAGGCTCAATGGTACCAGACAGACAGATACCCCATCACACACATACAGGTCTTTGCCACATGACTCCAAGGTGCCCAGATTTATTCCAAAGTCAATCTGGCGAAGAGCCACCTCCAGATCCCAGAGCACCAGGATGATGTCCAGAAGATGGCCATAATCACCCTGTTTGGCCTCTGAGTTCCTGAGAATGGCATTTGGGCTGAAAAAAGTGGCCCAACCCTTCCAGCACCTCATGGATGTTATGGCAAGAGACTTGGAGGGGATTTTTGTGTACCTGGATGACATTCTCATTGCCAGCCCAGACGTCAGGACCCACAAAGAATATTTAAAACACCTGTTTTCCCAGCTGCAGATGTTTGGGCTAACCATCAACCAGTTCAAGTGCCAGTTCAGTTTGTCTACCATCGACTTCCTTGGGCACTGCATCTCCAGCAAAGGAGCAACACCTTTGCCCGACAAGGTTGAGGCCATTCGGAACTTTCCCAAGCCCAAAACCCTCAAAAGCCTGCAGGAATTCCTTAGGATGGTGAATTTCTATCGTCCATTCCTCACAGGAGCAGCAGCCACCATGTGCCTTCTCTTCAACCTTGTTAAGGCAGGTATAACAAGGAGCCCAACACCAGGCATTTGAGGACACTACAACAGCACTTTCCAAAGCCATGTTCCTGGCACACCCAGATCCAGACTTGCCAGTTGTTAACGACAGATACCTCAGACTGGTCAGTGGGCGCAGTGCTGCAACAGTGGGTGGTTCACCAGTGACGGCCACTCACTTTCTTCAGCAAACACCTCAGACTACTCTGAAGTACAGCACTTTTGATTGAGAACTGCTGGCAAAGTACCTGGCCATATACCATTTCTGGTACATCCTCGAAGGCTTGGTGCAGGTGCTGGGCAAAGTCTCAGACCACTGGTCAGCGAGGTAACAACAGTACCTTTCGTATATCTCCGAATATACAACAGACATTAGCCACATAGTGGGGAAGACCAATGTGGTTGCTGACATACTGTCCAGGCTAACGATCTTCGAGGTGATGATTGGCATCGACATAGTTCAGCTCACCAGGGACCAGGCTAAAGATGCCACCACACAGGCATACTTCACCGCCATCACCAGCTTACAAATTGAGGAGTTTGTGCTGGACCCGGGAAGCCCCACACTCCTGTGCGATATATCTACAGGCCATCCCAAGCCAATCCTGCCCACGACCTGGAGACAGCGGGTATTCAATCAAGTGCATGGACTCTCCATTCCGCCTCATCTCAGACAGGTTTGTATAGCACGGGCTTCAGCGTGAAGTTTCACTTTGGGCAAAAACCTATGTACAATCCCAGTGGGCCAAAATTCATTGGCACACTTAAGGCCCAGTGCAACATTTCCCACCCGCAGCAGACAGATTCAACCACATGCACTTAGACATTGTAGGGCTCCTTCCCATCAGCTCGGGGATGAGGTATCTTTTTCCCGTGATTGACCACTTGACATGCTAGCCAGAAGTGCTGCCCATGCCAGCTTGTGACACGGAGACCCGTGCAAGGGCCTTTACCTCACAGTGGGCCGCCGGTTTTGGTGTCCCTTCCCACATGGGAGCCCAGTTTACTTCTTCCTTCTGGGCGACCATGGCCAAATTCTGCTGCAGCCAGCTACAACACACAACCGCCTACCATCCCCAATCCAATGGGCTGGTAGATCCCTTTTACCACCATCTAAAAGCAGCCCTAAAATCACGGCTGCATGGTCCATCTGGATGGATGAACTCCCATGGGTCCTGCTGGGCATCTGCACTGCACCTAAAGAGGGTCTTCCCACCTCAGCGGTGGAGATGGTCTACGGTGCACCGGTCTCCATCCTAGGTGACGTCCATTTCAACTCCACGGAACCACCACCGAATGCCCTACAGCGGCTGAGGAACCACGCCACCTACCCACATCCACATCCTACCACCATCCACGGGAAACCAACCAGCCATGTCCTACAAGAACTCAAAGCTGCTGATTTTGTCTTTGTAAGATGGGGAAAATCAGGTAACCCCCAGCAGTGCCCTTACGAAGGGCCTTTCAAGGTACTGAGAAGGGAGGAGGTTGTACATACCCTAGGCATTGGAGGCAGGCACGACATGTTTATAGTCAACTGCTTCAAGAAAGCCCACTTGGACTGCTCAGCCTTTTATACTACAGCGCTGGAGGCGCCCACCCAAAGACAATCTCCCAAATCTCCCAAATCTCCCAAATCTCACCCAGAGTGACTGCGATTCTGGGGGTGGGAGGGTTTGGTGTAGTGGGCCAGGTCAACCCCACACGATGGGTCGAATTGCCGAAATGGACAGCAAGCACGGCAGGGCACAGTGGATTCCCGCACCGCACAGAAGTTCCAGGCTGCAGGAGCGCATTGCCAGGGGAACAGCCAGGCCTCACAGCAACATTATGACATCACTCCCGTGAGCCCATTACCTCCCCTAAAAAGGAACACGCGTAGTTTGAATAAACAGCAGTTACTGGTTTACTTGCTTGGTGTGGAAAGTATTTATTTCAGCAGCTCTGCCTTTAGCAGGGCTACAAGGAACTAAATGGTTGAAGAGCTTTGATCACTCACTTTGAACACTAAATTTCAGCCAAAATTCTTTCAAAGGCTTATTTAAAAATTTAACCTCCAGGGTTATATTTTGAAAGTTGAATATAGGCCATTGCCTCAATTATCAAAATTAGATAATTTTTCAGAAAGACAGTCATTTAATAATGACTTAAAGAAAATAACTCTTGCAATTATTGTCAAAAATTAGATGGGGCAGCTCAGCCTGAATAAATGTTGTAAACATGGGACGCCAGTTGGTGGATCCATCAACCTGCCTGATTCCACACTAACATTTTAGCTAACAGTTTTAAAACGAGTCACAAGTGTCTTATCAATGTATTTGCAAGTTTTAACAGCATTAATCGCAATATTGGTCAAGTTTCAGGCAAAAAATCTAAAGATCTGGAAGCAGAACTTGGAATCCCACCACACAGTTGAGGAATTTCAATTCAAATAATAGAACAAATCAGAAATAAAAATTCTTAACAGTTAACATAAATGCAACTCTAAACCCATTAATGTGTTTGACCTGCTGAGTCTCTCCAGCACACTTGTGTTTTAGCATGTTTGGTTAACCAATGAACCATTCATTTGAGATTGCAAAGCCAACACAAGTCATATTTAACCTGATTAAACATTACTCAATTCAATTATTATTGAATGGATTTCCAGATAGGGGTTTATCCAATCCACACCAACGCCTAGAACACTACACAAAAAAAGACAAACAAATTACAGAATTGGTCAACATTAATCTCCAAGTAAATTTAAAGACCAAAACAAGCTGCCATGACTCTTTCCTTAAGCACCACACCCACCACTCTGCTAAACATTGAATTTAACCAAATTGCTAGTTTACAACCCAGATGTAATACTTGACCAGGTGAAGCATAAGACTACCTACTAAAAACAACATCCAGCTCTACCTGGGTCAACATATTTACTTTTAAAATCACCCATACCTTCATGCTTTCTTGGGCAGCCTCACATCAACCAAAACTCAATATATAATCCACACTACAAATCCTGCTTTAAGAGTACTGCTGATCTATAAACAAAATTAGACTTTGATCTGGGTAGTTTGGAGTAACTAATAATGTTGAAGCAACTGATGAAAACTTCAGGGATATGATCAACTCTGTTCATGCAACTCCATTCAGTCTCTGTGTTCCTGATTTACATGTCATTTCAATTCATGTTCCCTTTGTTCAATCTTTTGCTTTGCACTGCTTAAATCAAACTCAATGCAAATTTCAGGAACTGCATCTTAAGTTCTCTTTGGTGCCCTGTTGCTCGATGATCCAAATACTGATTTTTGCCATATTCCTGCTTTTCATTACCATTCCTCCTATTTGTTTCTGCTTGAGTGTTGTATAATTACATAACAACGTTCTTGTCTTTTCAATCAATCAATATTCTTGATAACATCCAGTTTTCAGTTTCTCTCTGCTAATAAATAGAAAATTTTAAAAAATAACATATTGGTAATTGAGTCCATTTCCTCTTCTCTCAGGATTAGAGTCTTTGATTGAAATACCACAAAGAATAAAGCTATTTAGGCTATTTGGCCCATGCAGCCGAACAGAACTAATCCATTATCACTATTGCTCCCCTGCTTGTTGTCTGGATTTCTGCAACTTGTGCTCTCTTATATGCCCATCAACTCTACTCAGTTTTAAGAAACATTGGGAGGAATTCTGCAGGTTCAGCAGCATCTGTGAAAGGAAGGAAATTCACAATGTTTCAGGACTGAGGTAGGATGGGAAGGTAGATCATATAAAGCAGTGGTTCTCAACTTTTTCTTTCCACTCACATACCACTTTAAGTAATCCTTATGCCATCGGTGCTCTGTGATTAGTAAGGGATTGCTCAAGGTGGTATGTGAATGGGAAGGGAAGGTTGAGAATCACTGCTCTAGGCTCAATTGTTACTGAAATATTTTGCTTGAGAAAAATTGTCATTGGCCCATTTCCTTTGGAGTTATGGAACCAAGCACATAACGAGTCAATTAGGTACGATTGAAACAATGGTTTTCAACCTTTAAGCAATCCCTTTCTAATCACAGAGCACCGATGGAATAGGGATTACTTAAAGTGGTATGTGAGTGGAAAGAAAAAGGTTGAGAACCACTGATATAAAGAGAGGGGGAGGCAAAAAAACAAAGGCCAGTAGATAATAGGTAGACTCCGAAAGGGCAAAATATGGACCTAGATGAGGGAGGGAAATGAATGGAGGGATATAAAGAGAGGGGGAGGCAAAAAAACAAAGGCCAGTAGATAATAGGTAGACTCCGAAAGGGCAAAATATGGACCTAGATGAGGGAGGGAAATGAATGGAGGGATATAAAGAGAGGGGGAGGCAAAAAAAACAAAGGCCAGTAGATAATAGGTAGACTCCGAAAGGGCAAAATATGGACCTAGATGAGGGAGGGAAATGAATGGAGTTGAAAGCTAGAGACAGGTGGGTGATAGGTAGAACAGACAAAGAGAAAATGCCAGATGGTGCAATGGGGAAAAGGAGATAAGTGGGAGCACCAAGGCTAACAGTGCTAGAATCTGATAAGTAAGATGATAAGGGAATTAGGGGAAAGGGTGAAGAGCAGATGGAACCAGATGAGAGAGGAAATCCACTGGATTAAATGTGTGGATTGTAAATGAATAGAAACATAGAAAAAAGGTGTAGGAGTAGGCCATTTTGGCCCTTCAAGCCTACACTGCCATTCATTATGATCATGGCTGATCAGTACCCGGTTCCTGCCTTCTCCCCATAACCCCTAATCCCCTAATCCCACAAGGGCCAAATCTAACCTACAAATATTGACAGGGAACCAGCCTCAACTACTTCCTGTGGCAAAGAATTCCACACATTTACCACTCTCTGAGAGAAGACATTTTTCCTCATCTCAGTCCTAAAAAAATTCCCCCTCATCCTTAAACCATGGCCCCGGTTCTGGTTTTTCCCAGCATTGGAAACAACCTTCCTGCGTCTAGTCTGTCTAAACCCTTAAGAATTTTATGCTTCTATAAGATCCCCCCTCAATCTTCTAAATTCCAGGGAATACAAGACTAGTCTATCCAACCTTTCTTCATATGTGAATGCTTCCATCCCCGGTACCAGCCTAGTGAACCTTCTCTGCACCCCCTCCAAGGCAAGGATATCCTTCCTCAGATAAGGTGACCAAAACTGCATACAGTACTCCAGGTGTGGTCTCACCAAGGCCCTGTACAGCTGCATGTGGAGGGTGAGGGAAAAGAGGGATTAAAATAGGCATTTAGGTGATGAAAGGATTGAAAGAGAATAAAAAATAGGACTAGAGTGAATTTTAAGTTGAAAAGTGGTAAGTGTTTCTTGAAATTGGAAAAGTCAATGTTCATACCAGTATGTAATAGACTACGCAGATGAAATGCAAGGTGATTTTTTTCTTCTAGTTTATGTTGAGTCTAAACCCAGCAGTGGAGAAGGCTGATGATGGGCAGGTCAGTGTGAGAATGGCATGGGAAGTTGGCCTGGCATGCAACTGGGACCTCCGGTTGGCTATTATGGACAGAATGCAGATGCTCTGCAAATCCCAGCAAACTAAAGTAAATGCAAAGGAGGACTCTATCAGTCACAGTACAAGGGAAGCCACAGTTTTCCTGCAAAAGAAGGACATTTCAGATATTAAGGAATGAAAGGCCTCATCCTCAGAGAGATTGAAAAACTGGAAGAAAGGGATGTCATCCTTACAAGAGACAAGCATTCACCTACAGATGCTGATTGACCCTCTAAGATCTTGCAGCAGATTGTATTTTTGCTCCAGGTTCCAGCACCTTCAGTCTCATGTTTCCAAGTCATCTCAATTCTTCAGCCACTTACAAATTGTACATGAATTAGCCTATCAGCTCATCTTTAGAATGTGGTTTTAAAAAAACTGTCACTTGGAGACCATGCAAACAGAGAGTATCTGAACTAATTATCATAACCAAATCAAAACTCAAACTCTGGTTCATGGAGATGCGAGATGGCAGCCATGTTGCAGTTTTGTAAATAACTTTGTCTGATCTCTTTCCACCAACCCTTTAATTTGCCCAGACTTTACAAAAAGTTGTTGAAAGATATATGGCAAAATATGAACATTGCTTTTTTGTGAAAATACAGAAATGATGGAGGAATTCTTGCAGTGTTCATAGGAGGTAAAGGTATATGACTGACATTTCCGGCCCGAACCCTTTTTCACAGCTTTACCCTCACATGGACACTGCAAGACCTGCTGAGTTCCTCCAGCATTTCTGTGCTTCCACTACAATCACAGCAACTGCAGACTTTCCTCTTCACCACATTTTTTTTTTACCCCTCTCTAGATGCTGGCAAACTTGTTCTATGTTGCCACTTTTTGGCGTTTCTCTTTCATCAGCAAAGATGCAAGAGATCTAGATTTCAGTGCAGCTACAACAGTTGTTAAACCATCATAGTCAGATTGTTACATCTACTACCAAAATACAATTGTATTTATGGGCTCTGCACTTGAAATTACTACAGTACAACTCTGATTATCCAAAATCAGATTGTCCAAAATCCTCGGTTATCCAAATTTTTTCAGAGCGGAACTGACCGGAGACGTAGGGATCCCAGTGGCGGCAGCAGCAGACCTCGGGTTCCCGGTTGCGACGTGGACTTCAGGCTCCCAGACAGGAGTGGGCCCACTGTGGGGAAGTGTCAATGATCTGCAGTGGCCAGCATTTTTTTTTGTGAGAATTAATCATTGTTTTAATGCTTAAAAAGCTTTGCCTTCCAGTTTGTTGTTATTTAAACACTGTTACAAGTGATTTGCTGTTGCTACAGGGAGTTTTTTTTAAATTACCAGTTATCTGAAAATATCGTTGATCCGAAATGCGCCCACTCCCAACCACTTTAGATAATGCAAGTTGTCCTGTCTGGCAGCTCTGCCAGAACAAAACATTACAATTATTTTAAAATGTCATGTCAAGTTTCTACACTTGGTTTTCAAGTTTTAACCAATGTAAATCTAGTGCTTTCATAATAATCTGCATTTAATTGTCAAAAGATTGGACAGCTATAATGGAATAACTCGGCCTATAGAAAAAAGACAAATTAAAATACAAAATAAAGGTTGACATTTTCCTTAATATGAATTATAGTCATTCCCAAATGGCTAGCTGAAATTCTTAATCAAAACAGTGGTGTCACTAGGGTTGGTGCCACCCAGCGCATTAACTCATAATGTTACCACCCTCCTCGCCCAATAAGCCTCCTCCCATACCAGACCAGACCAAATCCTGAGTAATGTTTTTTGTATTAAAAGGTTACTCATAAATCGTAATTCCCGTAATGGCAATAGAAGTGAGATAAACAACTAGCAAAATTTAAATTGAACACAGCAGCAATAAAAGCAGCAGCGCGTGCAGACGAAGCCACAGGATTCAAAGTGGTCAGTGTAATTGAGTAATAGAGCGCATTGGAAGGTTCAAAGAGTAATTAGCATGGAGTTTTAGCATTGCAGGCTGATTGATACATGTAAGCTGGACTTCCGAAAAATGTTTTTGTTATAACTAACTATAGGGATAATTTTATTTCAAAAATTCTGCTGAAACACTGCACAAAGAATTTTTATACAGACCCTGTAGAGCTCGTCGAAAGAATCAAAGACTTGTTGATCCAAACCAAGGCTTTTATTAGCAAAAGACAGGAGCTCTTCACAGGTGGCCGAACAGTCCGGAATGATCCAACCTGGCTAGGGACACAACCCTTTAAGGCCCAGACAATAGGCATGGCTTAGCTCTCAGCCAATCGCTGTAAGCACAGTCTAGATACAGTAACTATATACACTATGTACATTGATGATAGATTTGTACTATCACATTCACCCCTTCTTGGAGAACTGACCCTGGAAAAAAAACAAAAAAACGAGGGAGAGAATGAAAGGAAGGGGTAGGTTAAGGACTGTAATGGTCAAGGGGTCTGACCATCCGGCGTAACCGCCACGGTGCCGGGATTGGGGTCGCTGGAGTGGGTCGCCAGCGGGCTCGTCGGGTGTGACCGCTCCTTCGCTCAATTCCCCAGTCGTGTTGTCAGCAGGGTGGCCCGGGTCGTTGGGGTGCTGTTGGTCCTTCTGTTGCGGCATGGGGCCTGGGGAATAAAGAATTGGGGGAGGTAGGGTTGGGGGGTTTGCTGGGTCTACCGCACCCTGAGCTAGGTCCCGCACCGAAACAGTGTCCTCCCGCCCGTCTGGGAACTCAACTTAGGCGTAATGTGGGTTCGCGTGGAGTAGAGTCACTCGGTCGACCAAGGGGTCGTTCTTTGAGTGCCGGACATGGCGTCACAAAAGGACGGGGCCAGGGACGGTGAGCCATGCCGGTACAGTGGTTCCTGATTCGGATTTCCTCGGGAAAAGGAACATCCTTTCATGGGGGGTGGCATTTGTTGCAGTACATAGGAGGGAGCGGATGGAGTGTAAGGCACTAGTGAGAACCTCCTGTCAGTGAGAGGTGGGGAGACCTTTAGACAGGAGAGCCAGTGTAACCGCTCTCCATATGGTGGCATTCTCCCTCTTGACCTGGCCGTTACCGCGTGGGTTATAGCTCGTGGTCCTGCTTGAAGCGATACCACACTCCAGAAGGTACTGTTGCAGCTCTGCGCTCATGAATGAGGACCCCCTATCACTGTGGATGGAATTGGGGTACGCGAAGATGGCGAAAATACTGTGAAGGGCCTGTATCACTGAGGTGGCAGTGGTGTCTGGGCAGGGCACAGCGAACAGGAAGCGGGAGTACTCGTCGATGGCCGTAAGGATGTAGTTATTACGGTTGGTCGACGGTAGGGGCCCCTTAAAGTCTATGCTAAGACGTTCGAAGGGACGGGTGGCTTTGATAACGTGGGAGTTATCCGGATGGAAGAAGTGGGGCTTGCATTCAGCGCACACCGAACAGGCTCGGGTCATGGAGCGGATCTCCTCGACTGTGTAGGGTAGGTTGCGCGCCTTCACAAAGTGGGCAAACCTAGTGACCACTGGATGACAGAGCGCCTCATGGAGTTTCTGTAGTCTGTCCATCTGTATGCTGGCGCATGTCCCCCTGGAGAGCGCGTCAGGTGGGTCGTTGAGCTTACCAGGCCGGTACAGGATGTCATAGTTAAAGGTGGAGAGTTCGATTGTCCATCTGGCGATTTTGTCGTTTTTTTATCTTACCACGCTGGGTTTTGCTGAACATGAAGGAGACCGCGCGTTGATCAGTCAACAGAGTAAAGCACCTCCCAGCAAGGTAATGTCTACAACAACGCACCGCTTCAACTATGGCCTGGGCCTCCTTCTCGATCAAGGAGTGTCTGGAGAAGAAGGCTACAGGCCGACCGGCCTGGTTCAAGGTGGCTGCCAGGGCGAAGTCGGAAGCATCGCTCTCGACTTGAAACGGGACAGACTCATCGATCGTGTGCAGCATCGATGTCGGATTTGATTCAATCGAAAGACGCTCTGGCTTCGGTCGAGAGGGGAAAGGAGCTGGTCTTGATAAGGGGACGCGCCTTGTCGGCGTAGTGTGGAACCCATTGGGCGTAATACAAGAAAAGGCCCAGGCAGCGTTTGAGCGCTTTCTAGGTATGGGGTGGGGGGGTAAGTCCATTAGGGGACGCATGCGGTCAGGATCTGGCATGACTATCCTGTTCTCCACCACGCAACCTAGAATAGTGAGTCGTGTGGTCTGGAAGACACACTTGTCCAAATTGTAAGTCAGGTTCAGCCGACGGGCAGTTTGAAGAAATTTGTCTAGGTTGGCGTCGTGGTCCTTCCTGCGTGTCGTGGCCGCAGATGGTGATATTGTCCAGATACGGGAAGGTAGCGGTTAGCCCGTTCTGGTCCACCATCCGGTCTATTTCCCGCTGGAAGACCGCGACACCATTCGTGACCCCGAATGGTACTCTGAGAAATTGATATAGCCACCCATTCGCTTCAAAGGCCGTGAATGGTCAGTCCTCACAGCGGATTGGGAGCTGGTGGTAGCCGAACGTAGGTCAATGGTGGAGAATATGCGGTATTGGGCGATCTGGTTCACCACATCCATGATGCATGGCAGGGAGTACGCATCCAGGAGCGTGAAGCATTTAATGGTCTGGCTATAGTCGACCACCATCCATAGTTTTTCCCCGTTCTTGACAACCACCACCTGGGCTCTCCAGGGGCTTGAACTGGGTTCGATGATGCCCTCATCCAGCAATCTACGCACCTCACTCCTAATGAATTGCCTGTTTTCGTAACTATATTGCCGACCTTTGGTGGCCACAGGCTTCCAGCCAGGGGTGAGATGTGCGAAGAGTGCTGGCGGGGCAATCCGGAGTGTGGAAAAGTCGCAGGATTGGCCCTGGGGCACGGGGGCGGGTTGCTCAGGTGCTTCGGGGGTGGGGCGATGGGAGACCGAGAGGGGGGCGTGGGGTCCCCCAAAGTGTAGGGACACCGTTCGGAACTGACACTGAAAGTCTAATCCCAGCAATACTGGGGCGCACAATTGGGGAAGGATGAATAATTTGAAGTGGGTGACCACTTTCATCGGGGGATGAAAGGTAAGTAGTGGGGTTTGTAGTTGCTCGCGGTTGGCGGTGGGTAGGTATTCGGTTGCGGCGGTCGGGCCCCGGCGGTCGTCAGCGATGGACGCTAGGGTGAGTACCTGGTTGGCCGCGGGGGTGGCTGTGGCGGCGGCAGCAGCGGCGGTAGCGTCGGCCCCGGGGGTGTCTGTGGCGGCGGCAGCAGCAGCGGTTGCCACAGTCGGGACCGAGGCCGGGTTGAGTGTTCCGCACGGGGGTGAGAGGCGGGCCAACACCATGGTTGCGAGGGTGGGCTGCCCCTTCCATGTTCGGAGTCTCCGTGACGTCAGGCGTTGCCGTGCAGTGGAGCCCTCGCTCTCATTGGTCGAGAGCTCTGGGGAAGAAGAGTTTGAATGGGATAGTGGCGATTGTGCTTCACACGAGGCACTATGTTTGCCGGCGGCCATTTTAGACCTACAGACTGCAGCAAAGTGGCCCTTTTTAAGGCACGTGTGGCACCTGGCTTTTCTTGCTGGGCACTGGGACCTGCTGTGCTTGTTCCTCTCGCAAAAATAACATTTTGGGTTCGCACGGGGCCAGTGTAGCAGCAGCCGACAGGCCATCAGTATATCGGGGGGTGGTAGGGTAGAAGGGCACTCTACTCACATCAGAACGTAGGGTCCAGTCCCGAGAGAACTCGTTGGACTTTAAGGCTGCATCCTCCATTGTGATTGCAATCCAGGCCACATCCTCTAGTTTTTCTACCCCTTGCTCGAGCAAGCGCAGCCTCACTTCGTTCGATCGGAACCCAGCCACATAGGCATCCCAGATGAGATCTTTTGTGATCTCGGCAGCAGTTTTGTCCACAGTTACAGTCCTTGCCCAATGCCTTTAATATTTGTAAATATGCCCTGCTGGACTCGCCGGGCTGTTGCTTCCTCGACGCAAGCACGAGCCGGGCATGAACTCGGTTCACCGGTTGATCTTACAGTTCTTTCAGTACCTTTATGGCTGTGGTGTAAGTGGTCTCATCCTGGATGTTCTCGTAGACTCTCGAGGACACCATAGACAGCAATGCTGTTAGACGCTGGTTATCCTCCTCCACCTCAATGAATCTCAGGAAGTTTTCAAAGTTCAGCAGCCAGAAGTCTTAAGGCCCTTTTCATAGAGTCAAGAAAATCCAACTGCTGCAAAAGGTGGCGATTCTGCACCCTCATGTCGCTGACCCGACCTTCGTAAATGTTCTGGGAGCAGCTCCGAGATGCCAATTCCAATCCTTCCCCAGGGATAGCCCCAGCAGTGGGGTAGAGAGTTCCACCTCGCTTCAGGAATGTGCAGCCGACGAGGAGAGGTCGCGATGACGGGGTCACCCTGCAACCCAGGACCTAACTGATCTGTTTAGTGAATCTACGCTAAACAATTAATGTCAGGCAGGGCCATGGGTAATTCCTGCAGACGTTTATCTGATGAGCCTCCCTTGAGGTCGTTGCTCCCATGACTGCATGCGCTAGTTCTCTCTCCCCCCCCCACCCCCCACAATGCATAAGGGGGAGTTCACCTCCTCTCAGGGATACACGCCAGTTTGGAGCTGACTTCGTGTGATGGTCCTGGTCTCTAACGATCACCCTCCCCCACCAGTCACCCCAAGAGAGAACTCTGCAGGCGGGGGAAGGGGAGTTGGAGGAGAAAATGGAAGGCAAGCCCGAGGTGGGGCATCCTATCAGCTTCACGCGCTGGAGAGGTGGTGCTGAGGGGGTGCGCTTGACACAGGGTAGAGAGGAACACATTCCCAGGGACCGCAGGCACTCCACTCTCTTCTTCTGGTTGGTGATGCTTGAACAATTAATCTACTTCTCCCCTTCCCTCCAACCAGCCTAAATCTTGTTGGGGCTGCCTCCCTCCCACACCAGTCAGCCTGTCCCCAAGAGAGAGCTCTGCAGTCGGGGGTCAGTGAGAGGGTACGTTAGCTTGCTAGTTCTCCTTTCCCGGCCTCTAAGAATGATCAATGGCCAACTTTGTTAATCATAATCCCACATGCAGCTGGAACCGCTCTCCATTTCCAAGAGCTGCATGGTGGTTTATGGATAACTAAGACTGGCATTGCTTACTGTGTATTAATGTCAAGTTGATGGGTAGAACCACCGCAAAGGTCAACAGTGGCTCCAGGGGACATACTGAGGGGCCGCTCCACGTTCAAGCGATGCTGGAGCAGCCTTTTAGGGCTACTCTATATAAAGGTCCATTCAGATTTTTCTCTGCAGATGGAGCCGGTTTCAAAACGGATGCCCTCCAGACAAAGACCTTTAATGCTAAAAGCCATTTTCAGACTGGCTAACCAGTCAATTGGGTGTTCAGTGAACCAGTTGAGTTAACAACTCATAGCAAGCAATCAATCCTCATAGCAAGCAATCCTATTGCAAAGCATAAAGATGGCCCAGCACCAAATCAGGCATTATGGGGTGGAAAAAACCCCTATTAACTTTGCAAATTTCACTTCAAAATAGTTGGGGATCATGCTAAAACTGAAAAACAATCAAAAACAACACTACATAACTTTAATTGTGTGAAAGCACCTGTCGAATTCTTCCAACAAGATTCTTTCACATTAGATTCTTAGAGCCAGCACAATATTTAAGCCATAGCAAGGGCTCTTAACGAATCAAATTCACAGCCAAACCCTCACAGCATGACAATCATTACCTATTATTCCAATAGTACAACTTGGAAGAAATACTGAAGAAAATGCGTTCAGGGTGCAATCCATTTTCAAAGATCTATATTACTGTAGTAACCAACTAAGCTTTCAGACTAAGCAAGAGCCAGCAGGAATCTATTTTTTTAGTTTAATTTTTTTTTATTATTCAAGGTGCAAGACAAAATAACAAATTCACATCGAACGACATAGCACTGTCAGTACTTTTCAAAACTTCTGCATAACCAAATATAAATGACTAAATCTCTCCCATTCACTTGATGAAGTGTTCACATAGCCACTAAAGAGAGCAGCAGACTTTCTGCTGAGAAACACTCACAATAACAAGTGGATCGAAACTTAAAACTTACCTTTCAGACAGCAGCCCTAAAAGGCTGCTCCTGCACTGCATTCATATCCAAAGCACCCTCCGGAGCTGGGGGCGACTTGTGATGTAGCGCCACTCATCATAAATACATGGCAGAGCAAGGAATACATGGAACCGCTGTTTTTCCCAGAACAGTTCCAACTGCGTGGGGGATTATAGGTAGGGAAGACAGCCATTGCTGTGCCGCATTTTGAGCTACTGACGAGTCGCCCCAAAGAAGCCTGGTGAGGTGCTGGAGCAGCCGGCAAGGCTATCACAACCTGCACCACCTGCCTCTGATGGCTCCCGCTGACCGCCCTCGCCCTGACGGCCCCTGCTGGCCGCCCCCGCCCTGACGGCCCCAGCCTGCCACCCCTGCACTGAGGGAGACGTGTAGGGAGATGGGCGAGTGGATGAGAGAGAGAGAGAGAGAGAGAGAGAGAGAACACTGAGAGCATCATCAGAATGTCATTACACCACCCCTAGCCAGCCGCTTGCAGTGGCATTACATTCATGTTAGGCGGCGGAGCTCTGTGCTCTGTCAATCCTCCTTCCCCAAGAGGGATTGCAGTTGGCCACGGCGCATTCATAGAAGTAAGTCTCCGACAATCACGCTTTTTCACTGATGAAAGGGCCTACAGTCTGGTATGGAGGTGCCAATGCACAGGAATTTGCTACAGGACATCTCCAAGAGGTGGTGTCTCAAGAAAACAGCCTCATGAAGGACCTCACCACCCTTATCACTGCTACCATCAGGAAAGAGGCTGAAGATGAAAAGCAAACAGCACAAGAAAAAATTATTTCCCTCTACTATCAGATTTCTGAATCAACAATGAACCACAGACACTAGCTCACTTCTTCTCTTCTTCTGCACTAATTTATTTTGGTTTTAAAAATGTAATTTGTAGAAAATTTGGCACCTGTAATACTGCCACAAAACAACAAATTTTGTGACAGGTGTTCACGTCAATAAATTCTGATAGAGTTAGAATTGATCTGGACATCCAAAATGATGCTATGGGTCATCAGCAGGAGATGAACTAGGTTTCACATAATCCACAATATCACTTCAGTACATTCTTCCCAATCATTGTCAAGATCCACCGGTTCAATGAGGAATGAAGAGTTTTGTTGGATAAATGTGAAGCTATACCAAAATAATTTTGCTGGAGGTGTGGCTAATTCTGGAGTGTACCAGGTCACCATTAGAATTTTTTAAATAAATATATTGATACCATGCAGAGTAAATTAGATTGGACTGGGATCGAAGATTGGGGCACAGTAGGGCAGCAATGCACTCCTAGGGCAAACAGGATAGGTCTTGCTGCTTTAGGCTGAAGCTGACTGTACACTATACTATTGAGATGCAAGAAGAGTCCCGAGGTAGCAGCTGAGGACACCTACACAGCAACAGGTATCAATTCTACACAGATAACGACACAGGTTAGGATTGAACCAGGATTGCTGGAGATGTGAGGCAGTAATCGCACTAGCTGCACCACTGTGTTGCGTCTGTGGCTGGGCTTCATGACCTCAAGCCAAAGAATCAAATCAGTTTAATAGAAATACAAGACAACATCTGAAATTAAATAGCTGAAATGAAATTACCAGCCATGAAGTGGTATTAAGCCAAGGGTAAGAGTTAAGCAAGCCAAAGACAATGATCAGATCAAAGCATCAGTGACTTTTTACTGAAGGAGAACAAATTACTTCTACCAAACCCACCAATGGACATTTGCTTCCCATTTAAAATGTTTTTTTCATCATGATCCAAGTTCGAGCATCAATGAGGATCTGATAATTATCAACCCTTCCTTAACTCCCAAATTGGCCTACTGCCCCTAGAACTCCAACAATCCAAGTTCCATTCTGAACTCCTGTTGCTTGTGTGGAATCTGTGCTTTTGCACTGTGACTGTGTGAATTTCGTCCAGGTGTTTCCATTCCTTCCCTATCCCCAAGACTTGAGTTGGTAGGATAATTGCTTGCTGTAAACTGCCCCTCTTCTATACAGAAGAGATTGAATCTGAAGGGGTGTGGGTGGGGTGGAAGGATGGTTGCAACGAAGAGAATAAAGTGGGAATGATGCAGGATTAGTGAAAATACCTACTTGATAGTTGGCACAGACTCGATAGGCCGAGGAATTTGTTTCTGTGTTTGATACTCTTCACACTAAAAGAATTATAGATTACTCAGCCATAGAGTTCCGATGTCAAAAGTACACAACTCCTTAAATTTCTGATTTTGACTTGCTACATCAATTCTTAATTAATCACACTTAGTGTAAAAGCAGTATACATAACTCATAATTCTTGAACAGGATATAGACCCTGTGATACAAGTGAAGGATACAAGATTGTGATTTGGAGAACCCACAGATGGTGGTGTTCTTATAAGGCATTACAGAATGCATCAAAGCACACCTCGCAGGAAATGCTGGACCCATTTCAATTTGCCTATAGAAGAAACAGTTCCACTGACAATGCTATAGCCTTGAGCCTTCACTCAGTTCTGACCCACCTGAAGAATGGCAGCTTATACCCCAGGCTGCTGGGGTTTTTTTTATACAAATTTTATTTATTAATCAAAATAAGTCATACAGTAAGAATACAAATAAATACATAATATTTTATCCCATATAATCCCCCACCCCCAACCCTAAGCCACACCTTTAAAATAAAGGAGTTTTAGCTGAAATTTTACCTTCTGTACCTATAATTCCATTCTTCTTAGTCCATAACTCCAATAAATGTTTCAACACCGGTAAATTATATCACTGTAAAAGCTGAGAATTCCATTTATAAATAAAATGATCCATCTTCTTCTCATCAATCTGAGATAATTCAATCTTGGCCCAAACCAAAGGTTTATCCACTTCAAACATCCTATTAATAAATTTCAACTGTGCCGATTCATAGTAATTCTGAAAATGAGAAAGTTGCAAGCCTCCTAACGCATATTTCCAAGTCAATTTCTGCAAAAAAATTTCCATAAAAATTTCCTCACCAAAGCTTTCAAATCTTTGAATATTTTGGAGGAATTCTACAAGCTTTTCCAGCCTCATTTTAAGGGTTTAATGGTATGCCTGGCATACAAGAAAGCTCGCAATGCCTGAGATGGGTCATTGACCAACATATACGTCGACCCCCATTGATCGTGCGGATTGATCTGATGGGTGTTGGCTGGAGGTGATTGCTATCATGGAGGCTCCATCAACACAACGCAGTACACGACGAAAATATGAAGTGAGCTTTAAGTTGGAAGTGATAGAAATGGCCAATAAAAACAAACAACCACGCTGCTGCAAGAACATTGATGCGCATGAAAAGTTGGTAAAAGAATGGAGGAAGAAAGAACAGACCAAAGAGGCAATGTTCTTTGAGAAAAAGAATCACTCATTGGCCAGAGTTGGAAAATCACTTTGCAGAATGGGTACGTGAACAGAGGGAAGATTACTACATAGTGAACCAAAATAAAATAAGAACATTTGCACTGTAGTGGGGCAAGTCGTACCCAGACCGCAGTGATGATTTTGAGGCTACAGTCAGCTGCTGCATTCATTTCATGAATAGAAAAAATCTGTAATTATGCCAAAAAACAAAAATTGCACATAAACTACCAAAAAATCTTGATCATAAAGTTTTAAGCCTTTACCAGCTTATCACATAACTGTCAGAAACTACCAGTTTGCATTGGCAAATATCAGAAACATGGACAAAACCCCCATGAATTCCAACATGACAGGCCATAGAACAGTGGAATTGAAAAGTGTGAAAACTGTACAAACCAGAAGTACAGGCCACGAAAGGACCAGGTTTACTGTGGTGTCATTGTGCGAGGCTGACGGGACAAAGACCTATGGTAATCTTCAAACGCAAAATTAAACAGAAAATGAAATTCCCTTCAGGTATTTTTGTACATTTTCATGAAAAAGGGTGGATGGATTAAAATGGTATAAAACTATGTATGGGGAATGTGTGGAAAGAGGTGGCCAGGCAGTTTACGCGAAGAACAGAATTGGCTGGTCTGGGATATGTTTCGTAGCCACTTAACTGAGAACATTAAAAAGTAGATTAGCACTACATGATGCTCACATGGCAGTTATCCTGGGAAATTTGACGTCTATATTGCAACCTCTCAATGTCTGCTGGAACAAGCTATTCAAAGACCATGTGCATGAGGAATGGAATACATGGATATGGGGATAAGGCTGGAAAGGGGTACTGATAGTAGTGATCAGCCATGATCTGTAAAATGGCAATGCTGGCTCGACGGGCCGAAGGGCCTACTCCAGCTCCTATTGTCTATTGTCTATTTACAAAAGGCAATGCATGCTGCATCACTTGATGTGCTGTGTAACCTTGTGTTCAAGGCATGGGACAAAGTTAAAGTAGAGATTGTGATAAAATCATTCAAAAAGTGCGGTGTCTCTTGTGCAATTGATGGCATGAAAGATGATTTATTGTGGGACACTGACGACAAAGCTGAAACTCCTTGTCAGAAACAGACTGTGACCTATAGGATGACTGTTTAAACAGTGAGAATATAGATGTGCTTTGCCTCAGATGATGACAGCGAGAGAGATTTTGAAGGCTTCTAAATGTGCTGTTGTTTTCAGACAATGATAGAGATTTTGAAGAGTGCTAATTGTGTTTTTTTCAATAAAAATATGTTGCAGTTAGGTTTTTTTTGTTTTTCAAGGGTCAACTTATACACTGGATCAGAGCGGATTGGATTTTGAAATGAATTTAAGGTCTCAAAAGTATATCCGCCAAATAAGTCAACCCCCACTTTTTGAGAGATTTTTTTTGAGTTTCACGATTTGACTTATATGCTGAAATATACAATATACTGTTCTCTTTACAAATGCTGCAGTATTTCCAGTATACAAGAAATTCCAGCATTTTCTTTTTTTCTTTCTACTCTTTTAAATAACCTGTCTCACATTAATTTTATTATCATGTACTGTTTTCTGGAATTTGGTCATCTTCCTTATTGCTGTCTATGGACATACAGGATGGCTCAGGTTGATAATCAGTGAGGAAGAGACGTTGTTTCCAATTGGTACTGACTGCGGACTTCCAGAGTTTGTAGCTTCTTGACCAGCACTGAGGGAACAATGGTGTTGTAGTCAATGAAGAGCAACCAAATGCATGAGTTGCCGTTTTCGAGTGACCCAGAGCTGAGTGGAGAGGCAGCAATATTGCGTCTGCTGTGGAGCGATTATGACGATAGGCGAATTGCAGTGGGTCCAGATGTTTGCTAAGGTACATGTTAATTCTGGTCTTGACCAGCCTCTCAATGTATTTCATCACAGTAGAAGTTAGTGGTATCATCGGACCTCCAACTCCTCACCCTTCCTTCCTCCAATCAGAGAGCATCTTTCTCAGCCCTCTGTCCCCTCCCACCAGCATCTCCAAGCTTCATTCTTTTCTTTCCTCTTCCCACCAGCATTCACCTATAAACATGTGATCCTCCCCCCACCATACACCATCTTATTCAGGCATTTGTCCGATCTTGGCATGCACATCTGATGAAAGGCTTAGACACAAAATTACTTTTCATGGGCACTGCATGATTTGCCAAGTTCCTCCAACACTTTTGTATATTGTCCCTATTCTCCAGCATCTGCAGACCTCTTCTTTAACTACTCACTCTAGTTTGTATCATTTGGATCTTGCCAAAATTACTCTGCTTCAAATCTCATTATACCTTCAATTAAAAAATCAGAAATATGACCTGACTATCCAAAGGACACCACCTGCCCTCGTCAGGTTAGCATTTAATAAAGTTTGACCTTATGGAATCCAAACACGTTAAAGGTCAATAAAAATCACTTGCACCCAGGATACAGGTCTGTGGCTACTGAAAATCAGCAATCCAAATTTGGCGTAATTTCTGAAGAACTTCTCTCAGGCAGATTTTCAATCTAATCATTTTTTACTCCTTCAGTGATCTCTGCTCCAATGTAAAAAGTTTAGCTCCATTCACAAACTTGCCAATATATAAAGAAATAAAGCTAATATTTGTTCTAAAACTTGGAATATTGTACAGTGACCATCTCCAGCGACATCGTCCCTCTCACAAAGCCTGCCATTTAAAACGCCATTACAGTCAAGGTCAGACAGGGGCTTGTGATGGGCCCAATAGAAGATTTGTGTGACTGATTAGGAAGCTAGCATCTACCATAATCAAAAGTCCAAACAGGTTTTACTTGCTTGGTGGCATAGTCATAATCTTTGTTGAACATACATGGTGGGAAAGGGATGATCAATGTTTCGAAAAATGCTGCTTCACCCTTGAGTTTCCCAAGCTGTTTGCTTTTTGTTCTAGATTCCAGCATCTGTAGTCTCTGTGTTACCAGAAATATTACTTCTTTGATCTAATCTTAAAGTTTAAAAATAACATCGGAGATTCATGAGAAAAATGTAAAAACATCAGTAGAGATGATTGTTAATTATTTGTCACATTATAGTAATATATTGATAGCATGAGATAAAGTTACAGATATTGTTTTGCAATGATTTGTACAAAATAAGACACAAAATCCAGTTTTTGTAAAGACTTTCATGAATATTTTACTCTCTGGACTTCAAAACAGCATTTTGTTTTGGACTTGTGAAACATACTTCTTTGAAGATTTTAAATACACATCTTGTAGATTAAGTACAATTAGCTTGATTCTTTACAACTGATAAGAACAATTTCAGACAGGAGAAACTCACAATCTGTTTGGCTCAACTAGCCACTGCATTTCCTCTGGAACTTCTGTAGTGGGCCGAGCAACCGCACAGTTAGATGGGCCAAATTGCTGCCCAAGTCGGTTGTTACAAGATGGCGCGGGCCCCCATTTCCCTTCTCAGGAGAAATCCGCGTTTGGCGACGCGTGTTGCCTGGGAGATGTTGCCATTTCCTGGTTGGACGTCACTGGGCAGGCAGTGACTACGCAACACGCTGACGTCACTCCCTTAGACCAGAGCACCCATACGGGAATGGGTCGTCCCCTTAAAGCAGCGCAAGAGATTCAAATAAAGTTCAGTTACTGGTTCACGCTCGAGATGTATGGACTTGCTTCATTTCAGTAACGCTGCCATTAGCAGCTGCTACACTTCTCTATTTATTGATTCTTAGAATTTGAATCATCCATCCCTAATTACCGTGAACTTATTAGCTTGCTACAGCAATCTAGAATGCATTTAAAAATCAATCACATTGGTGTATTTGGAACAAAATTAAGCTCAAGTTCCTACCTGAAATCAGATGGCTATAACTATTTCATATTATTAACTAAATGTAAATTGAAGAGGAATAATGGTTAGATTTAAATGCTGATTTCAGGATGATTAGGTCAGAACTCTGGATACTAATAAATAACTACTGTGCAAAAACCATACACTGCAAAGACCATACTTCCTCCAGCTTATTCCCAGAGGCCATAAAGTTCTTTAAAACCCATTACAATTTCAAATTCCATCCTTAGTGCCGATAACCTTTGTATTTTGGCACAAAATTTGTGGTACAAGTTTCTCATATTTATTATTCTAAGGCTTAAAATCTGCAACTTGAACAGATTTCTCAATTATAGAATGCAGATCAAAACCATGTCTTTGAAGGGCAAGTAAGGGTAGGCATTAAATGTTGGTTTTCTGGCAATATTTTTGTTTCAAATGCAAGTAGGTAATTAGTCCATAAATCTGACAACTTCTTGAACTAACCAAAGGAATCAATCTTTGCTCATGTGAAATTCCCTCAACTTTTAGAATTAGTCACAAATCAGTTTTCAAAATTGCTTCCAATCCAGTGAAATTAAAATTGAATGCATTGCTCCAGATATTGTCTCAAATACAAATTACAAATAATCTTCCCATTTTTGTTACATCATGTAAATAAAAGATTTCTGTCACATCCACAAAAGCAGAGGGGCGTGGCAAGATGGCGTAGAAGAAACGTGTATTCCACCTTTCCCAGCTGGATCACTAAATACCCGGTTTTTAAAAAGCATAAAAGTGACTAAAATTAATATTTAAAGTTGTTTAAATAACAGTGATTTATGATGGCATCTAATGCGAAAAAATTTAAACCTCAACTTCAGAAAAAATTACCATACAAAAGTGCGAAAGAATTGAGGCCTACCTGCATAGTTGAATCCACGGAGTCGTCGTTGGGAGTCTCCAAGCCAAAGAGGACTCCAGCCCATTCGAGTTTGATTCCGGCGCCGATCCTGCCTCTGCAAGATGGCGCCGACACCTTAGTGAGCTCGGCAGTTGCCGACCCGCGTTCACATGAAGCCGTGCACGCGGACGGCACAGCCGACAAGGGGACCCGCGAACCCGCAACCTCGCTGGGCGGCCCGGTGGCGTGCAGTGTAACGTTAGAGGACACTCCTGCGCATCCAACGGCTTTGCCTGGCCTGTGTGGGGCATCCTGGGTCCAAGAATTGCTAGATAAAAGTATGGGCTGTGTGGAAGCCTGAACGCCGGCGTCCCGAAGAGGTCGGGGTGCCAGCGTTAGGTGTCCAGACCCGCAGCCATTCAGCCAAAGGACCTACGATGACTGAGGAAGAGGAACTTACCTTATTGGAATTTGTCCAGGAGGAGGAGCCTGTAGTTACAGGAGGTAGATCTCAAAAAGTGGAAGTAGAATCTGGAATAGATTCAGTGTTTACTGTTTTGGAAGGGATTGCTTGTCAAATGCATAATATGTCAAAACAAATATCAACTCAAGTGAATCAAGGATTTATGGAGATGAAAATAAAAATGAATACCCTGTGTGATGAAATGTCAACTGTGAAACAGGAAATGACTGTAATTAAGAGTGATATTAATAGATGTATAAAATCAGTTGATACTGTGCAAGATAATTTTAAGAAAATTGAAATAGCTTTTTCTGAGTGTCAAAATCAAGTAGAATGTAATAGAGAAAAAATGGAAAAAGTGGAAGGTTCTTTTGTAGATTAGGGGATTCAAAAAAAGGATTTAATGAAGAAGATTGATTTGTTGGAAAATCAAAGCCGAAGGAAATAGTTGGTCTTCCAAAGGACATTGAAGGTGCTGATCCGATAAAAAAAAATTTAAGCACTGGATCCCAGAGGTGCTGGGTAAAGAGCTTTGTCCTGAAGGCTTGGAACTAGATAGGGCTCACAGAGCTCTGAGAAAAAAAACATTTCCAGGACAAACACCAAGAGTAGTCTTGGTTCGTTGTTTAAAATACCAAGATAGAGAAATGATTTTACGTATGGCAGTACAGAAAGCATGGCAGAATCAGTCTCCATTAATAGTTCAAAATAATAGTGTTCTTTTATGCCGATTTGAGCCAAGAGGTTATTAGAAGATGACGAGAATTTAATATGGCCAAAGATGTTTTGTGGCGAAAAGGCTACAAATTTGCTTTTCGTTATTCTGCAATTTTGAAGGTTTTTTATGGAAATTTTCAATCTCAATTCTTTGAGAATGATCATGATGCTTTGGTTTTAGCTAATTCTTTGCCGGAATTGCAAAGAAATGGGCGTTCTCCTCCGTTGTCTCATAAGAGGAGGGTAAATGGAAATGGACATGGGAATGGAAAGAACAGAAAGTATGGAAAGAAAGAAGAGTTGACACAAAGTCTTCTTGATGTTGAAGATCTGGAGCAGTCGTTGGGCTTGGAATCATTAGGCTGAATATATGGACTATATTTTATTGTTTGATTAAATAATAAATATGCATCTGACTGGGGGGGTGGATGACACTGAAAACTTTGATAGTCATCTGCCATTAGTGGGTTTACCACACCCAGATTTTTAGGGTATTATTTACTACCTTTGGGTGGCTTTTTTTTGTATTTTTCTTGTTTTGTTTTTTTTAATTTATTTTTGATGGGGGTTTTTTTGAAGAATTATAGCGGGGAGCATTATTTTATAGTGTGTAAATATATTAGTAGTTAAAAAGATGTCTAAATTGAATTTTGCAACTTTTAATGTTCAGGGATTAAATAATTCAATTAAGAGAAAGAGAATATTGGCTTATATTAAAAAATGAAAATTGATATTGTTTTTTTATAAGAAACTCATTTGACTGAAAAAGAACATTTGAAATTGAAAAAAGATTGGGTTGGTCATGTTTTATTTCTTCTTTTAATTCTAAGGGAAGAGGAGTAACGATTTTGACTCAAAAATTTACCATTTGAATTGGAATCTTCAGAGGGGTATGCTGGCAGAGTATTAAGAGTGAACTGTAAAATTTTTGCTGAATCTTTATGCCCCTAATATAGATGATGAGTGGTTTATTTCAGAAGCTTTTCTATTGTTAACTCAAGCCAATGAAAATGTCTCAGTTGGTGATGATTTTAATTGTGTTTTGGACCCTTTATTGGATAGAAATCCAAAAAGTATAAGGAAATCAAAGATGGCAACACAAATTAATATGTTAATGAAAGATTTAAATTCGGTGGATATTTGGAGAAAAGTTAATCCTACAGAGAAAGATTTTTCTTTTTATTCTTCACAACATGATTCATTTTCTAGAATTGATTTATTTTTGGTATCAGCCCATTTACAAGGTAGAGTATTAAGAGCTGAATATAAAAGTAGAGTTATATCAGATCATTCATTATTACTTTTTTCTTGTGAAAGTTCGGAGGTAGTACGTCCGTCGTTTAGATGGAGGTTTAATGCAATGTTATTGAAAAAAAACAGAGTTTGTTACTTATGTTAAAGAACATATCTCTTTATTTTTGACCAAGAATGTTAATTCTGTGGATAGTTATTTTGTAATATGGGATGCTTTAAAAGCTTAGAGGGGGCAGATTATTAGTTATTTACGAAAGTTAAGAAACAATATATTGTCAGATAGTTAGAAAATAAGATTGCTGAGTTAGAGAAAGATTTTCAGAAAGATGCAACAGAAGATTTAAAAAGTCGCATTAGTGAGGTTGAAATTACGTTATAATACTTTACAAAGTTATCAGTTTGAGCGCTTAATTAATCAATCTAAACAACATTATTATGAGTTGGGGGAAAGAGCTCATAAGGTACTTGGTTGGAAATTGAAAGCTGAACAGACATCTCGGATTATTAATGCTGTTAAGAAGGATTCAAAAGTTTATAAACCTCAGGAAATTAACGACCAGTTTTATTCATTTTATTTTAAATTATATACTTCTGAGGGGAAACAGAATAATGGTTCTATTGACTCTTACTTATCTAAATTAAAGTTACCGGTATTAGATGGAAATGAGGTTCAGAAATTGGAATCTTCATTTATGGATTTTAAAATTAATGAAGCTATTCAGGAAATGCCAAATGGAAAGTCCCCAGGGGATGATGAATTCCCTGTGGAATTTTATACAGTTTTTTATGATGATTTCTCTAATGTATTTGGAGAAGTGTTGAATCAAGTTACTGAAGATCAGAAGTTACCAGAATCATGTTGCTTTAATAACTGCCATTCCAAAAATAATAGAGGTCCATTAAAAGTGTCTTCATATGTCTATGTCTTTATTAAATGTAGATTATAAAATTATAGCAAAAGTATTAGCTAATAGACTTGCTAAATATTTACCTAAACTGGTACATATTGATCAAATAGGTTTTATTAAGAATAGAAATGCAACAGACAATATATTTTGATTAATTACTTTGGTCAACGCATATTGAAAGCAACCTAACCATGGTTGCATTAGATGCAGAAAAAGCTTTTGATAGGGTTGAGTGGGATTTTTTATTTAAAGTGTTAGAGAAATTTAAATTTAGCCCTTCTTTTATTGGTTGGGTTAAGGCTTTATATACAAACCCGATTGCTAGGGTGGTGATAAATGGACAGATTTCTTTACCATTTAAATTGTCTCGTTCAACTCAACAGGGCTGCCCGTTGTAACCAGCCTTATTTGCGTTGGTTATTGAACCGTCAGTTCAGGCTATTAGACAAAATGAAGAAATTAGAGGGATGAGGGATAAGAATGAAGAATATAAAATTAACTTATTTGTGGATAATGTGTTGGTATATTTGACGGAACCGGAACGGTTGTTGAAACATTTGCAAGAGTGTTTGCTGAAATTTGGAGAATTATCAGGATATAAAGTTAATTGAGATAAAAGTGAAATTTTACCAGTTGGAGTGGGAGATTATTCTGAATTTAAAACAATTGCAAAATTAAGGTGGACAAGTAAAATTAAATATTTAGGTGTGTTGATAAATACGAATTATCAATCATTATATCAATTAAATTATGTACCTATATTAAGACAGATTAAAGCAGATTTGATTAAGTGGAAAGATCTTCCATTAACTTTGATTGGTCGGGTTAATTGTATTAAAATGAATATTTTTCCTCGAATTCAATATTTATTTCAGTCATTACCTTGTTTATTTTCTAAGGGCTTTTTTAAGATTTGAATAAAGCAGTGCGAGAGTTTTTATGGAAAGGTAAATTAGCTCGAGTGGCGTTGCATAGACTTACATGGAAGTATACATTGGGCGAACTACAATTACCACATTTTCAAAACTATTATGAAGCCCAGTTGAAGTTTATAAGTAGATTGATGGATTTAGATCAGCCTCCCAGCTGGGCTAAAGTGGAGATGGCGTATATTTCTAGGGTTGAAATACATTAATTTATATTTCATTGGAATTTGATTTTGTTACAGCAATATGATATGCCGATATTGAAACATTTGTTAAAGATTTGGTTTAAAAAAAAGTGTGTTAGGGTTGAAAGATAAATTATCAATTTTAACTCCATTGTATAATAATCAGCTTATTCCTTTTTCAATGTTTAATAATTATTTAAAGATTTGGGATTCTAAAGGAATAAAGACAACACATGATTGTTTTTTAGAGGGGAAATTCTTTCTTTTAATCAATTGAGAGAAAGATTTGATATACCTGTAAATTCTTTGTTTGCGTATTATCAACTTCGAGCTTTGATAAAAGATAATTATGGTAAAGAGATGATTTTACCTACTTTGTCGAAATTTGAATCTTTGATTTCCTCTATACCAACAAAGGGTTATATTTCAGTTATGTATAATTTGTTACAAGATAGTATGGAAAAGACAGATTGGGAGAAATCTAAACTTAAATGGGAGAGTAATTTAGTATTTATTTTTCCCGAAGATGATTGGGTGAATATGTGTCAGGACAATTTAATTAAATTGACTAATGTAAGATATGGAATGGTTAATTATAATTTTTTACATCAATTATATTTGACCCCGGAAAAGTTAAAAAAATATATGGGTTTAGTAATTCGGATTCTTGTTTTAGATGTGGCTCATGAATTGGAACTTTCCTACATGCTGTTTAGACTTGTGTTAAAGTTCAATCATTTTGGCAAGGAATTAATGTAGTTTTGGAGAAATTATATAATTTTATATTACCGTTATATCCAACGATTTTTTTGTTGGGAAATTTGTATTCATTAAGGGGAATGGGATTGGATAAAATTCAAATTGCTTTTGAATGTTTGGTGTTATCAGTAGTGCGTAAATGTGTTGCTAATACTTGGAAAGATGATACTGAGATTAATATAACACATTGGCATAATGAATTGAAAGCATGTATTGTTATGGAAAAAAATTACATAATTTACATGATAATCATTCTTCTTTTGTTAGTAAATGGTCTCCGTATTTGAAATATATGCATTTAGATATACTTTGAAATGATATTAACATTTATAATATTTTCTTTTTATATATATAAAACCGTTTTTTTGCTCCCCTTAAGGGAGTTGTCTGTAGGGGTGGGAGGGTGGGATGGGTGTTAATGCAAAAAAAAAATTTAATTATTTCTATACTGTGTTATGTTTATATTATCTTTTAAATTTTGGAAAAAAAAATCCACAAAAGCACCCAAGATCCACTCCTTCATTGATTAATTCTTTAGAATCTGAGCAATAAATGTTGGTGTTGCTAGTGTGACAGAGTACATAGAAATGTTTTGGGGAGATAAATTGGGAAAGGTTTGTTAGAGTAGGTCACATACAAACTCTTTAAAACAGATCTTATTTGAAATACCGGAGCTCTGCTCGTGCTGGACATATCAGGGCCTCCGAGCGTTTGCAAGAACTTTCAAGAGACTTCACTAATGGATTGTTGTTTAGAAAAGGCAACTGATGAAAGAGCTTGTTGGAGCCGCATATTGCCTGGAAGAGAACTTGCTGTTCTAAGAGGGTCATGTGGTTTTGCAAACTGAGAATCAAACAGGCTTTTCTCTGAGAGAGAGCGAGCAAGCGAGCGAGAGAGCGCACGCGAGAGCGAGCGCGAGAGTGAGCGCGAGAGCGAGCGCGAGAGAGAGCGCGAGAGAGAGCGCGAGAGAGAGCGCGAGAGAGAGCGCGAGAGAGAGCGCGAGAGAGAGCGCGAGAGAGAGCGCGAGAGAGAGAGATCAGTTCTGCAGTTTTACAGTCAGCAGCAGCAACTGGGACTGGAACAGGACAAGCTTGTGGAAAATTCCTTTTGGAAGATGGGATGTGAGTTCTTAGTTCAGCCTGGTCAAAGCCCTTTTGGTTCATGTGAGAGGAGAGGACTGGCTGCCTAATGTTTCACTTGAAATAAGTGAAATGAAAAGAAACTCTGTGGTGACCTGAAAGAAAGAGGTTATCATCTGCAAAAGCCTGATAGGTCAAGTTTCTTCAGCAAGACACTGGCATGGTTGATTAAAAAGGAATTAGTTGTGGGTGTCCAGCATACAAAAAATCTCTCTCTGAAAATCAAGAAGAACCTTCCTGAGCAGTAACCATTTACAATTCAAGCACCAAAGCCTGGTGAACTTTATAAATATTAAATTCTGTGCACAGTATAAGAATTGCCTGCAACCAGTGAACTTGAAGGAATGAGAAGAGAGAGTCGACTGTGAACCAAAGAACTTTTCTTCACTTACACACACATTACATATATGTGCACTTAGAATTAGAAGGGAGTTAAGTAAGTTAATAGTGATAAGTTAAAGTTTGATTCTATTTTCATGTTTAAAGATAATTAAAAGCAACTTTTGTTTAAGTAACCATTTGTCTTGGTGAATATCTATTGCTGCTGGGTTTTGGGGTTCTCTGGGCTCGTAACACTAATTATGCCCAACCCCAATTACCCTAAATTTATTGGCTTGCTATTGCCTTCCATAATTGATTATTATGGAGATCTTTAGTCAACAGAATAATGTCCAAACCATTGGACTAAAGGAAGGAATCAAGGGAACAGACCTGATGAACCATTTTTCAAAAATAGATCACACAAGTGTTGGGAGAAGTCAAATTCGGAGAAAAACAGAAGGTATTTAAGAGTCAATTACATTGGTGTGTTTGGGATCAGATTTATGCTGGACTTCCTACCCTAAATGCTTTCTATATTCAATTTCAAAATTAAAATAATGATGCTCAATCACAAGCCCACACAGCCTCCAGCGTCTATGCTCCTAGTTTCTGAGGCGGTCATGAAAGAATCCTCAGAATCCAGTCAGGCCAAGCATGTATGTGGTGATAAAATTAAAATCTGCACAAACCAACTGGCTGAAGTTTTTGCAGACAGTTTCATCCTCTCATTCTTATGCACAAAGGTCGCCAAGAGCATCAAAAAGATATCCATCATACTGGTGCCCAAAAACAACATGGTGACCTGCCTCAACAACTAACAGGCAGTGGCATTTAAATCGACCATGATGAAATGCTTTAGGTGTTAGTTTATAGAGCAAATAAACTCCAAACTCAGGAAGGACCTAAACCCCCTTCAATTCACCTATTGATACAACAGGTCAACATTGGACACCATCTATTTGGCCTTCCATTCTGCGTTTGATCACTTGGACCACAAGAACACCTTGACTACAACTCAGCATTTCATATCATTATACCAGCAAAACTATCAATCAAACTTGGAGATCTTGGAGGGGTGAGGGGGGTGGGCGTGGAGGAAAGCGAGGCCATGTGAAGGACTTAGAAATATTCTGGTTGAACTCTCTGTGAAGAGTACGGTCAAAACTTGAAAATCAAGATCTATTTCATCAAAAATGGATAAAACTAGCATGAAGAAACCAAGGCAGCCGAGAACAAAGATCGAAGCAGCTCCAATTCAACCAGGTACATCAGGTGAAAGTCCAAAAAGGAGCGGTGTAAAAATGGCAATGAGACCAACAGAACCAGGTAAAACTAAGGAGTTGGGTCAAGAATTGAGCATCATCCTGGAATAAAATGAAGAATTTGAGTAACCGATTCATAAATGTTGAAACGATGGTGAGAGATCTAATGGAGAAAATGACAGAAATAAAAGAGATTGTTGAAGATCTGATGGAGAGAATGGGTCCAGCAGAGATTGAATTGATAAAATCACAAGAAAAACAAAGCTTTGGAAAAAAAAGCCAAAGAATGGGAGTTGGATAAACAAGGACTGCTGGACAAAATTGATTATTATGGAGAAGAAACCGGGTAAGAAACCTGCATAGGAGAAGGCCACTCCGATATAAAACCTACGACCCAAGGACCTCGCTGCCACGTCCCAGCTTGCTCGGCCACGGCACACGAACCATGGGTGTAAAGGGTGGGGCCAGTACTGCGCGCACTGCACTCCACCTAAAAGCTCCTTTGTGCAGGCCCGAGGACAGGTCCACGTCCTCCCCCTCCACGTCCTCCCCCTCCATGTCCTCCCCCTCAAAAGATGCTCACAAACTCAAGCTAGCATGCTGGAACATCAGAACCATGCTAGACAAGGCTGACAGCCACCGACCTGAACGTCGGTCTGCCCTCATTGCACATGAACTCCTCAGACTTGACATCGACATAGCAGCTCTCAGTGAAGTCCGCCTGGCAGATGTAGGCAGCCTCCAAGAACGCGGCGCGGGCTACACACTCTACTGGTCTGGCAAGCCTTCGGATGAACGACGCCTATCTGGTGTAGGCTTCATGGTCAAGAGCTTCATTGCCTCCAAACTCGAAAACCTTCCGACAGGCCTCTCGGACCGAATCATGTCCATGCGACTCCCACTTCAAAACAAGCGTCACATCACCCTCATCAGTGTCTATGCTCCAACCCTCCAGGCAGAACCAGCAGAAAAGAACAAGTTCTACACCGACCTGCGCAACCTCATCCAACGTACCCCTACAGCCGACAAGGTTGTCATCCTGGGCGACTTCAACGCTCGTGTCGGCAAAGACTCAGAAACCTGGCCAGGAATCCTGGGCAAGCATGGCGTCGGCAAGTGCAACGACAATGGGCGCCTCCTGTTGGAGCTCTGCGCAGAACAGCGACTTGTCATTACAAACACACTTTTTCAGCAGAGGGACAGCCTTAAGACCACCTGGATGCATCCCCGATCCAAACACTGGCACCTCCTGGACTACATCCTGGTGCGAGAAAGTGACAAACAAGATGTGCTCCACACCAGGGTCATGCCTAGCGCGGAATGCCACATTGACCACCGGCTGGTTCGCTGCAAGCTCAACCTTCACTTCAAGCCAAAGCCCAGGAACAATAAAGCCCCCAGAAAGAGGTTCAATGTTGGAAACCTGCAGTCAGACGAAGCGAGAGGAAACTTCCAGGCAAACCTCAAAGCAAAGCTCGACGTTGCAACCCGCCTCACGGACCCGTCCCCTGAAACCCTCTGGGATCAGTTGAAGACTACCATACTGCAATGCACTGAAGAGGTACTGGGCTTCTCCTCCAGGAAAAACAAGGACTGGTTTGACGAAAACAGCCAGGAAATCCAGGAGCTGCTGGCAAAGAAGCGAGCTGCCCACCAGGCTCACCTTACAAAGCCGTCCTGTCCAGAGAAGAAACAAGCCTTCCGTCGCGCATGCAGCCATCTTCAGCGCAAACTCCGGGAGATCCAAAATGAGTGGTGGACTAGCCTCGCCAAACGAACCCAGCTCAGCGCGGACATTGGCGACTTCAGGGGTTTCTACGAGGCTCTTAAGGCTGTGTACGGCCCCTCACCCCAAGTCCAAAGCCCGCTGCGCAGCTCAGACGGCAAAGTCCTCCTCAGCGACAAGATCTCCATCCTCAACCGATGGTCAGAACACTTCCAATCTCTTTTCAGTGCCAACCGCTCAGTCCAAGATTCCGCCCTGCTCCAGCTCCCTCAACAGCCCCTAAGGCTAGAGCTGGATGAGGTTCCCACCCTGGATGAGACATATAAGGCAATCGAACAACTGAAAAGTGGCAAAGCAGCAGGTATGGATGGAATCCCCCCAGAAGTCTGGAAGGCTGGCGGCAAAACTCTGCATGCCAAACTGCATGAGTTTTTCAAGCTTTGTTGGGACCAAGGTAAACTGCCTCAGGATCTTCGTGATGCCACCATCATCACCCTGTATGGAGAACTTTAGTCAACAGAATAAAGTCCAAACCATTGGACTGAAGGAAGGAATCAAGGGAACAGACCCAATGAACCGTTTTTCAAGAATAGATCACACAAGTGTTGGGAAAAGTGAAATTCAGAGAAAAACTTCACATCAAGAGAGCTCACCAAACACTTGGACCCAGAAAAGCCGGTGACCAGAGACCAAGACCAGTTCTGGTGAGAATTTTAAGATACCAAGAATGGGAGATAATTCTGGGAGCTGCAGAATAATGCCCCACCCGAGGTTCATCATGAAAAGGTATTATTTTTTCAAGACTTCAGTCTGACCTTGATTAAAGAAAGAAAAGAATTTGAAGATGTGCAATAACTTCAAATACTCAATGATATATCCCACGACTTTGAGAGTCGAAGCAGCAGAAGGGAACTGATGATCATTGAAGACTTCCTGCAAAGTTTATAAATAAAAAAAAATTAACGTTGCTGAGAGTGAAGATTGTTAAAATATTTATAATGGAACTAAGTAGTAAAAGTTGCATGTTTTAAATTTTTACTGAACTATCTTGTATTTATTGTTTAAAAGTGTATAGAAATCATCACAGAGACCTCAGAAAATGGAAAAAGAAATCTGGGAAAAGTGGCTGCAGGGTGGGAACTCCAGTCTAAGGGGAGGGGGGGAGAAATGGTTTCTGGAAAGGAGTAGCAAAAAAAATGGGGTAAAAAGGAGTGGTTCTTCTTCCTCAAGAGTTTTCAAGGGCTTTTTAAGTGGGATTTTGGGGCTCTATGTATATGTCACCATCAGGGCAGAGACACTGTGTGTTTTTCTGAAGGAGAAGAATCACTTTATTATTTAAAGAGTCAAAGAGATTTTACTGTTAAAAAAATTGTTTTAAAGAAGAACATGGATAGAACTTTAAAATGTATTAGTTTTAATGTTAATGGAATTAATGGGTGGGTGAAGAGAAAATGGGTCTTGGCATACCTAAAAAAATAAAAGGGAGATATTGTCTTTTCACAAGAAACACATCTGACCATGAAACATGCAAAATTAAAAAGTGGATGGTGAGGAAAGTAATATCATTCTCATTTTAATCAAAAGCAAAAGGTGGAGTGATTTTAATGACCAGTAATAAAAATATACCAATAATAATAGAAGAGTCTTTAACCAATCAAGCTGGAAGATTTGTAATGGCACACTGTAAAATCTATGTAGAATCATGGACGTTTATGAATATTTATACCCCAAATTACAAGGATGAAGTCTTTATGAAGGATACCTTTTTAAAAACTGCAGGGAAAAGAAAATACATTGATTGGAGATTTCAATTTTTGTTTAGATCCAATATTGGACAAATCAGCGAGAACACTACCAAGGGTGGTAGTTCCAAAAATGACATCATCATTTATTAAGAATTTAAATTTAATTGATATATGGAGGCAACTCAACCCTTTAGAAAAAGACTATTTGTTCTCTTCAAGGGTATATGATACACATCCAAGGATTGACTTAATTTTAATGTCTGCCAAGCTACAAAGTAGTGGTAAAAACAGTATTTGGCAAGACTTTTATCAAACCGCTCACTGTTAACATTAACTATTACGATCATGGAAAAGTAAGTTAGTATGTATAGCTGGTGTCTTAATGCTACATTGTTAAAGAGGAAGGATTTTTATGAATTTATTAAGACAGAAATATTTTTTGAAAACAATGTTCCTTCCACTGACAACAGTTTTCTAATATCAGAGGGGACAAATTATTTCTTATACTAAAACTTTTAAGAGATAACATGTAAGATACTTAGAAGGTTTAGAGAAGGATATAACAAAATTGGAAAAAGAATATCAGAAACACAAAATATAGAATATTAATGAACAAAAATTACAATGTAACAAACTATGATATTAAAAATTAAACAAAAATATTATGAACTCCGAGAACAGGCACACAAAGTGTTATCTTTGGCAGTTGCAATGCAATAGAAACAGAAACTGATACTATAACATATAATCAAAAAGAAATAAATAGCACGTGTAGACAATACTATATGAAACTATACAAATCAGAATTAGTAGATAAAAACAAAATGGAAGAATTTTTAACAAATGTTGAACTTCCTAACTAGAAGAAAGAAAAAGATGACTTTTACCAAGGGAAGAAATAGAGAAAGCTCTGGGTACTTTCTAAGCCAATAAGTCCCTGGAGGAAGAGGGGTTCCCTCCTGAGTTTTATAGACAATTTAGAGATTTGTTGACGCCTCTGTTGATGGATGTGTTAGATCAGGGGGTGGAGACCCAAACCTCCTGATAACTTTATCAACTGCTGCAATTAAAGTTCTACTGAAGAAAGGTAGAAACCCATTAAAAGCCTCATCATACAGACCAATATCACTCTGAATGCAGATTATAAAATTCTAGCAAATGCTCTAGTTCAGTGGAACCTTTTTTGCCCTAGGCCCTACTTTAATTTTTCAAAGAAATGTACACCCCACCATTAGCCAAAAAGTTATATATTCAAAATAAGTTTTAATTAAATAATTTATTACAAGTGTATTTCAAAGCAATTAAGGTCAGGAATACACTGGAACATATATTTCATATTCATCTACTACTTCAATATATCAACCATCTCAAACACACATTCAACAATTGTCGTCACTTCAGTGGGAACCTGGCCCCTGACACTGGTTGCAGATTTCTTTGATTCGAGGGACTAGTTTTGTTTGTTTCAACCTTAAATCTCCACACTTTGTAATTTCCACTCAGTTTCTTTTAGCTTGTAGCAAATCACTAACAGCACTGAAACCACACTTTACTAAATAAGATGATGGAAAATGCATCAATAATTCCCTTGCTAAAGTAGTCGAGTTTGGTTATTTCTTTTTGATCTCGTTAGACAGCCACATCAAGGTTCCTTTCACTTTGAACAGAGTTTTCACAGATTCTTCATGTTGCAACTCAGATAACTCCTCTTGGTATTGCACTGGAACTTCAGACAAGTCCACCAGCAATGGCTGAGTTAACCAAGAGGGAAAATCCATTGCCTTTAAATGACAAAATTTATCATTTAAGTCAGTAACCAACATTTTCAAATGGTCAACAATGACCATTAGTTACCTTACACTTATTCAACCAATAGAATTGACTGAAATTTCTTGCAGAAATATTCCATTGGCATAATTCTAGAAGTGTCATGAATCAAAATATTTTTGTTTTTGCATCAAAACTGCGCTAGCCTTGTACTTTACTTTCTGGGGTCCCTATTTTGGCGCCCCCCTCAGGCTGGCACCTGGGGTGGAACCCACCCCCCCACCCCCATCAATATGCTAGTGCACAAAGATACATACAGATACAGGTGTCACTCATGACTGAACTGAAAAAGTAAATGGGTACTGACAAAGACATGATTGTTGATATAATTTGGAATCCTCGTCGCCAATGAGACAATTTGGAATGGATGATAATAATAGCGGTCAGAAAAAAATATAATTATAATGTTAACCAAGGATAACAACAGTTAAAATAATAAAAACAATGGAGAAACATCGGAAGAGCAAAAACACGTTATGAAAATAAAAAGAGCAAAGTGATTTTACTTGGAAGTTACCACAATTGTGTTCTACTGACAGTGTTGCCCAAGTTATATCTTTCACACCAACGTAACGAGTTTATTTTTTCAAACCAACTTTTTAATTATTTCCCAAAATATTCCTATGCCCCACTAAAATATTCTCAAGCCCCACGCCCCACCAAAATATTCTCATGCTCCACTGGGGGGGGTGGTGGGGGGGCCTTCAGATCGATGCTCGAGCTAATATATTGAATAAGTATATATCAAAATTAATGTATCCAGATCAGGTGGGATTTGTTAAAGGAAGTCACTCTTCAAATAGACTAGGTAGATTATTCAATATAATACATAAGGCGAAATCAAGGTTGAATCCAAACATAACTATTTCTTTTGATGCAGAAAAGATATTTGATCAACTAGAATGGTCTTTCTTGTATAAAACTTTGGAAATATTTGGTATAGGTAGAAAATATATAAATTGGATAAAAACTCTTTATTATAAGCCACAAGCTAAAATTATAACTAATAACCAAATGTCATTTATTTTCCTCTTGAATATATTGAGTAGACAGGGGTGTCCCCTATCACCAGCATTATTTATTCTAGCAACTGAACCTCTGGTGGAGATTAGAAGAGATCCGAATATTAAGAGCTTCAAAGTTGGACAGGAAGAACATAAAGTCAGTTTATTTCCTGATGATGTGCTATTATACATATCTGACCCAGCTGAATCACTGATATGGAAGAATATCAGGATATAGAATAAATGTGGACAAAGGTGAGATAATGCCATTGCAGAACTTTGATTATGAAAGATACCAAAAAGGTAGTCAATTTAAATGGAAGAAAAATGGAATTAAATACTTAGAAATAATAACAGATTTTACAGAATTTATACAAGATTAATTATACCCCTCTATTAGAAAAAAATAGAAAAAGATTTATCAAAATGGAAAGATCTGTCCATTACATTAATAGGAAGAGCAAAATGTATAAAATGAAGGTAAAGCCAAGACTACAGTATTTATTTCAATCGTTGCCTATTGCAGAAACTAAAATTTTCTTTAAATTATCACACAATTGTATAAGACAATTCCTATGGAATAATAAAGTACCAGGAATTGCATTGGAAAGTTAACATGGAATTACAAATTGGGAGGACTTATAGACTCCCAGATTTGAAGAAGTGCTATCTATCAGCACAAACAAGATTTTTATCATCTTTCTTTGAAGAAAACAGTCCCCCTTTGTGGATTCGAATGGGACTGAATTCAATAAGAGGAGGCAATTAAATATTTTATTTAGAAGTGGAATGTTAAGTTAACAACAAAAAAAAACGGACAATCCTATATTAATGTACATGATCAGAATATGGCAATAAATAAATGAATGTATCAGGAAAAAGCAGGTATATCACTGAAGACACCATTATGTAAAAATGCCTATGAATCTGGTTAGCAAAATATTGAATTCATGGTATGACAAAGGAATAAGATATGTTGATGATTTTTATATGGAAGATGACCTCATGTCTTTGCAACAATTAAGAAATAAGTATGGAGTAGTTAATGGGAAATTCTTTTTCTTTCTCCAGTTAAGATCGTTCTTAAAAGAAAGATGGTGACCAAACTTGGCCCCACCTGAAATTAGTGAGATGGAATGAACATCTTGGCTGGAGAACACATCTAAATTTATATCTAAAATGTACTTTGATCTCCAAAATGAAAATGCAAAACCAGGTTTACAGAGATCAAGAGAGAGATGGGAGTTGGATTTAGGATTACAATAATGGAAAGATGCTGGTTTGATTGGTGTTTGGATAGCATGACATCAATTATAAATGCAAGATATGGATTGGCACGATCTAATTTTCTACACCAATTATACCTCACACGACAGAAATTTCATAAATCAAATCAGAAATATCGGAGATGGGGGGCGTGGCAAGATGGCGTAAGGAACAGACGTGCCTTCCAGTCCTCTCCTGACTCTTTGTTATTGTTTTGTCTATAAGAGCCCGTTAAAACTTTTTTAAAAGTCTAGAAATAGTTAGAGGTGTTGAATCAGTTTCTAATGGTACAACTGCTGAAAAGAAGTTAAAAAAAACAGCAACAGATCGTTAAGAAACTGCATTTCCCGAGGTTATCTGAGCCTACAAGAAGCCAGGACTCAGTGTGGAATGGATCCAGGAAGAGAGGTACAAGATTCGGTAACGGAGCTCCGCTCTTCATCGGTAGGGCTCTTTAAAGATGGCGCCCGGCAGCCCTTGGAACAAAGGGCTAGCCAGGCGCGTGCATGTGAATCAACGCCCGCTGTGAGCGCTGTCAGTGAATCCTTGACAGTTAGAACAGCTGGGACGCTGCCAGCTGAAGACACGACTTTGAAAAGACGTTCACCGATTGATGTAGCGGTGGCGCTGCGAAATGCACCACCAGTAATGAAGACTTCAACAGACATCGATGTAATGAAGGCATTTGATATAATATGGGTTAAGGATAAACCTGGCCATCAGCCTCCAGATACTGCTGAGGAGGTTGTGGCAGGGGTTTTCACATGCAGTCATACTGTAAGAATAGCAGTTAAACCAAGGGAAGGAATAGAAGACCCTTTGGCTACACAGAAACAGCAGGATCCTACTATGCCTGAATCTATTCTAGTAGATATGCTTATTAAGAATCTTGAATCTAAGTTATCCTCTTCAATAAAATAAATAGGTAAGGCTTTAGTTCAAGTTAATACTAAGCTTAATACTTTGGTGGACATTAATACCCAACAGATGGTTGATTATGGAGCTTTCAAGCTTGAAACGAGCGAAAGACTTGATGTTTGTGACCAAGGCATAGACGAGGTACGAGATCAAATACAAGATGTAAATAAAACAATTGAAACTTTACAAATTCAGAATAAACATTTAGCGAAAAAGGTTGATTATTTGGAGAATCAATCTAGACGGAATAATATAAAAATTGTTGGTTTGCCAGAAGACATGGAAGGATCAGATCCAAGAAAGTTTTTCACTGAATGGATTCCACAAGTGTTAGGACAAGATAAGTTTCCGGAAGGCTTAATATTGGAACGTGCCCATAGAGCTTTGAGAAGAAAGCCTTTTCCAGGACAAAAATCCAAGACCTGTTCTGGTTCGTTGTTTAAATTATTATGATAGAGAGACAATTCTGCGTGTGGCTATAAGAAATGCACAACAAAGAAGATCTCCCTTGATGGTTCAGAACAATCGTGTTTTTTTTTATCCGGATTTGAGTCAAGAAGTTATGTCTCAACGACGTGAATTTAATCCTGTGAAAGAAGTGTTGTGGAAAAAAGGATATAAAGCAACATTTAGATACCCTGCAGTATTGAAAATTTTTCAAGATGGCTATCAACCAAAATTTTTCGATAACCCTAAGGAAGCTATGGACTTTGCTCAATTGTTGTCAATTATGCAATTTCAGGAAAGACGTAGTCCACCACGGTCTCCAAGGAGAGTGGAGACGCAAGATGGGAACCGAATTCCAAGAAGAAATGGAGACAATGGTGGTCGGAGTGATAAAGCTGATTTTTTTTTTATTTCTGAGAAGATTTTAGATAATGATGATAGTTTAATGTGAAACGGGAGTTGGGAGAGGGAGCTGGGCGGGCATCATTTTCCAGAAGTCATCAGCTACGTGTGAGTTATCTCACACCCAATACCTTGTGGGAGTTACCGCATTGAGCGGTTGAGACAGGAGGAGGTGGTTGCAACCTCCTACCTGTTTTTTTCATTAATTTTTGCATTAAGGAGAGAAGCTTTTTTTTATTATTATCTTTAATTTTTTTTTCTTTTCTCTTTTTGTAGTTTTAGGAGGGGATAAGGGGAGGGGGTGTTTTTCTTTTTTTTCCCTTTTTTCTTTTCTTTTTTTTCTCCTTCTCTTTTTCTCTGTGTTATTGTAAGTAATGTCTAAACTTAAGTTTGCCTCTCTTAATGTTCAGAGTTTAAATAATCCTATTAAGTGTAAGAAAGTACTTGCTTACTTAAAAAAATTAAAAGTTGATGTGGCTTTTTTGCAGGAAACTCATTTAACAGATAAGGAACATTTGAAACTTAAACGTGAGTGGGTAGGACAAGTTTTTTATTCTTCATTTAATTCAAAGGCGAAAGGAGTGGCAATTCTGATGCATAAGAATTTACCATTTCAGTTACAGAATGAAGAGAAAAATGGAGGAAGATTATTAAAATTGAATTGTACAATTTTTAATGAGGCTTGGACTCTGCTTGATGTTGCTCCAAATGTTGAAGATACAGCTTTTATTGTAGATGTGTCTTTATTACTTGGACAAGCAAACTCTAATGTGATGATTGGGGGAGATTTAAATGTGGTATTGGAGCCTTTATTGGACAAGTATCCAAGAGTAATTAAGAAATCTAAGATGGCAGTACAAGTGACTAATATGATGAAAGATTTGAATTTAGTTGACATCTGGCGAAGACTTAATCCTACAGAGAAAGATTTTTCTTTTTATTCTTCACATCATAATTCCTTTTCAAGAATTGATTATTTTTTAATCTCAACACATTTGCAGGATAAGGTTATATCTGTGGATTATAAGGCAAGGTTGGTCTCAGATCATTCATTATTATTATTAGAATATCAGAGTTCACAAGATGTTCAGAGAACTTCAAGATGGAGATTTATAATCGTAGATTATAAAATTGTAGCTAAAGTTATGGCTAATAGATTGGCTCAATATTTACCTAAAATAATACATAAAGATCAAACAGGATTTATAAAAAACAGATATGCGTCTGATAATATTTTACGACTAATTACTTTGATAAATAAATTTAAATCTCAAATGAATTATCCAATAGTGGTTTCATTAGATGCAGAAAAGGCTTTTGATAGAGTGGAATGGAAGTTTTTATTTAAAGTACTTGAGAAATTTTGTTTTGGTTCTTCGTTTATTGGATTGATAAAGGCTTTATATAATAGTCCGAAGGCTAGAGTTGCTACCAATGGACAGATCTCAGAATCTTTTGATTTAACAAGGTCTACTAGACAAGGATGTCCATTGTCACCTGTTTTATTTGCTATACTTATTGAACCTTTGGCACAGTTAATACGTCAAAATGAAAATGTTAAGGGTATGAGAGTTTTGAATGAGGAACATAAGATTAATTTATTTGCAGATGATGTTTTATTATACCTGGTGGACCCTGATATTTCTTTACCAGCAATTCAAGAATCTTTAGAAAATTATGGTCAATTATCTGGTTATAAGGTAAATTGGGCTAAAAGTGAAATTTTGTCAATTTGTAAAGATGATTATTCGATATATAAAAATATTATGAAATTGAAGTGGACAAAACAAATTAAATATTTGGGAATTAATGTCAATACAGAATATCAAGATTTATATTCAATTAATTACCTTCCCTTAATAAAAAAGATTAAACTAAACTTGATTAGGTGGAAGGACTTACCTTTAGGTTTATTAGGAAGGATTAATACTATAAAAATGAATATTTTTCCTCAGATGCAATATTTATTTCAATCAATTCCTTATTTTTTTTAAAAAAAGTTTTTTTAAGGATTTATATAAAGCAGTTAGAGAATTTTTATGGAAGGGAAAATTTCCGAGGGTAGCAATGAAAAAATTGATGTGGTACTTTCAATTTGGAGGTTTGAAATTACCTAATTTTCAATATTATTATGAGGCAGCTCAATTTAAATTTCTTAGTACACTAATGAATATGGAGGATTCACCCAGTTGGGCAAAGATAGAACTGGCAGTTATTTTAGAAAAATCTCCTCATGAAATTTTGTTTCGATGGAATAAAAATTTGTTACGAACTTATGATGTACCAATATTGAAACATTTATTGAATCTATGGACGAATAAACTTGATAAAATGGGGCTCAAAAATAAATGGTCTGGGCGATTGCCATTATATAATAATCAACTTGTTCCTTTTACAGTCTCCAATATCACTTTGAAACAATGGGAAAGGAAAGGAATAAAAAACTTATCTGATTGTTTTTTTTGAAGGACATTTTTGTTCTTTTGAGGAATTACAAAGGAAATTTGGTATTAGTGGAAATTCTGTATTTGTGTACTATCAGTTAAGATCATTTGTAAAACAGATATGTGGTCGGCAAATGACTTTATTGGTCGAAACTAGCTTTGAGAAATATGTACTTTCAATAACAAAAAAGGGGTATATATCTGATTTGTATTATATTCTACAAGAAAATGAAAGTAAGAAAGATTGGGATAAGGATAAGTTAAAATGGGAAAAAGATTTAGGTTCTACAATAGCTGAAGAAGCTTGGATGGAAATTTGTCAAAACAGTATTCAGAAATTGATTAATGCTAGATTAGCAATGATTAATTATAATTTTATACATCAATTATACTTAACACCAGAAAAATTTTAAAAATTTGGTCTTAGTAAGTCAGATTGTTGTTTTCATTGTGACCAGACAGCCAGTACTTTTTTACATGCTGTCTGGTCCTGTGACCAATTGCAACAGTTTTGGAAAGGTATTCAATCTATATTTAATAGATTATATAATATTTGTGTTGCATTAGATCCTGATACATTTTTATTAGGGAATATGCAATCATTAATTGATTTAGGATTAAATAATTATCAGATTTCTTTTATCTATTTAGCTTTAGTAGTGGTCAAGAAATGTATAGCGTTTACTTGGAAAGATAGAAATATACTAACTTTGGACAGGTGGTATTTAGAGATGAAGTCTTGTTTAATTATGGAAAGGATATCTTTTTCAATCCAAGATAAGATGCCTTTTTATAAGTTGAAATGGACTCCATTTGTTAAGTATATGCAATTAAGTTTGATTTAAGTATGCTCTTAGATGTGATATTTTAGATCTGATAAATTTGTTTTAATTATTTTTATTTGTCATATTTTTCTTTTTTTTGTGTGTGTTTTTTTAATACATAATATTATTAATTTTACTAATTCTTTACTCTTTATTTTGGGGAGGGGAAGGGTGGTTTTTTTTTTATATATATAGATTTTTAGTTGTATATGTAGGGGGGGTTAGATTGAATTAAGTTAGGTTATTAATGTTGTATTGTAATTATATTATTTTATTTTATATCTTTTCTTTAAATGTAATCTTTTTTTTAATTCCTGTGATAAAACCTTTAAATAAAGTTTAAAAAAAAAGAAATATCGGAGATGTGATTTAGATGTGGAATAGAAATAGGACATTTCTACATCCTACCTGGTCATGTGTGAAGGTGAGACCTTTCTGGAGGACACTATTGAAATACTAACAAGGATAACAGGGGTGGCCTATGCGGATGACCCAGAGCTTTATCTTTTGGGCAATTTTATTGAAATAAGTAATAAACTAACTAAATTCCAAATTTCATTTGTTAAAATAGCTTTATCTGTGGCTAAGAAATGTATTGCGATAACTTGGAAATCTGACTCCCCTCTACAGTTAGCACAATGGAAAACAGAGATGAATAGTTGTATTCCTATGGAGGGAAAAAAAATCACATATAATCTAAAGAACAAAAATGACATTTCTATATATATATGGCAACCAAATTTGGACTATATAGGGTTCCAAATATAAAAATAAGGTGCTACCATTACTAAAATAGAAGTGATCTCCTCAATGAAAACTTGCTTATTTAAACCCAATTGCAAGCCCTATTGATGTATGGAATTTTATTGTGAAGGGTTTTTTTTGGGGGGAGGGAGAAGAGGGAAGGGGTTGTTTTTTTTAAATATATATCCTTTCTCTCTTGAAAATAGAAAATTTTGATATGTTTATTTATGGGAAAAAGAACAAAAATAAAATATTCAAAAAAAAACTTGGGGATTTTGAATTCCATTCAACTATCTGCAATTTCCTCCTCGGTGCAGCTTGGCATCATCACCTCCTGCTTGCTGACCACAAACACAAGGGCAGTTCAAGATTCCCTTTATTCCCTTTACATTCATGATTGTATGGTCAAGTTTGGCTCCAATGTAGTCTATAAATTAATTGATGACACCACTGTCGCTGACCAAATTATTATAAATAATAAGTCACAGTGGCTAGAAAATGAGACTCTCAGCTAAACATAACACGATGAAATAGGGAGATGCGGACCTATGTTCCCTTGGAGAAAATTACTGACAACTTGAGAGGGAGACATGAAACATTCATTAAGGTGTGGCAGCTGTACTTGCAATACATTTAGGCACAAGTGTGATTAACCCTCCCAATGTCTCTCTCACAAGGAAATGGTGGACAACAGGTCCACACAATATGCTCATTCAAGCCCAGGAGTGTCAAGAATGAGGAAATAAATCTAAGGTATGGCTGGCACCCCAACCCCCACCCCCCTACTTTTTTTTTAAAAAAAGTGTATTTACATCGTCATCTTTAGTAATTGATATATGTCTTTCTTTGTTAAGGTTGGGGTGGAAGGAGGGATGGGAAGGAGGGAAAATAAGTGCGTGATATAAACTGATCTGTAAAATGGTAGGAATGATCCCCTATGATGTTTGTAAAATTTGAGCCTGTAAAATTACAAACAAATTTTTCAAAAAAAAGGAATGACAAATCAGAATACAGGATGGAGATTGAGAATTTGGGTTGTGTGATACCCAGAACAACAATCTTGCACTCAATGTCAGCAAAATCAAGGACCACATTTTATAGATTTTAAGCAGGGGAGGCCTAGTGACCACTCACCTGCCTTCAGGATGATGGTGGAAAGTATTAGTTCCTTCATGTTCCTGGGAGGCCATACATTGGAGGATGTCTCCTAGAACCAGCAATATCAGGCAACTGTGAAAAGGCACTCCAAACACCTGAGAAATCTGAGGAGAACATCAGATACTCTTCTGCAGGTGCACTGTGCAAAGTTTGACTGGTTGCATCACAGCTTGATTTGGAATTCAAGCATCCATGAATGTGGAAGGCTGCAGAAAGTAGTAATCATTGCCATGTCCATCACTGGTACAATCTTCTGCCCATTGAAAGCATTTACACAAGAAAGCACCCAGCATCATAAAGGACCATCACCCTGGTCACCTCATCTCTTCTGTCTGCTCCCTTCAGGCTAAAGTATAGCACCTCCAAGTTCAGGCTATCAGGCTTGTGAACCTCCCTGCCCATCCCTAACCACAAACAACCCCCCGGGCCACTAAAAGACCTGTTTGAACTACTTAAACATCCCCCCTCCCCCCCAACTGCCACTGTGAATATTAATCAATGTGTTTTTTTTTGGCTGCATCAAGAACTTTGCTGCAACTGTACATGTTACATGACAAACTCACATTGAACAATGATCATAAGAACCTCAGACACTGTGACTATATTCCTATTTAGCACAAGGTCTACATTTGCCTCCCTGTTGTTCAGTCTCAACACCCAGCATTTTTCCCATCATTTCTTCACCCACTTTTTGAGCTTGTCAAACTAGTATGCATGTGCCATTTGCCATTACTCTAAATATAATGCATCATAAAAACCCACACACTTCCTGTCTATAACACAAGCATTTATATTTCACTCTGCTGCATTAACCCATACTACACTTGATCAGACAACACAGCATTCAAAATAACTGCTTTCATACAACATTCACACCCACTTTTAATCTCTGCTACTAATCTGCTGCCAAATGTGTCAGCCTCAGAACACACCTACTGCACAGAGACTTTGAGCATTTTTCAAAATAAACTTGCACAATAACCCAACTCTATGGGTAAGTGATCATTATTTGAAAGTACAAGGTAAAGTTTGCCTCAACTATTCAAAACGAATCTTGCAGACAGCTCAGTGGGGAGAACTTGTGCATGTCAGTCAAAGTGTTTGCAGTGGTTCTCAATGTTTTTCTTTCCATTCACATACCACTTTAAATATTCCCTATTCCATCAGAGCTCTGTGATTAATAAGAGGTTGCTTAAGGTGGTATGTAGGTGGAAAGAAAAAGTTTGAAAATCACTGTTTTAATCGTACCTAATCAACCATTATGCACCCAGTTTCATAGCTCCAAAGGAAATGGGCCAATGACAATTTTCTCAAGCAAAATATTTCAGTAACAATTGGGTCTAGAGCAGTGATTCTCAACCTTCCCACTCACATACCACCTTAAGCATTCCCTCACTAATCACAGACCACTGATGGCATAGGAATTACTTAAGGTGATATGTGAGTGGGAAGGGAAGGTTGAGAATCACTGCTCTAGACCCAATTGTTAATGAAATACTTTGCTTGAGAAAAATTGTCAATGGCCCATTTCCTTTGGAGTTATGAAACTGTGCACATAACGAGTCAATTAGGTACAATTAAAACAGTGGTTTTCAAACCTTTTCTTTCCACCCACATACCACCTTAGCAATCCCTTACTAATCACAGAGCACCAATGGCATAGGGAATAATTATGGTGGTATGTGAGTGGAAAGGAAAAGGTTGAGAACCACTGTGTTAGAGGTTCAAGTCCAACTGAAGAAAACAGAGCTCAAAAGTCTCCAATAGGAAATCAATGGTCTACTGCAGAATGAGATGTGTTGCTTTTAAATGAGATAATAAATTATTAGATGATGATGGAAATGCTTTCAGAAGAGCAACCCAAAATATCTAGCAGCTGACTGGTCTTGCATTATGCCATTTTTTTTAAATGTTGTACACAGAATGGAAAAAGGCCCTTCAATCCAACTTCCCCTCAATGTCCAAAATGTCCCACGCACACTCGTCCCACCTGTCTACAGTTGCTCAAATCCCTCTAAACCAGTGGTTCACAACCTTTTCTCCCCCACTCACATACCACCTTAAATAATGCCTTTCTATCCACAGAGCATCTATGGCATAGGTGCTCTGTGGTTAGTAAGGGAGTACTTAAGGTGGTATGTGAGTGGGGAAAAAAGGTTGAGAACAACAGCTCTACACCTATCCTTTCCATGGATGTTTTCTTTTTTCTTAAGCGATACAATAGAACCTACCTCAACCACTTCCTCTGACAGCCTATTCCATGTGCTCACCACCCTCTGTGCAAAAAGAAAAAGTGTTACCTCTCAGGTTCTTATTAAATCTCTCCCCCTCACATTAAACCTATGTGCTCCGATTACCAATTCCTCCTACTCTGGGGAACAGACTTTGCATTCACTCAATCTATTCCCCTCATGATTTTGTATACCTCTATGAGATCATTTATCCAATTGATTCAGTTCATTTTCTGGTCAATGGGAACCAGTGTTGATGGTGGGGCAAATTTTGTACTGAGGATTATTATTCACATTCAAATAATATTATCCTTGTCAGTGATAACTATATTCCATAAATGAACAATTTAATCACCAAATGGCATTCCCACTGAAGGTTGAGGGGAGGTGATTAGTCCACTTCATAATCGAGATGGATACAGCCTAGCAATTGTTCGACACAAATCTTAATTGCCACATCACGTTGGCCCATAATTGAATATTGTCAAGGTCTTAATGAAAGCCTGGATGTCCAATTTTGGTCTATTGATTGTAAAGTATTTTTTGCCAAAAAAAAGACTGTGGTGATTACAGACATCACATAATGTATCTCTAATAAGTATGTTGTTGGACTGCAAGTGAGACAGGTTTTCTCTAATGTTGGTTCCCTCATCACCTGCTGCTTGGCAGCTATATACTTTGGGGAATTAAAGGCTCATCAGGAGTGAGTTATCAAATCATTGCTGATAATGAATATCTAACTCCCTCAAGAATGTTTAATGTCCTTGCTCCTTCATTAAAATGAAGAGGTATCAATTTATCAGCAGAGAAGGGTGGTAGGTGCTAGTCACGAGGTTTCCTTGATCAGATGTCATTGGACTTTCCTTCGCGAAACATCATCGGTTTTCTCTTACTATTTGATAACCCCCACTTCTAATACTAACTTTTTATTACTGAATATTTGATTAACTAAAACTAAAATTTTTAATCTTCCAGCAGGCATAGTGGGATATGGGTCAGAATCAAAGCAGTATTATTTTCTCTATAAATTATATAATTTTATAATGACAAAAATATTGTTAGTGATCATGTTGTTTATTTCCAGATTTTGTAATATGTTATTTTAAAACACATTACAAATTGGACAGTGCTTCTGCTAGAAGAAACAACTTAGAATTCTGAAAAGCAAGTTACCTAAAGAAAAGTTTGATACCAGTTCTTCCCAATTTATTCAAAGCTGCACATCATTATGCCAATTTTTCAAGAGTCCAGCAATGTTCTTCTGCACCCAAAGTGTCTTCACACATGGTAATTTCCTCGGTGATCTCTCACCTTTACTGAAATGAGGACACAAGACACATAGTCCTCCTTTTTCAGCATTCCAAAGATATAATCCCTTCACAAATGCCTCATCTACTCTTCCATCTCCAATATCTACTCCCCTCCTCATACCACTGCCTCCTGCAATCACAAAAAATGCACCATCTTTTTTTAAAAAGCTTCATGATTACTAACGATTTCCCACCTAGCAGTCCTTCCAGGTGAAGCAGTGATTTACTTGCAATTCTTCCTATGTAATGTACAAACAACCCTCACATTACAGCCATTCAATTATATGGAACTTCACCCTTAAGTATTCGTAAATCACCACCTAAAAATTTTAACGACAGAATAAAATTTGCTCTTATGGAAATTAAGTCAAAAAATAAATAAACAAAATGCCAAAGAATCCACAAAATTTGTTAATTTTTATTTTTTGTCATTCAATACTATGGGTCAGTAAGTTATAGATGTGGCATCATGGTGTCGATTGAGTTGGCAGTCACAGCCAAGTTCCCCTTTTCCACACCCTCTGCAGTCAGAAGATGTGAAGAAATGTCTCAGTGCAATGATGCCCCATTCTTCACCCGAGACATTTTCTCTAATTTGCTACATTACTATGGGGAACTGCAGTAGCCACAGCCAACCCTTACATTGGCCCATTGAAGAACCCTCTTAGCCTTTATGCCACTTCCATTACATCACCACTCTTTAACCCCTTCCCCTTTCTGAACTCCTTCAACTCCACCTTTCTCCCATTAACTCCACTCTTGAATCCCATCTCCCTCCCCAATATCCCCATTTCCTAAACCCTTTCTTAGTCCACATGCTCCTGCCCCCCCATCTGTAGTCTTCCTTCACTCTCACCCCGAGAGAGCCTAACATTGGCCTCAGTTGATAAACAATGGGTGTGAATCACTTTGTCATTTCTGATAAAGTGGCTAATTCAGACAAGGGAACACATCTCATTTAATAATATGGGACTCAAGGCAAAGAGGATGTGCATTATGGAAAAAGCAATGCAAATTATTTTCTCGGAATGCAAGCATGTCTTAATATGGGAGTGCTGTGTGTGAAGGAGAAGTGGCCTCCCTGCCTGTTTGGAATATGTGTATTGTGGGTGGTAACATATCCTCCCCACCTGAAACTTATTCGGAAGTCACATCATCTGTCAATCAAGATTGGACTCCGGCCAGCCATCAGTGCACACCTTGCCATTGGCTAATTTAAAACACCTCAGGTCATTATAGAAGCACAGAGAAGCACTGTATACACCACCAGCGCACAACACGTTCTTTCTCTTTGCATCGTGGTCCAAGCCTCGGACATCATTCCACGTCAGGTTGCTGCTGTGGACATCGCTGGAAGTGTTGCGGGTAAGGTGTGCACTAAACTGAAGCTGAGCTAAAGTATTGTGATAGGTCAATACATTCATAGAGCCACAACCTTGTTGGTCAAGGAACCAAGTGTGTGTGTGTGTGTGTGTGTGTGTGTGTGTGTGTGTGTGTGTGTGTGTGTGTGTGTGTGTGTGTGTGTGTGTGTGTGTGTAAAAAAGAGTCCCTGTTCGTAGTGTGTAAGCAGGTTGAGTATAGTTTTTTACAATTGTTGGAGTCCAACTGAAGTCCAAGATGAATGTCTATATTATCGCTTAAGTGAAATAGTGATAAAGTACCATTTAACGTTCTCTGTTTGTTTCCAGTGTGTTAATAAAAGTTATGTGAGATTGTAACACTGTGTTCAGACATGTCTCTCTGCAAACCCACCGAATCTGATATTCTTCCCAACACATCTGTATTACATGACTGCTCACATTATGGACTCCTCTGCACTGGAGAAACCAATCAGCTTTGTTTAGCATCTCCATTCAGTCCTTAAGAGTGACCCTGAGCCTCTAGCTACTTTTCAGTCTCTATCCTACTACCTTTCTGACCTATCTCTGAGGCTTCCTGCACTCTTCCATCAAGAACCAGCATAAATATGAGAAACAGTACTTTATCATCCATGTGGAAACACAGTACCCTCCACCACACAGTGACTTCCAATAACATGTTAATTTAATCAGTAGCATAAGATTTTGCAGTGCAAGCTCACCCTGGCCAGAACAGTAATTAGGACATTGCAAAGTTTTTCAGCAGTTGTTAGAACAATTCAATTGGTTGCACTGATTAATGCCTACATGAGATATCAAGATTGAAGCAGCAGTTGAAAGGTCAAACAACACATGAATAACATCTGAAGTTTATAATGGATCAAGTATCCGATACAAACCTATGCCCTGGTGTAATAGACTGATGCTGAAGATAAACTTTAGGCCAATAAAGTAACTTATTCCTATTCGTGAACCCATCTTGCCAGTGAATGTCACTCATATCCTATACTTCCATTTCTCTGCTAATGAAATGTTCCACATGTGTTCAACATTCGTCACAGAGGTGGGCAGAGGATCTCTGTTTCACAGAAGTGCAAGGTTCATTCTCTTCTAAGATCCAGTGAAAGATCAACTTGTAGCTCAGTCACCAAATGTGCACATTGAGCAACTTCAGGAAGGCAGAGAGGAGTTACTTCAGTTCTGGAGTGGAGACAATGTAGATTGTCTCCTGCAGATTGCAAGTTGGAGATGAGAAGCACCTTTGCAATGAGAAAGTTGAGGAAAGTTCTTTGAGAATGATTCAGCCTTGCTCGACATTAATCTGTGTTAAGGTGGATCTGCTGGTCAGGACCACAGTTCACATGCCATTGAGAAGCAAACAAATGTTAGAGATTAATTTCAGCAGATGGCCAGTGATAATGAGTTTGCTCCCCAATCCTGCTCAGTTGACAGAGTTGTTCTTTGCTTTTCTCTATTAGAATTTTTTACTCAGTATCAATCATGTCCACTTTGTCTCCACGGTGGATATAAGGAGCAGCTCTGCAACCACCATGAGGGACAGATGAAGAAATCCCTGCCAGCCTCCAAGAAAATCCTCGGTTCCTACCAGAATTGGATTTGAGCATATTTCTTGAAGATAGTTACAAATAATGCATCTGAGTTTACCAGCACTTCTTCCCCTTCTCTGACATAGGAAGTAAGTTTGTAAATTTATGACAAAATTCCCACTCTAGTTATCAGCAGATCCATGGAACATCAGTCAGAGGTGACAGCAAGGCTTTACCAGATACCTTGCTGTAAAATGATTCACATCAAGGATTAACACATTGTTAAGAAGCTACTTGAAATGTTCTTTCCAAGGATAAGCTCTTTTATCCTTGATATGGTTATGTCCTGCCAAGCAGTCGGAGGGTGGATGTCTATGCTTGGGCCATATATTTGGTCCGAAGAGCATTGAAGAAACTGATCATGTCAAAAATGTCATGTGCTCTTTCAACCCACCTAAATTAATTTTCTTTTAGACCTCAACCTTCAGGTGCTGATAGAGTTGTTTCGTTGCCCTGAGACATGACAGATCATCCAACCTTGTGATTAATTAGTTCCTGGATCTCCTGATCATTCTCATCAAACCAGTCATTTTTTTTTCTGGTAAAGAAATTAAAAGTCTCTTTGCAGTTGTTTAATTATCATTAAAATCATGGAAATGGAGTTGATGTCAGTCTAACTCAGGGGTCCCCAAACTTTTTAGACCATCGATCCCGTCACGGAATATTTGATCCCGCATCCACCCCTGAGCATGGAATCCCGGCGCTGCATTGAGGGGGAAGGGTATGTCGTGGTGCTGGATTAGGGGGTAGGGGTTATGGCAGCACTGGACAGGGGGGGATGTGGCAATGCTGGATGGGGAGGGGCACTAACGTATGTACCATATATATTTGAGTATCAATCAATCCCATGTTAAAGTTAACCCCTCTTTATTTTTGGCCTAAGCCAAAGGCCCATCTGTTCTCCCAGTGCTCTGACCGCAGATCCTCACTACCACTGTCCAGACCATCCAAACTCCCAACCGTGGACCCTCACCATGACACCTCCCCATCGTACCTACCAACCACGGATCCTTGCATGACGCCCACCCATCCGAATTTCCAACTGTGGATTCTCGCTATGATGCCAGCCCATCTGAACTTCTGACCACAGATCCTCGCCCCAACGTCCACCCATACGAACTCCCAACCATGGATCCTCCCCCTGTTGCCATCTGAGCTACACCCCAAGCATGAACATACCACCTATTCCTGGCCATCCAATCTCCCAACGCCTTGAACAATGCAGGTACTCAGGAGGTCAAAAGTTTGACCCACGTAAAAGTCTACCCCACCCCCCCCCCCCACTTTTTCTCAAAAAAACTGGTCCAAAAAATTCAACAATTCCACATGTATAAACAAAGAATACATATACCTTCCGTCCTCCCATTCACTCTAAATTGATTCAAAGCCCAGAATCAAATACAACAGTGGCCAACAAAGCCTGGTCTCACGAGTGGTTGGGCAGCACTGCCATTGGTGCTATTTTCAGTTGACACCCACCCCCCACCGGCATTATCAACCCCTCAATGGTGTTATCGACCCCCTTTCGACTCACTGGCATTTATTGACCCCTTGGATGGTACCACTGACCCGCCCCCCCCCCCCAGGGGTCTACATCGATCACTTTGGAGACTCCTCTGCTGTGGCAAAGGTCAACCCATGAATATGGTGTATTGCTATTGCAGTTTGCCCTTCTGGAAGGTGTTGATGTCACATTGGCACATTTTAGGTTTGATTTTTCTTAATTTAAGTACTTGCCTTGAGCTCACTGCTACTATGTGACGTTTCCTGATAGCCCATGGAAGAAAGCACTTCCTCTTTCTAGGAAACTAATGACCCATCAAACCTCGTTTTGGGTTCTACCAAAATCAGAAGATCAACTAAAAAAAAATCAGGGAAAAACATTTTACAGCGTGCACCAACACCAAAAGCTGGAAAATTTGGGCTCCTGCTCCTTCACATAACTTGCTTTCCTTTTCAAAATTCCTGGAAATATTCATCAGCCTCCAAGATAAAAACAAAAACACATTTTACTATTTGTCTCGAGTCCAGCCAGAGTTTTGGAAGGACAACGTGCAGCTCAGCTCTCTTCATAAAATTTTAATGAACTTTGTTCCAATCATAAAACATTACAATGGTCATTGACAATAAATGCCTCTGAGGAATCACCTTGCACATTTTCATTTCATGTCATATTACAGTAAAACAAATGCTAACACAGAAGGTTCTTAGTGCTTCTCATTCAACCATTGCATTTATGAGATTAGTAATAATTAAAATGAGCCTGAAATTAAGTTTGAGGGAATTAACAGCTTTAGGACATCTGAAAATTGAGAAAAATGCTAAAGGATGTGATCCTTTCCTTTAACTGCTTACTCCAAAAAAAAGTGGTGCTGCTCACTATGTTTGTACTCATAGCCACGTTTAACAGATGTGAAAGTCATCCTAAGCTACTTCATGAGCTAAAATAAAAATTAACATCAATGGAAGAGCAATGAATAACTTAGATCCCAAGGATCAAAACAAAACACTTTATTTTTGCAGTGAGATCTGAGAAGAAATTAAGAACATTCTGCTCACAGGGTTTCGGAGAGAAAAATGTTGACCCAACAACTGTATTGCAATTCCTGGTATGAAAAATGTCCTGACCTCAGTACTAAAATGGCAAATGACCAATTCTCCCTTAGTGTCGAAAACAATAATGAGGAACATTTCTGGGAAAAAGAAATCTGCTTCATGAAGACTCGGAAAAAAAATGAAACTGTGAAAACAGTTATTAGAGAGCAAATTATTATTTAAATAGTTTAAAGGCAGGACGGAATGGCAACATACACCTGTAGATGTTTTGGAAGGATCCCAGCGAGTGCTATCAGCGCCTTTGATATGTTTCTACTTGTTGAATGTATTTGGAACTCCTCTCACTTCAGAATGGAGAGTCCCAGTTTCACCATCATTTCCTTCAGATTTTTAACCAGAAAAAAAGATCTCTGATGGGATTCACACGCTTGAGTGAGAAGAGGCTTCACTCTGACCCGTGACTAAAATTAAAGAGAGCACTAAAGATGTTGCCGATATGAAATCAGCATTGCTGGATGCGTTTAATATGATGGGTCTTTCTCCACGCTTGGTTTCAAAATAAGTTGGTGCAACACACTTTAACTGACGGGTTTCAGACAGCTCAACAAGCTCGTTGGGGGTTGGGTGGAAGAGAGAGAGAGATTAAGAGAACTTCATTCAAGAGCGGCGTCTTGACCTTGGGGCTCCCATGAGTTGCCTGCCTCCACCCACGATCAGGCAGCGCAGCGCTCCGAGGCCGTGGGCACCTGGAAGCTGCGCTGCGGCGCCTCTCTTACCTTTCGTGGCTGCCGCCAGCGCCTTCCCATCCTTCAGCAGCTCCTTGATGAACTTGTTCGTCTTTTCCAACTCGGCTTCGTGCGCTCTTAGCCTCTCGCGAAACTGAGGACTCTCCACATAACAGTCACTGAACTCCAGCGGCTGCAGCCCCATCGTTTCCGAGGGGTGGAAGCGAGAAGGGGGGGGGGGGGGGGGGTGGTCTTCACCCAGCAAATCCCAAGCCTCGCGTCCACCCGCGCCAACAGCTTGTCGTTCGGAACACTTCCCTAAAACATCAAGGAGCCAGCCCCCCACTCTCTGAGGGAAGGTGTGATCGAGGAGAGACTGCACTGGTCGGTGTCCGGAACCGGGATGACAGGCGGCGAGTCGCCGTACGTCCCGGGGATTGCAGCTGCCCGCGGTGAGCGAGCGCTACACCCTGGGGCGGAGCCTGTCCTCGCACCACCTCCCTCTCTCCCCTGCACTCAGTCAAAACCACCAAGGCACCAAACAGAAACACATTCCGATAGTGATGAGTTTTTTTGGGGGGGGGTGGGTGGGTGGAGGAACAAGGAAATATTGGGAAATCAGTAAGTGCGGTGCTGACGACTGAAGCAACAAGTTTGGACTTTTATTTTAATTGCACCTCTTGAAGGCTCCGTGACAAAACCATTCTGCTGAGAATAAGATTCAAGAAAAGAATGCGAGATAAGATCCAATTGGTTGCAGTTAAGGGGGCGCTCCCTCACAGAGGGCGGAACCGTAGACCCCGTGTTGAACCTGTCTCCCTAGAGCAGTGGTTCTCAACCGTTTTCTTTTCTCTCACAGACCACTTTAAGTAACCCTTGTGCCATAGATGCTCTAAGGCAAACATGTCAAACTCAGGCCAATTATATTTGGCCCGCAAGATCATATCAAATATGTATTAGAGCTGGCCCGCTGGCCGCCGCACCAGTATAGCGCATGCACAGCTAATATTACAAATCCCAGAATGCTTTGCAAATACATTGGTGTCAGCCCGCTAATCGCCCCCACCTCCTCTCTTTACTTTCATTAGCACCTGCGACCTGTCGCCTAACTCATACGTAATAAACCCCTTATGAAAAATGGCCAAACGAAAGACAGAAAACAGGACCTTTCAAGACAGGTGGGAGGCAAACTCTGACCCCAGAGTTTGATGAACTTGCATCTAAGAAGAGATGCCAAGTATCTGGTTTAGACCCAGGTGCATCAGAGTAAATCACAGTGTAGCAAGCTAAGCTTGGATTAATATTTTCTTTGGTTAACTTTGGACTGTTCATCGTTGAAAGATTGGATTTTCATTGAAGCAAGTTGTTTTTTTTTGGACTTGTTGGCTTGTGAAAAAAAAACATTTAAAAGGAGCTTAAAGGCTAAAGAGAAATATTATTTATTGAATATTTTATTTCTCATTTGTTAATGCTTCTTCTGGAAAGAGTTTAACCAAAACTATTATTAAACATTTATTTTAATAAGAAAAAGTTTAACATTACATATGTTGAAAGAAGAGAAAACATGCAGATGTTGTTGAAAATTTTCAATAAATATTTAGTTTGGCCCACGACTTAGTCCAAGTTTTTAATTTTGGCCCTCTGTGAATTTGAGTTTGACACCCCTGCTCTAAGGGATTGCTTAAAGTAGTCTGTGAGTGGGAAGAAAAAAGACGCTTTTGGTTTATGTTGAATGATGTGACAAAAAGATCTGCCGTCAATCTTCAACAGACTCAAAACTGCAGGCTTATTCCAACACCTTACATTTCGTTGGAGACCCAGAAGTCAGACACCTTGCCCACATCTTGAGGCTGGCCACCAACTCAACATAGTCGATATGAAACCGTTCTCATTATTAGTGTAATAATATGGTTGTATGTACAGGCTGCCTGTCCTCTTGATGACATGCTCCCTGGACTCCTCCCATGTGACCCAGGCCATAAAGGTCGAGTCCCCTTCTCCTCTCCTCATTTTCCCTTGCCTTGACCCGGGCCAGCAGTCTCGTGTAATAAAACCTATCGTTCCCCTCAGTCTTTGTCCTGCGATTATTGGGGGAACTGGTAGCGCCCAACAATTTATTATACAAGATTTTTAAGGTCTCCGGTTATGGAGAAGTTGCTGCGCCCTGATCGGCTAGAGGTAGACCCGCCACGTCCCGGGTGCATCTCAACTCTTCGAACAGTGGGTGAACTGTTTTAATAATTTCCTCGACGCCACCTTGATCGATTCCAACGAGAAGAAGCTGAAGGTCCTACAGACACGAGTCAGCCAGGGGGCTTTCCAGGCCATCCAAAGCAGTGCGATCTACGTCGAGGTGATGGTGATGGCTGAGCTGTGGACGCTGTACAAGTCAAAGGTGAATGAAGTCTACTCCCGTTACCTACTGGGATCCCGAAAACAACAACCTGGTGAGTCTGCTGAAGAGTTCATCCGATCCTTGGTCACACTGGGAAAGAGCTGTTTGGAGAACCCCACGGCCACAATAACATTGAACCAGTGCATGGAAGATCTGGTCCAAGACGCCTGCGTGTCGGGATTGAGGTAGAATTATATCTGACAACGTCTCCTTGAGGAGGATCAACTCCCACTAAAAAGGGCGATCCGCTGGATCAGAACTCTAGACTCGGCCCAGCACCATGTGGAGTTGATCGCGGGCAGAAGTGTGCCTACCACATACGTCCCGCCATGAGGGCTGCCGTCCTGGAACTCAGGATCGGGGATTACCAATCTGACCGCAGCTGCGGTGATGCCATCGGCATCATCGAGATGCAACTTCTGCAGGCAGGCTAGGCACTCGAGATGCCTCTGCCCCACGAAAGGAGCCACATGCTCGGTCTGCAGGAAGAAGAGCCATTACCAGAAGGTCTGTAGGTCCAGATCCCTGTCCAGGAGCAGTGCGGCGTGTGTGCCCGAGGAACTTCTGGTACCGACCGTGTGCGCGGTAAGGGGGGGCCATCTTACCTGCTACCACCCCCAACCTATACACCGCGGCCTACCACACTGATGACGTCATTTCTGCCCGCCACAACTCCACTTCCCCCTTCTCTCTGACGAGGGCATTGGTAACACTGAATCAAGCCAGCCCTCACCTGTTCTCGAACTCCATGATGCAGATCAAGGTGAATGGGCATAAGATGAACTGCCTCTTTGATAGCGGCAGTACCGAAAGTTTTGTCCATCCCGACATGGTCCGCGGATTCTCCCTTCCTGTCAGGCTGTTGACCAGATCGGTATCAATGGCAGCGAAGGACCAACAAACTTGTATCCGGAGGTACTGCGTAGCGTATCTACATGGGATTCGAGGCCGATGGCAAACTTTTCCACTTCCTGCGGGTGCCTTTTGGTGTGACTAACGGTGCCTCTGCTTTTCAGAGGGTGATGGATCAGATGATGGAGGAACACAAGCTGACGGCAACGTTCCCATATCTCGACAATGTCACCATCTGCGGCCACGACCAGCAGGACCACGACTCTAACCTTGCCAAGTTCTTACGTACAGCAAAGTCCCTCAACTTGATGGACAACAAGGACAAGTGTGTTCAATACAGATCTCCTGGACCTTCTCAGATGCGTTGTGGCACATGGTGTCATTGCCCCAGACCCCAACCGCATGCGTCCCCTCATGGAGCTCCCACTCCCAAACATCCTAAAGGCGCTGAAGAGGTTCCTGGGGCTGTTTTCCTACTACACACAATGGGTCCCCAATTACGCCAATAAAGCCCACCCCTGATTAAGTCCATAACTTTCCTGTTATTGGCGGAAGCCCAGGCTGCGTTTCACCAGATCCGAGGAGACATCACAAAGGCCACGATGCATGCCGTGGATGAGTCCGTCCACTTCCAGGTGAAGAGCGATGCCTCTGGCAGCCAAGCTTAATCAGGCAGGTAGGCCGGTAGCGTTTTTCTCCTGCATCCTGCATGGTCCCGATGTACAGCATTCCTTCGTCAAGAAGGAGGCACAAGCAGTCATTGAGGCAATGCACCACTGGTGGCATTACCTGGTCAGTAATACCTGCTGACTGACCAGAGGGCAGTGGCCTTCATGTTCAATACAAAACAGCGGGGTAAAATCAAAAATGACAAGATTCTTAGGTGGAGGGTTGAGTTATCAACTTATAATTACGATATCTTGTATCAGCCAGGTAAACTCAATGATTCCCCCAGATGCCTTTTCCCGAGGGACGTGCACCAGCGCGTCACGACAATCTGTGCAACCCCGAAGTCAAGAGGCTGTACCATTTCATTCAGACTCAGAACCTCCCGTTCTCCGTTGAGGACGTCTTTTCCACGACCAGACGCTGCCAGATCTGCGCCGAGTGTAAGCCACAGTTCTACCAACCAGAAAAGGCACACCTCATTAAGGTCACACTCCCCTTCAATTTCAAGGGGCCCCTCCCAACCTCCAATACAAATGCCTACTTCCTGATGGTGGTGGATGAATTTTCGAGATTCCCCTTTGCTATTCCCTGCCTGGTTATCAAGGCACTGCGCAGCATCTACACCCTGTTCAGGTACCCCAACTATATTCATAGCGACCGGAGGTCCTCGTTCATGATTGAGAAGCTACAACAGTACTTCCTTGCCAGAGGCATAGCCACCAACAGGACCACCAGCTATAACCCCAGGGATAATGGCCAGGTGGAAAGGGAAAACACCACCGTCTGGAAGGCAGTGCTCCTGGCCCTCAGGTCTAAGAACATGCCAGTGTCCCAATGGCAGGATGTTTTGGCTGAGGTTCTCCACGCCATCCGGTCATTGCTATACACCATTACTAACACCACCCCGCATGAATGCCTCTTTGCTTTCCCTAAGAGATCGGCGAACGGTTCGTCCATCCCTCCCTGGTTGGCAACCCCAGGGCCGGTCCTGCACATCAGGGGCCATAAGATGGACCCACTGGTGGAAGCGGTGCCAACTCCCAATATGTGTTTGTGAGGTACCCTGATGGCCACGAGGACACTGCCGATCCGAGACCTGGCGAGGACCCGAGACCTCGAAACGGCCTTACCAGCCATCGACCAGACCACAGATCTGATCGCAATGCACTGGAGCATGACCCTAGAGTCCGAGCCATCTGCCTCGCCGCCAGACGTCCAGGAACCTGCCCACCTCCCATCCCCTTGGGAGTCCCCCGCCAGCACCATGACCCAAACGATTCCTGCTTCGGACTCTCCCACGACAGCCTCCACTCTGGAAGAGTGACGCACAGACATGCAGGCCCCTCGGCGGACTGGCAGGAGGAGGAAGTCGCCTGTGCGACTAAACCTCTTGTCGGAGAGGCATCCACCTTTCCGTCCATTTCCCCCCCCCCCACCCACCGCCTTTCTCTGATTGATAAAACTCTATTAGTTTTAGGGTAGTTTTAGAGAAGAGCAAAGAAGGGCCTAAAGTTGAGGTTCTGGATTGGAGAAAAGCAAATTTTGAAGGAATAAGAATTGATTTGGGGATTATTGAGTGGGACATGATTTTTTCAGGAAAGGATGTAAATGAAAAATGGAGAATATTCAAAGAAGAAATTTTGAGAGTACAGAGTAGATATGTCCCAATGAGGATCAAAGGAAAGGCTGGAAGTCATAGGGAGCCTTGGTTTTCGAGGAATATTAGAAATTTGGTTAGGAGAAAGAGGGAGGTGCACAAGAGGTATAAACAGCAGGGTGCTGAGAAATTGAAAGAGGACTACAGGGAGTGTAGAAAAAATCTTAAGAAAGAAATTAGAAAGGCCAAAAAGAGGCACGAAGAGGCTTTGGCAGGCAGAGTAAGAATAAATCCAAAGGGTTTCTATAGGTACATTAAAAGTAAAAGATTAGTGAGGGATAGAATTGGACCCCTTGTAGATAGGGAGGGTAGGCTATGTGAAAAGTCAGAGGAGATGGGGGAAATTTTAAATGATTTATTTTCCTCGGTATTCACTAGGGAAAAAAATATTGTACCATTTGAAGTAAAGAAAAATAGTGGGGAGGTCATGAAGCATATAAGGATAACCAAGGAGGTAGTGATGGCAGTGTTAAAAAAGATAAAGGTGGACAAATCTCCGGGTCCAGACAAAGTATTCCCAAGGACACTCAAGGAGACTAGTGTACAGATAGTGGGGCCATTAACAGAGATATTTAGGATGTCACTGGTCACGGGGGTAGTGCCAGAGGATTGGAGGGTGGCTCATGTTGTTCCACTGTTTAAGAAAGGGTCCAAATGTAAGCCTGGAAATTATAGACCTGTGAGTCTGATGTCTGTGGTGGGTAAGTTGATGGAAAGTGTTCTGAGTGATGGCATTTACAAATATTTGGATGAACAGGGATTGATAGGTAGTAGTCAGCATGGTTTTGTCAGGGGTAGATCATGCTTAACAAACCTTATAGAGTTTTTCGAGGGGGTTACAAAAAAGATTGAGCTGGTAGAGCTGTGGATGTTGTCTATTTAGACTTTAGTAAAGCTTTTGACAAAGTTCCCCACAGGAGGTTAGGAAAAAAGGTGGAGGCATTAGGTATAAATATGGAGGTAGTGAAATGGATTCAGCAATGGTTGGATGGGAGGTGTCAGAGAGTAGTGGTGGAAAATTGTTTGTCAAATTGGAGGCCGGTGACTGGTAGAGTTCCTCAGGGATCGGTCCTGGGTCCACTATTGTTTGTTATATATATTAACGATCTGGAAGAAGGGGTGGTGAATTGGATAACTAAGTTTGCAGATGATACAAAGATTGGTGGTATTGTGGACAGTGAGGAAGATTACCGTAGCTTAAAAAAAGATATAGGAAGGCTAGAGGAGTGGGCTGAGAAATGGCTTTTGGAATTTAATACAGATAAGTGTGAATTTTGCATTTTGGAAAGGCAAATCTAAATAGGTCATACACATTGAATGGTAGACAATTGAGGAGTGCAGAGCAAAAAAGGGATTTAGGAGTTATGGTAAATAGTACCCTCAAAGTTGATACTCAGGTAGATAGAGTGATGAAGAAGGCATTTGGAATGTTGGCCTTCATAAATCGGAGTATTGAATTCAAGAGTTGGGATGTTATGATGAAATTGTACAAAGCATTGGTGAGGCCAAATATGGAATACTGTGTGCAGTTTTGGTCACCAAGTTATAGGAAGGATATAAACAAAATAGAGAGAGTGCAGAGAAGGTTCACAAGAATGTTGACAGGGTGTCAGGGTTTGAGTTACAGAGAAAGGTTGAGGAGCCTGGGGCTTTTTTCTCTGGAGTGTAGAAGATTGAAGGGGGATTTGATGGAAGTGTTCAAGATTTTAAAAGTGACAGAGAGAGTCAACGTGGATAGGCTTTATCAATTAAGAGTGGGGGATATTCAAACCAGAGGCCATGGTTTGAGATTGAAGGGGGAAAATTATAAGGGGAACATGAGGGGAAATTTCTTCACGCAAAGGGTGGTTGGGATGTGGAATGAGCTTCCGGCGGAGGTGGTTGAAGCAGGGATGTTATTTACATTTAAGGAAAGACTGGATAATTACATGGAGGGGAGAGAATTGGAGGGGTATGGACCAGGTGGCTGGTCAGTGGAACTAGGAGGGTGGGGATTTGTTCCAGCATGGACTAGTAGGGCCAAACTGGCCTGTTCTGTGCTGCATATGGTTATATGGTTTATATATGGTTTCTACTTAAAAAGAGAGGGTGAATATAATGACATGGTTGTATGTACAGACTGGTCCGCCCTCTTGATGACATCCTCTCCTATACTCCTCCCTGGTCTTCTCCCATATGACCCAGGCCATTAAGGTCAAGTCCCCTCTTTCTCTTCTCATTTTCCCTAGCCTTGACTCAGGCCATCAGTCTCGTATGTAATAAAGCCTATCGTTCCCCTCAGTCTTTGTCTCTGTGATTATTGGGGCAACTGGTTAATCATGAAAGATCGTTTCTGGTTTTTTTTTTGATGGGGGGGGGTCTCGGTACATTGTGAAAGGTGAGATGTGTGATATCTATTCCAGGCCCGGCGGCGGTTTTGGCAACACGGTGCAGCTTGGAAAGGAACAGGGCCTTGAAGAGGAAACTGTCTGTGTCTGTCTGTCAGGGCCACCATTTTGTGCATGAGCTCGGAGGGGTTCCTGTCTCCCAAGCCCAGCATGTTTAGGATACGAACAGATGAGTTCCAGGGAATTGAGGAGGAAACTCCGGTTTTCCACGGAGCTTACTTTGGCTGTGGTGGAGGTGTCCAGAGCACCCTCACACTGTGTGGACATCTTTTTATTCCAAAGCGCTACTGTAACAGATGCTGCAGTGGTAACCCCGACGGATGAAGGATACTGCTACTACTACAGTCACAGCAGCTGCGACCAACACAGTGGGCGTGCATCTACTGCCCACTGGGCAAACCAGCCCAGGAACTGGCTGAGTCACAGTTTCACATCAGAGACATCATCTTAGAGGACACCAAGTTCTGGCACGTCATCAGTGCTCTGGATGCCACCACCACAGCCAAAGTAAACTCCTTCATGGAAAACCGGCATTTCCTCCTCAATTTCCTGGAACTCAGCTGTTCGCATCCTAAACATGCTGGGCTTGGGAGACAGGAATCCCTCCAAGCTCATGCACAAAATGGTGGCCCTGACAGACAGACACAGACAGTCTCCTCTTCAAGGCCCTGTTCCTTTCAAAGCTGCCAGTACACATCTTCTCAGCACACTCCGACATGGATTTCAACGTCCCGCACTTGGTAGCCAAGGAAACAGACAGACTTTTCTGCACCCCAGAGCAGAGCTCCATCCACGTGCAACCCATCTACACCATTGGTGCTGACACCTCAACAACCCCGCCAGGCCCCGCAGCAGTGGCCGCGGCTCAACCACAACACGACAGGCACGCAGAACGAATACTGTTTCTATCACTGCAGATGGGGCCAAAATGCCTGGCGGTGCACCCCACCCCCTCCATGCTCCTACCCCAAACACAGCGACGGGAAATGGGAAGGCCGGCTGTCAATAATGGCCTCAGCGGTTGGCGCTCTTAAAGGCCTACTCTACTTCAGGGACCAACGTGCAAAGAGCAACTTCCTAGTCGACACTGGTACAGAAATCAGCCTCGTCCCATCAACATATTTTGAGACCAAACAAAACCCAAGGGCCTCCCACTGCAAGCAGCCAATGGCTCCTCCAACCCGAGCTACAGAACCTGTCTGGTCACAATCCATGCAGTGGACATGGTTTTCCAGTGGAAGTGCACAATCGTGGCCGTGGGAGAAGACTTCCTCCAGGCACTTGAATTTTTGGTGGGCGTTACGAGAGGCCTTGAAGAGGAAACACTACTACTTTTAAGTTATTCCCCCTCACACTGCGGCAGCGCCCTTTTCTCCTGTTGGAAATCCATGCCCTGGCCCGAGATGAATATGCCCACCTACTGGCCAAGTACCCAGCCCTACTAGCGCCCAATTTCCATGATGCCAAATCATCACATGCCTTTACAATTGCACTCTTGACTTCCTGTTCGGAAGACCACAGTCAGTACAAATTGGAAAGAATGTCTCCTCCTCTCTGATTATCACAGGTACACCTCAAGGATACGTGCTTAGCCCACTGCTCGACTCATTATACACCTATGATTGTGTAGCCAGGCACAATTCCAATGCTATCTACAAATTTGCCGATGACACCACAGTTATCGGCAGAATCACAAACTGCAATGAAGAAGTGTACAGGTGGGAGATAGATCAGCTGTTAAAAGGTGTAACGACAACTTTGCGCTCAATGTCAGCAAAACCAAGGAAATGATTGTGGACTTCAGGAGGAAGTCTGAGGAATATAACCCAGTCCTCATTGAGAGCTCAGTCGTGGCGAGGGTCAAGAACTTCAAATTCCTGTGCATCAACATCTCTGAGCATCTGTCCTGGAGCCTCCATTTTGCCAGCAGCTAGACTTTGTGAGGTGTCTGAGGAGATTCGATATGCACCGAAAATTCTCAAAAACCTCTACAGGTTTACCGTGGAGAGCATTCTGGCTGGTTGTATGAAGGCGCCAACTCTCAGGACAAGAATAAACTCCAGAGGGTTGTTAACTTGGCCTGTGACATCAGAGGCACCAGACTTCACTCCATCGAGTACATCTACAACAGGCAGTGTCTTAAAAAAGCAGCCTCTATTGTCAAAGAACCCCACCACCCAGGCTATGCCCTCTGCTACCATCAGGAAAAAGGTACAGGAGCCTAAAGATGAGCACTCAATGGCACAAGGACACTTTATTCCCTGCTGTCATCAGATTCCTGAATAATCAATGAACCAAAGACATTACCTTACTTTTCATGCACTACATTTTTTTCAGATTTCAAATTTATTGTCAGAGTACAGTAATGACATCACATAAAACCCTGAGATTCCTTTCTCCTGTGGATGCAATAGTGGTAGTGCAAAAAATAAACTACACAGCATAAACATCTAAACAAATAAAGAATTTGAATGTAAACAAACTGACTGGGCAATGCAGAGAGAATAAAAAAGAAAATCAATGAAGTGCACAAGTAAAAGTTCTTAAATGAGTCTCTGATTGAGTTTATCGTTAAGGGATCTGCTGGTGGAGAGGTAGCAGCTGTTCCTGATCCTGGTGGTGCGAGTCTTACGGCACCTATACCTCTTACCTGATGGCAGCAGTGAGAACAGAGCATGTGCTGGGTGATGTGGATCTTTGATGATTGCTGCTGCCCTCCAACGGCAGCGTTCCCTGTAGATGTACTCAATTGTGGGAGGGTTTTGCCTATGATGTCCACTACCTTTTGGACGGTTTTACACTCAGGGTTATTAGTGTTCCCATACCAGACCTTGATGTAGCCGGTCAGCACTTCATAGTTTTATTTATTTATTTATTGATTGATTGTTGTAAGGTGGTTTATATGAATGTTTTCATTATAATGCTGTTGCAAACTAACACATTTCGTGACTTATGCATGACAATAAATTCTGATTTTGAGACAGATATTCTATTGAAAAATCTGTTGTAGGAGATTATGAGGCAGACATAGAAAAAAATTCAAGGATGTGATGAAAACTTTGTTCCAGCAGTGCAAGATCCCCACTGACTCCTGAGAGCATTTGGACCAAGACTGCACAAAGCAGAGAAGGAGGTTTAAGGATAATATTTAGAACCTCTATCTGGTCCACACATCCAGAAGCATGCATTGGATGCACATAGAACCAATAACTAAGTCACAGAAAGAGCTTACCAGGTTGCAAACTATTCACCCATCGGCCTAACTAATCAGCTACCTACTGTCCCATCTGTGTCAGAGTCTGAAGATCCATGTTGGTTCCACTATATCAAGTTAAACCTTCCACTGAGATATGTCTTTGATCTATCTTTGGAAAAGGTTGGGAATAAATTAGATTGGACAACTTTTCTGGTTGTTATTTAGAGTGATATCTGACAACAAATGAAAATAGCTCCTATGCATAGGAAAGATAACATCTAGAGATGCTACAATGAGGCTTTCAGTGATGTTTGCAGAAAATGTTTTCAGGATTTTTTTCAGTCAATCGATATGTTGTTTGGTAATGCCATTATTTTAATTTATTCAGGCAATAATTCCAAATAAAAGCTTTTAAGAATTGAATAGGAGAATTTCTCTCTTTGGATTCTTGTGTCCCTTTGTTCCAGGTTCCCAGAGATTCCACTGTAGTCCATTACATAGGCAGATAACTCTTCCAGCTTTCATTTAGAAGTTAGCCCCGTAAACATTCGTGGCTCCTTCTTTCTAGCAGATGTCTCAGAGGGAAGAATTCCAAGTAAAAATGTGGTCAGAACAGACCCAATTGAAGTATAAGTGAATTCCCCACAATAAGGCTCTGAGAATATAAAACTAGGCTTGTTTCAATGTTATAATTCAAGACATAAATACTTAGCAGTTTCTCTGTTGGGGTCATTAACTCTGAGGCCTAACTAACGCTGACATTGCATTTTATGAAAGCATTAAATATTAATTTGCATTTTAATATGGACACCATTAAAAGCACTGAAATCGAAAGAGCAGATAGGTTCAAGTTCAGAAATAAATATCTCCAATGATTACCTGAGACAAGAACGTTGGTGTGACGGTCAAGAACTCTTTTGATGGTGCACCCACGCCTCCACTTTCTTAGAACCCTATGGAAGTTCTATCAACAACAACTACAGGAGCACCATCAAAAGCATACTTACTGGATGCATCACAGTATGGTATAGGAGCTACTCTGCTCAAGATCAGAAAAAAACTATCCAAGGTAGTGGTGCAACTCAGAACATAACACAAACTTCACTTCATGGACTTCATTTGTATCTCCTGCGGTCTAGGAAACACAACCAATATACCAAAAGGCTCATCATATCCTGAATGCACTCTCTTCTCCTTCCTCCAATCGGGGAGAAGGCTTAAGAGTGTGGAAGCACACATCAACAGTCTTAAAGATAGTTTCTTCATTGCAGCCATTAGGCGAATGAATGAACCCTGTAACAGTGTTATCATGCTGTCCTTGCTTGATGCTAATTAATCTTCCTTTTCAAAGTAATCCTATACGCTATAAATTGTGATCTTTACACAACTGTATGAAATGTTAGAGAAAACCCATCTCACAGAAGAACCCTTCTCACTGTACTATTAATTAATTTTGTTATAAATAAAGTTAAGCTTGTCCACATTCTGTGAAATGTCTCTGAAGAAAAAACTGTCAATCTAAATAGTGTCTATGTGAAGAGTGTAAATCAAGATTCAAGATAATGTGAAGGCATAAAGCTGGGGCTCATTAAGCAGGAGTCAAACTAGCAAATCGTGGCTATCAACTGACATATTTAGTTAGCATTTATTTTATTGATATGCTTGCTTTTTTTAAGGAAGAACATGCAGTCAGCATGATCAGTGGGATTACAAGTTTCTGGTTTGTTCCTTAGGTCCTGTCAAGAAATTGGATTTCTTCACAGGAACTCATTTCCTGAGAACACCCACATACTCTTTATATCTAATTAATTATTTTTAAGGTACATTCACTGCTGTTATATACAAAATGTTGGCAGCCAATTTGCACAAAACAAGAAAGATGTTCACTAATAGAATCATTTGTTTTTAACTATATACTTTTTTATTGTTATTTAGAAAACTGGTATGTATGGCTGATATCCCATTTGTCCTAAAACACACAACTTTTCTAATGAACTAAAATGATGACATGGAACCATGGAATATTACAGAATAGAAAACAAGCCCACTAACCTACACCCAGTCCATAGTCCTCCATACCCTTCCCATCCATGCACCTGTCCAATTTTTTCTTAAATGTGAAAATTGAGCCTACATTCACAACTTCAGCTGACAGCTCATTCCGCATTCCCACTACTCTCTGTGTGGAGAAGTTCCCCTAAGCTTTCCCCTTTAACTCTTAACCCATGCTCTCTGGTTTATATTACACCTAACCTCAGAGAAAAAAAAATCCTACTTGAATTTACTCTTTCTATGCCCCTCATAATTCTGTATACCTCTATCAAATCTCCCCTCATTCTTCTTCACTCTAGGGAATAAAATCCTAACCTGTTTAACCCTTTCCTGTAACTCATTTCCTGAAGTCCCAGCAACATCCTAGTAAATCTTCTCTGAACTCTTTCGATCTTTCCTGTAGTTGGGTGACCAAGCCTGCACACAATACTCCAAATTTGACCTCACCAATGTTTTATACAACTTTACCATAACATCCCCACTCTATACTCAATACTTTGATTTGTGAAAGCCATTATGCCAAAATTTCTCCTTAAAACCCTATCTAAGTGTGACACCACTTTCATGGAATTATGTATCCAAGTATGATATTTTCTGGAGGTGCCTCATGAAGTGTTAATCAGTGTTAACGTTTTAAACTGCTGAAGAAAAGGAAATCCTATTAGCAAGGTAAATAAAACAATGTTCAAATCATTTATCAAATCTAATCTATTCCTGTAGAGAGGTAGGAGACTTTGCTCCATCCTTTAAATATTTGAGAGATTAAATCCAAGGAGCAAAGGGTTATGAGATAGCTAAAGATTAACTGGTAGCATATGCCACAGGGGGTTTAATAGGATCACAGCCAGTATTGCCTCCAACTAATGGATGGACCAAATGGTCACATGAGCTCAGTTTTTGTTCCCAGAGTTGCTTCTGAATGCAGCCTATGCTTGTCAACCTTGGACTGAAGGAAATGGAAAGGAGAAATAGCTGGATGGAGAGACTAAGCTTTTTAATGGGTTGAAGATGTTATGATGAATGCAGGGGTTTGTTTGTGTTGATCAGGTGCAGCTTAGAGCAAATGGAGAGCCAACGACTAGGCAGTAGAGAATTTGAAAATGCAGAATTAAGTGATTTTCCAGGGGCAGGCACAGAAAGAAATGTTGTTCTGCAGAGAAAAATGAGAGGTAGATGGAAAATCAATTCATGGTATTACCATGGTGTAGCAGTTAGCGATATTGGTGAGCAAATTTAAATTCCTGGGAGGCAATATCTCGGAGGACCTTTCCTGGGCCCAACACAAAAATGTCATTGTGAAGAAAACACATAAGTGCTTCTACTTTCTCAGGAGTTTCCAGAGATTTGGTCAATCTTGGCAAACTTCTACAGATGTGTAGTGGAAAGTATGCTGACTGGCTGCATCACACCCTAGTATCGGAGCACCAATATCTCAAGCTGAAAGCCCTGCAAAGGTTAGGTATGTCACAAGCAAAATTCCCTACTATCAAGAAAATCAATATGGAACCCTACTGTAAGAGAATAGCAGCAATCAAGGATCCATACCACGCAGGGCATGCTCTGTTCTCGCTGCTGACATCAGAAAAGATGTTCCACAAGATTCATACCACCAGATTCATGAACAGACTCCTCAACAACAAACTCATTCAGAGACTCATTTAACAACTTTTACTTTGCACATTATTTATTATTAAATATTTGTTTTATGTACTGCACTCTCAGTTTGTTTACACTTTTCTTATGTTACGAGCCAAGAGGACATCAAAATCCAGCAGCAATAGAAATTCACCAAGACAAATGGTTACTTAAAAGCTACTTTTAATTATCTTTAAACATGAAAACAGGATCAAACTCTCTCTTATTAGTATTAACTTAACCTAACTTAACTCTCTTCTAATTCTAAGCGCATGTGCATTTGATGTGTATGTCAGTTCAGAAAAGTTCTTTGATTCACAGTGGAATCACACTTCTCACTCCTCCAATTCTTTTACTGTGCACAGAATTTAAAATGTATGAATTTTCACCAAGCTCTGGTGCTTAAAGGTAATTGGTTATCACTCAGGAAGGTTCTTGTTGGTTACAGAGAGAGATTCGTTACTTGTTGGACATACACAAACTGATTTACTTCCATCAGTCACTTCAGTGTCTTGCCGAAGAAACTTGCCCCATTATGGGTTTTCCAAGTGATAACCTCTTCTTCCAGGTTATCACTGAGTACCTCTTGTTCCCTTATTTCAGCCAGTCATTTCTTCTTGGAAAGACACAAGAGTTTTCAACAGACTGAACTCAGAACTCACAACCCATCTTCAAAATACGGTTTTATACAAGCTTGCCAGCTTGTCATGTTCCATTTTCAAAAGTCACTGCAGAACCCCAACTGAATTCTATCTCTCTCTCTCTCTCTCTCTCTCTCTCTCTCTCTCTCTCTCTCTCTCTCTCCCTCTCTCTTTCGCTGCTTTCAGGTGGCCACAAAGCCCTACTGTCAAGCCACACAGAATATTCCTGTGCGGCTGTCGGGTGGCCATCTGAAACCGGTAAAGCTTGCCAGGAGGGTTACTTACCTAACCCTTCTCTGAGAGGTATAACTATCCTGCTCGGAGTATCGATTGTGGTAGCTGAAAGCAGCGAGCTGCCAGGGGACGGGCTGATGACGTTGCGGTGACGTCGTCAACCATCGACTCCTGAGACAAGGAACCCAGACTGAAGTAGACTTCTTCAAATTTTATTTCGCACCCTCTCCCGCTGCCGGTCTACCCCCCTCCCAACCCTCGCCTGCCCGACTCCCGCTGCCGGTCTCTCCCACACCCTCGCCCACCCGACTCCTGCTGCCAGTTCCCCCCCCACCTTCACCTACCCGACTGCCACTGCCAGTTTCTCCCCCACCCACCCTCGCCCACCCGACTCCAGCTGATGCTGCCGGTCTCCTCCCCCCTCGCCTGCCTGACTCTCGCTGCCAGTCTCCCTTCCCACCCTCGCCCACCCTACTCCCGCTGCCACTGCCAGTCTCCCCCCTCGCCCACCCTACTGCCGTTCTCCACCTCCACCCCTGCCTGCCCGCCTCTCGCTGCCAGTCTCCCTCCCCCCAACCCCGAAGTGGCAGCGGGAGGCAGGAGGGCAAGGTTGGGGAGTTGAACCGGCAGTGAGAGTTGGGTGGGTGAGGGTGGGGTGGGAGAGACCGGTAGCGGGAGTCGGGTGGGTGAGGGTGGGGGGGAACCACCAGCAACAATGGGAGTTGGGTGGGTGAGGGCGGGGGGAACCAGCAGCGGCCACAGGAGTTGGGCAGGTGTGGGGGGGGGAACTGGCAGTTGGAGTCGGGTGGGTGAGGGTGGGGGTTGGAGACCGGCAGCGGGAGTCGGGTGGGTGAGGATGGGGAGGGAGACCAGCAGCAGCAGCGGGAGACGGTCAGACGAGGGGGGGGGGGAGACCAGCAGTGGGAGTCAAGTCAGCCTGAGTTGTTTGTCAGGCATGCCTTGACTCATTGCTATGATGTGAGGTCAGCGTGGGCAGGACTAGGCACCCGTCCAGAGTGGCCGGCTTTTGCTGCTAGATGGCTAGCAGTCAGCTGGCATGTTTAGATACCAGAAAGCCGTCCATTCCATGGCCTCCTAAACACACTAGCTGAACTTCTCTAGCTGCGCCTGCAGGCATCTAATCTTCTATCAGAACACCTGAAAGCAGCTTCTCTCTCTCTCTCTCCCCCCTCCAGTGGCAAAACCACAGAACTCTCCCTCTCCCAAGGCTCCATACTCAATCTTCTGAGCCTTTTCATCTGTTGCTTTCAAAACAATAATCCATTACTCCACAGCATCCATCTAATTAACACCTACTTGTGAAGTCTCCATAGGCATTCTTCAAAATTTTTTGCAAAATCGCTGGTGCCTCAGTGTCTCACTTTCAGCAAAGCTCTTGCATTTTAAATGAGATCTGTTTTGTGAAGTGTTTGTTAGTTTGTGTGTTTGTAAGTTTGTGACCTACACTAAACCCCTACAATCTATCTCCTTTAAAAACATATTTATATTTAATATAAAATATAATATACCCATCACACTTAGTTTATATTTCTCACTTTTCTATATGTATCTTTTCTTAAGTACAGTTTTTGGCAGAACTGATAAGTAAAAATTCTCCCTGGCTGCAAGAAAAAGAATCTCAGGGTTGTATGTGATGTCATATATGTTCTCTGACAATAAACCTGAACTTTGGTGCATAGTTCCAGAAACCTGCATGTGATCCTGACCTTGGGTACATTCTGGGGTTTGTGCATTTACCCTGTTACCATGTGGCTGTATCCAGGTGCTCCAGTGTCCCTACACATCCCAAAGACATGGTGGTATGAGAATTAGGAGGACTTGAGAATTGGTTGCATGGAAATGTTTGGAGAATGGGATAATTAGAAATGGTCCAAAATCTAAAATAGACTTGACTGCCAAATTGTCTCCTTCTGTGCTGCAAGAATAATAATTTACAAGTTTGTGATCAGAGGTAACCCTATCTACAAAGCTTCAGGCAATTGTTAATTAACCACCTCTGTGAATACATTTTAGGCAATTTTCTTGGAGTGAGAGATGAGTGCTGTAAACTCAAAGTACATAGAACATGGTGATATTCAAGATTCTTTTATTGTCATGTGCACAATTGTGATAGTACAGATCTATCACCAATGTACATAGTGTATATAGTTACTGTATCAAGACTGTGCTTACAGCGATTGGCTGAGAGCTAAGCCACATCTATTTTCGGGGCCTTAAAGGGTTGTGTCCCTAGCCAGGTCGGATCATTCCGGACTGGTCGGCCACCTGTGAAGAGCTCCTGTCTTTTGCTAATAAAATTGTAGAGATCATCGAAAGAACCAAAGACTTGTTGATCCAAACCAAGGCTTTTATTAGCAAAAGACAGGAGCTCTTCACAGGTGGCCGACCAGTCCGGAATGATCCGACCTGGCTAGGGACACAACCCTTTAAGGCCCAGACAATAGGTGTGGCTTAGCTCTCAGCCAATCGCTGTAAGCACAGTCTAGATACAGTAACTATATACACTATGTACATTGGTGATAGATCTGTACTATCACAACAATATACTCAAAATGTATTTTCCTTTGATTGCACACAAAGAGGTGCCCCTATCAAGACAAGAAAGTGAAGCAAGAATTTCTTCATCGACATTAATTATCTGTGTATCCTGACACTTCCTCTGTTGCTTCTGGCTCCTCCACTCCCATAACATCTGTGGCTGCACAGCCTCCTGTCTGAGCTTGTGACAAATTTACAATGACTATGAAGGATTAGTCATTAGAGAGGAAAATAGCGAAGGTATGTCAAGGAGATAACTTTCATGGTCCTTAAGCAGAAGCTTGAGGCCAAGAATTTGAAATGAGAGGCAGGAGGTATGGAATAGATGAGAAGCTCAAGGAAGCAAACTGCCAAATGAAAAGATGGTCAAACCAATCTGTAGCCCCTTTCACACAGCCAACCCTCCTAGGAAGCAGGAAAATTTACTGGGCCTGCTGCACTCGGGAGCCTTTCCCACTGCACCATGATTTATCTGGTTAATCGGCAACCCGGCATTTTAAGGAGGAGTCTGGCCTCCAGCAGTGACAATACGAGAGCAGGTTGTGCTTTCACACCACCAGAAGGCGATTAGTGAATTAACTTGGCCAGGCTCTGACACTTGCCCCCACCAAGCATCAGAGCCCAGTTGAATTTAACTTGGGCTGCCAGGTGGGATGTTTCATGCTGCACAATTACCAGGAATGGACTCGCTAAATTACCAGGTTAACCCACATGGAATCGGCAGTGGGAAAGGGGATTTTGAATCAGTGCAATAATCTGGATGTAGCAGATAGCAGAGGTATGATCTGACGGAAAGACAATTTGGAAGGGAAAGCATTAGCATCCATCAGTCAAGTTTTGGCCAAGACGACAATGATTGTACCATCATTCATGATAAGCTAATGGGTGACAAGGTTTTTTCTCAAGGGAACAGACAATATGGAGTACACCAATGAGATCCGAAATACAGGAAGTGCCCTCGAGATCAGCTTTGAATGTGATGAACTGAATGAGAAGCAGAATGACAGGATTAACTCCCAGCAATGACCCTAAACTGATTGGCTGTCAAGAGAGTAGAAGGCCATGGATTCTTTTATGTCCACATGAATAGGCAGAAAGAACCTCACTGAAATATTGCATACTTCAGATTCAGACTACATTGACACTGTAGTTTTCTTTACACACAACTCTCTGATGTGGGTGACACATAATTTAATGACTAAGATGGCAAAGCCACCAACTCAGCCTGTAAAGGTATTCTCCAAATCCAATGAAGTCCAAGGCAGCAAAAAATAAACTTACAAGAGTCACGGAAATTCATCTCCTAGAAAGAACTGAACTGTTAATCATTACAATTTGACTGCTTCTGCAAATATTTTGGCAGTCATTGGTGAAATTAGTTTTCTGATAAGTTACTAGTCTTGATGATATCTTTGCTTCCCGTGAATGAAGCCCTAATATCCTAAATACGCATGAGATTGTCTGATCTCAGATGCTAAGCAGGCTCAGGCCTAGTCAATACTTGGAAGGGAGGCCGCCTAGGAACACCAGGTGCTGTAGGTTTCTGTGAGGGGCGCTGGACAAAGTGGTGACTCTCTGTCTGCCTTACAGTAGACAAAAGTCAAAGAATTTCATGTATGTTACATTCTAAATGTAGTATTACGTGACCATAAGGGAACCTTTGCCTTTTTACCTTTTTTTATCTTTATGCTGCGTGACCTGCTGAGTTTCCCCAGCACTTTTGTGTATTAAACATGCACAGTTCAATCCTTTCTATGAATTCTTCCTTTAGATAATTTATAGAAACATACATTTAGCATACTTAAACAAATATCATACAAAATCTTTGGATGAAACCATTACCATTTTTTTAAAAATTGCTTAGAACTGCGTTTAAGACCAAAACGAAATTCACAGTGAAACGTGATATTATGAAGTAGGCATTTTTAAACCAAAGGTTCTGAAGATTCATTTACAATTCAAATCTAATGGAGCAAGTCATAACTTACACCAGGATAGTTGTGTTCTAAGATCAAAACTGACTCCTGCTCAGGCAGCACTCTGTTTCAAATTTCTCACTTTCAAATCATTCTTTGCCCTTCTTCCTTCATATCTATTCTATATTTAAGTTTCTGCACATCCCTTATTTTCTACATTCTACTGACAACCATTCTTCAAGTTCTAAATTCTGCAATTCCATCCTTAATCCCTTTCTTTATAAGGTGCCCTAAAACATATTTCTTTGACTAAGCCTCTGAACTCTAGATTTTGTATCTCATTATGTAGTTTACCCTAAAATTTTGATTGACAAAACATTCCCATTAAATTCTATGTTATAAAAATTTAAAGATGTTATCAATATATATATATGTGTGTGTGTGTGTGTGTGTGTGTGTGTGTGTGTGTGTGTAGAGAGAGAGAGAGAGACTGAGAGAGAGAGAGACTGAGAGAGAGAGCGAGAGAGAGAGACTGAGAGAGAGAGCAAGAGAGAGAGAGAGAGAGAGAGAGTATTACATTTTTAGATGATACATAAAGACATCATCTGTCCCTTCAGGTACTCCATTGAAAGGAATGAGCAGACGCATGACATCAATACTTTGACATCTTGTGCCATATAAATATACCGTAATGCACCCTTTTGATAATCATTACTACATTTAAAATTGTGTTTGCCTGTCAGAACATCCTAAAGTCATGATCATGAAAAACACTAACACAAATTCTTTGTGTTCAGAGAGGAGATCACGATAGCTGACGAGATTCTAAAAAAAACTATTTAGTTTAATGTGCAATTGATTCTACAAATGCCCAGATCAGTGAAAAATATGGGCTACTTACAGAGGTGTGGAGAATGGCAGCTATTGAATCCATTAATTATGCCGCTGAATCCACTGATTCTGTTCTCGTTCATGAGAAATTTGAGAAAAACTGGATATATTGAGCATGTCAGGCAGCATCAGTAGGAAGAAAACCAGAGCTTAATGTTTCAGGTCACATAGTCTTTTTTCTGAAACATTAAAACTGATTATTTCTATCTTCCATTTTTATTTTATGTTCTCAAGTATCTCGGTTTTTGAAAAAAAAATTGATGTTACGTTTCTAAGAAATCAGCTGTTTCTAATTTGGGTAAAATTTAATGAGAATATCAGATTGAAAATCTCTCTTCCATAAGGCTTTTTGCCAATAACATGAAAATCACAACTGAAGAAGTTATTTTTCAGATCTACCGCCTATTTATAATGGATCATGGGAGACCAATGGACTGCTTCCTTACTTCTGTACCCCTTCAATTCAGTCTCTGGTTGAAGATAACAAAACAGAAGTCAATACATAGTGACTCATTTCCTTCAATCTGAACAATAGGAATGTCACATGTAAAAGATTAAGAGAAAATCTTTATATTTGCATTTTTGCATGGCACTCAAGTTAATAGTTGCAGCCTGGCAACTGTGATGCAGGCAGACATTTGAGGCATGTTTTGCTCTTGATATTATTTTGGTGATGATGTTGGCACCTAAGCAGGTAAGGCACCGCAGAACAGATAGGAGCCCAACACTCCACACAACCAGTTCTTAACAAATTTCAAGGAAGTTGATTCACACTGTTGTTGGTCACTGCCATTATTGGATTTTGCAAAAATCTCTCTTCCATCTCTCACATTCTATTCCCCCTTCCCTTACTCATTCTCACTTCCACCCTATATGATTTTGCATTTGCCAGATTTCTTTGAAATTGCTATAGTCTACAAGTTGCAAGAGATGCCCTGAATGCACCATTGATATACAAAGCAGTTGGTCTCAGGCACAGGTGCATTGATAATACATTCCACTGGAAACAGCAATGATTTAAAGAGTAAGCAGAGAGCACACACATCTGGGCAAGCTGCCCGTTGAGCAAGGAGCCCAAGTGTTCTCAGTGTGAGGCCACAGCTGTCCAGAATGTTCAGTGAACAATTCCCTGACCTGAAGCTCAGTGAGGTGCAGTTCATGAAGCAGCTGTATTTTATGAAGAATGTTCTCATTGAAATTTGCCAGCAATAACATCAACCTCTGAGTTGAGCAAGAACTGCTGTTAATGTGACAGTGGCCTTGCACTTGTGTCTGGTGGGCTCCTTCAAAATTGCAACTGAACATTTTCACATAATCTTACCCTTTTCTAACCTTGTGCGTTACATAAATCACTGTAACCCCACCGTTACAAGAGAGCTCATCTTTATTCTCTTTTGTGAGACCCTTGTCCATAAAGAGAACAACCAGCTGGAGAAAATTGCCTCACAGTTGAAATGAGGAATTAAATAAAGCAATTGAATTGCTGTGATCAAATGATAGAATTCCAAAGAATAAGAAGGTGACATCAGAGCAGTTATGTGGGTAAGTTTCTGAGAAATGCAAAAATAAAAATAGAAATTTCAATAATTTGTACATATTTGAACTGGAGAAGTGCACAAAATAAAACAAGTGTAAAATTCTGAAAATCCATTTGTGAAAATCTTGTTATTCAGCAATACCAGTAGAAGAATCTCGATATATATGAGGGAGAGGGGAAAAATTAATTTAGAGATACAGCACACTAAAAGGCCACATCAAATACACTCATGAGACCAATGAACCTGCTGATCTTTTACATCTTTGGGAGGAAACCAGGGAGGGAATTTTAAATAAAGATTTGCAAGATAGGGTGGACAGACAACACCTTTTTCCCAGGGTGAGAGTAGTAAATGCCAGAGAGCATCGGTACAAGGTGAGGGGAGGAAAGTTTAGGGAATGGGTATTTTTTTTTAATCAGAGGGTCATGGGTGCCTGGAATACATTGCCAGGGGTGGAGGTGGAGGCGAGTACAATAGCGACATTTAAAAGATTCTTAGACCGGCACCTGGATATTACGAAGACAGCACGGTTGGTGTATTGATTAGCACAATGGCTTTACAGCGCCAGTGCTCAGGACTTGGGTTCGAATCCTGCGCTGTCAGTTGGAGTTTTCACATTCTCCCTGTCTGGGTGGGTTTTCCCTAGTGGCTCTGGTTGCCTCCCACTATTCTAAACATATGGGGTTGTAGGTTAATTGGGTGTGTGACAGATTATTGTATATAGATATGTTTTAAAGGAGATAAATTGTGACAGTTTTTTTTTAGTGTAGGTCACATACAAACACTTCAAAACAGATCTCATTTAAAATACTGGAGCTGTCCTCAAGCCAGACAATGTCCGGCTCCAAGTGCCTTTGCAAAAACTTTGAAGAGTGTCTCCAAGGGACTTCACTAATGGATTGTTGTTTTGAAAAGCAACAATGAAAGAATTTGGAGGATTAGGACCGGAGCAGCAGGCTGTCTGAGTGCAGTTGGCTGTTCTAAGAGGATCATGTGGTTTTGCAAGCAAAGAGAGTCAAACAGGCTGTTTCTCTGGGAGAGAGAGAGAATTCAGTACTACAGTGCTAGAGTTTAGCATCAGCAGCTGGGACTGGAACAGGACAAGCTGGCAAGCGTGAAAAAATCACATTTTGAAGACGGGTTGTGAGTTCTTCATTCAGCCTGGTCAAAGCCCTTGTGGTCCATACAAGAGGAGATGACTGGCTGCCTAATGTTTCACTTGAAATAAGTGAAGCATAAAGGAACTCTGTGGTGACCTGAAAGAAAGAGATTATCATCTGCAAAACTCTTCGGCAAGACACTGATGTGGCTGATTAAAAGGGATCAGTTTGTGTCCAGCGAAAAACAAATCTCTCTGAAAACCAACAAGAACCTTCCTGAGTGGTAACCATTTACTTTTCAAGCACCAAAGACTGGTGAAATTCATTTAAGTTAATTTCTGTGCACAGTATAAAAATTGCCTGCAACCAATGATCATGGAGGAGTGATAAGTGAGATTGGACCTTGAATCAAAGAACTTTCCTGAGTTTACATACACATTACATACACATGCGCTTAGAATTACAAGGCGGTTAATTTAGGTTAAGTAATTTAATAGCAATAAGTTAGAAAATGATTCTGTTTTCATGTTTAAAGATAATTAAAAGCTATTTTTCTTTAAGTAACAGTTTGTCTTGATGAATTTCTGTTGCTTCTGGGTTTTGGAGTCCTCTGGGCTTGTAACAGGTGTAAATTAGGTAGCATGGGTTCAAGGGCCGAAATGGACTGTTACTGTGGTGTATGTCTAAATTTAAATTTTAAAAGTAGATTGAAATGGGTGTGAGGTTGGTAAGAAGTATGGGTGTGAGGTTGGGAAGGTTTAGTTTGTTAAGTAGGTTATTATCAGTTGGTGTAACATCATGGGCCTAAGGGCCAAAGAAAACACACATGGACACAGGGAAAAGATACAAACTCCTTACAGACAGCAGGCAATTCTAACTTGGGTCGCTGGCACTGTAATTCCATGTACTAATCACTACGCTAACTAGGCTGAATCAAAAACAGAGGCACACTGATCAATTTAAATGAGATAAGACAGCTAGAGGGTTGAATGGAGCATAAAAGATAGGACAAATGGCCTTATTTCCTGTGTAATTCTATACTCTTCATTAGTGCAAAGAATGACTCCATCATTCTTCTTCTTTGGCTTGGCTTCGCGGACGAAGATTTATGGAGGGGATAAATGTCCACGTCAGCTGCAGGCTCGTTTGTGGCTGACAAGTCCGATGCGGGACAGGCAGACACGGTTGCAGCGGTTGCAGGGGAAAATTGGTTGGTTGGGGTTGGGTGTTGGGTTTTTCCTCCTTTGCCTTTTGTCAGTGAGGTGGGCTCTGCGGTCTTCTTCAAAGGAGGTTGTTGCCCGCTGAACTGTGAGGCGCCAAGATGCACGGTTTGAGGCGATATCAGCCCACTGGCGGTGGTCAATGTGGCAGGCACCAAGAGATTTCTTTAGGCAGTCCTTGTACTTTTTCTTTGGTGCACCTCTGTCACGGTGGCCAGTGGAGAGCTCGCCATATAACACGATCTTGGGAAGGCGATGGTCCTCCATTCTGGAGACGTGACCCACCCAGCGCAGCTGGATCTTCAGCAGCGTGGACTCGATGCTGTCGACCTCTGCCATCTCGAGTACTTTGACGTTAGGGATGAAAGCGCTCCAATGAATGTTGAGGATGGAGTGGAGACAACGCTGGTGGAAGTGTTCTAGGAGCCGTAGGTGATGCCGGTAGAGGACCCATGATTCGGAGCCGAACAGGAGTGTGGATATGACAACGGCTCTGTATACGCTTATCTTTGTGAGGTTTTTCAGTTGGTTGTTTTTCCAGACTCTTTTGTGTAGTCTTCCAAAGGCGCTATTTGCCTTGGCGAGTCTGTTGTCTATCTCGTTGTCGATCCTTGCATCTGATGAAATGGTGCAGCCGAGATAGGTAAACTGGTTGACCGTTTTGAGTTTTGTGTGCCCGATGGAGATGTGGGGGGGCTGGTAGTCATGGTGGGGAGCTGGCTGATGGAGGACCTCAGTTTTCTTCAGGCTGACTTCCAGACCAAACATTTTGGCAGTTTCCGCAAAACAGGACGTCAAGCGCTGAAGAGCTGGCTCTGAATGGGCAACTAAAGCGGCATCGTCTGCAAAGAATAGTTCACGGACAAGTTTCTCTTGTGTCTTGGTGTGAGCTTGCAGGCGCCTCAGACTGAAGGGACTGCCATCCTACGGTACCGGATGTAAACAGCATCTTCATTGTTGAGGTCTTTCATGGCTTGGTTCAGCATCATGCTGAAGAAGATTGAAAAGAGGGTTGGTGCGAGAACACAGCCTTGCTTCACGCCATTGTTAATGGAGAAGGGTTCAGAGAGCTCATTGCTGTATCTGACCCGACCTTGTTGGTTTACGTGCAGTTGGATAACCATGTTGAGGAACTTTGGGGGTTCACCTACCATCCCAAGGAAAGCAAATGCTTCTGTCAGTTTTACAGAGAGGAGGAAGAGTGTCATTAGGTGTTGTACAATGTATTTGGCTCCTATGCCCTGGATGAATAGCTGGCAGTGTGCGTAACATATGAAATATTGATGTGAGGTTTACGGCAGTGTTAATTCTGTAAAGATTAGTGAAACTTACAAGAGTTGCATATTCATTGCTAGATAATTAACAATTTGGTATCCATTGAACAGCATGTGATGTCCGTAATGCATTTGCTACAATATGGATTTGAATTGGCATTCAATGACCTTACCAGACACATGAGATCATTGAACAGTTCTTAGCACTACATCCTGGTATTTGAGGTAGCACTCTGGCATTGAGCTTCATGAATACCTGCTCCTTCTGTCTTCAAACTGTTCAGATGAAGGATTTCTTGATTCCCTTTGGAAATGGAATCTCTCTGTATATATCATCTCCTCCATCAGTACCTCCCATGGAAACTCCATGAATCATGGGACTGTCTGTAGATTTATCTGTCAGGGCACACCCATTGGCTAACTGTACCTGTGGCTCCATCCACAGACTCCTGAATAAAGGTGTCTGTTCCACAGCCCCCTCCCCAGTTCAGGACAGTCAACCAGCTTGGACGTGCCTCCATTCCATTGTGAATAAAAGCCTGTCAGTTTTGCATAACTTCCAAGTCTTTTGGAGTTACCGATGGAGCCTCAATTTTATTCACAATAAATTTCGACAATGGAGCAGATCCTGAAGCCAGAGAAGATGGAAATCGACCGTCAATCATCTGAGGCCTCCACCAACTTTGAACTCTGGCTGTGTTGCCTTGAAGTGTTCCAGCAGACATCATCAGCCATCGTTCAGTCAGAGAACGAAAAACTACAGGGACTGCATTCCCCGGGTCGGGCCCCTGGTGTATTGATGATCAGGGACGCCACGATGTATCCTGAGGTGATGGACATCTTGAAAGGCTAGTACCTGAGAATGGTAAATAAAGTCTATGCAAGACATCTCCTGGTGACCTGAAAACAGCAACCCGGGTTATCAAGGCCCTGAAAACCCTTGGATGGGCCTGTGAATGCAATGCTGTGACTGACACACGGAGGACCTGATTAGAGATGCCTGTCACAGGCATCAGGTCTAATTACATCCATTTGAGACTGTTAGAGCAAGGTGAGCTCAACTTGCAGAGGGCAGTTAAATTGGCAGGCACGCTCGAGGTGGCCCTCCAGATGCGAAGGTCCTAATTGGCCGACAACATGGCCACCTCGTGGATGCTCTGGGCGCTGCCAACTTTTGGACACACTACTGTCACATCCCACCACTGATCCAACCACAGCAGCCATACTCCGTGAGCGCCAAACACCACCATCACCATGTCCTGTTAGCAAATCATCCACAGCTGCTGTACTCCAGGAGCACTCAAAGTGCTATTTCTGTGGCCTGGGCAAGCACCTGAGAAAACGCTGCCCAGCAAAAGATGTGGTTTGCTCCAGCTGCAAGAATAAGGGGCACTACATGAAGGTGTGTACATCCAAACCACCCTTACCCAGCAGCACTGCATGCAGACCGTGGGGGTGGTCATCTTGGATGCCACCATCCTGGAACCAACAGTGCCTTGTGCAAGTCGTGGGTGCCACCATCTTGCGCACCATCTTCGAGACTCAGTAGTGCTGTATGTGAGCCACGGGGGCTGCCATTTTGGATGCCGCTATCTCCCGGCCAAACACATGAATGGTCCACTGCATCAACAAGCGATGAACTGACACTGGCCTCTATCATGTTGGACCAAGGTAGTCCTCATTGATTCGCCAGGTCAATGATGGACATTCAGGTAAACACCCATGTGATGAGTTAGCTGGTCGATAGTGGGAGCATAGAGTGCTTCATCCACCCCGACATGGTGCAGCACTACTCCCCCATGGTAAGGCCAGTAAGCTAAAAGGTCTCCTTACCCTTAAAGTTCTATATGGCTGATGTCCATGGCTACTGCATAGTGACCCCAACGGTGTGGGGTACAGATCACAAAGACTTCAAAATCCTAGTGATGTCACAGGTATGCACTACCATGCTACTGAGACTGGACTTTAATGTCACCTTAAAAGCATGATGATGGAGTATGACAGGCCCCATCCTCACCTCACCATCTGTAACCAGCAGTTTTTAAAGTACTGTGCTCTACCAGCAACAACCCTTCAGCCATCCCCCTCACTGCCTCCAGCCAACAACCTAACTGGCCAGCGCGCACAACCTTTGGACTTTCAACCCTCAAAATCACCCTTGCACTGCTGTTTGCCAACCTCACCCCAAATGTAAACCAGTTGCCACCAAAAGCAGACTGTACAGTGCTGGGGACAGGACCTTTATTAGGGTGGAGATGCAGCAGCTACTCAACGAGGGGATCATTGAACCCAACACCAGCCCTTGGAGAGCACAAGTGGTGGTGGTGAGGAATGGGGAGAAAAGCAGAATGGTTAACGACCCATGAATAGATGCACACAGCTGGACACATACCCCCTCCCCATTCATCCAAAATGATGAACCAAATCACATAATATCGGGTATTCTCCACCTTTGACCTAAACTCATCATACCACCAGCTCCCCATCCACCTGAAGGACTGCCAATATATTGGTTTCGAGGTCATTTCCTGAGGGTCCCCTTCAGCGTCACCAATGGGTTTTTGGTCTTCCAGTGGGAGATGGATCGTATTGTGGACCAGTATGAGCTGCAGGCCACATTCCCGTATCTGGACAACATCACCATCTGTGGCCATGACCTGCAGGACCATGACACCAACCCCCAAAAAATTCCTCCAGACCGTTAGACTCCTCAACCTCATGTACAATAAGGTAAATGTGTATTTTGCACAACCCACCTTGCCATCCTTGGCTGTGTCATTGAGAACGGAGTCATTGGTCCCGACCCTGACTGCATGTGCCCATTTTTGGAACTTCCTCTCCCCCACAGCCTTAAAGCCTTGAAAAAATGTCCCTGGGCTTTTTTCTCTTACTATGCCCAATACGTTCCCAACTATGTGGACAAGCCCCGCCCCTCAATAAATCCACCTCTTTTCTCCTAACACCTGAGATCCGTGCAGCCTTCGGCCACATCAAGACAGATATCGCCAAGGCTACGATGCACGCCGTGAACGAATCCACCCTGTTCCAGGTGGAGAGCAATGAATCCAATTTGGCCCTGGCTGACACACTTAACCAGGCAGGCAGACCCATTGCTTTCTTTCCCTGTGCCCTCCAGGGCCCAGAAATTCAGCACTCCTCTGTTGAGAAGGAGGCCCAAGGCATTGTTGAGACAGTATGGCACTGGAGACACTACCTAGCCAGGAAACGATTTACCTTGCTGACTGACCGATGTGTAGTTGTGTTCATGTTCAATAGCCAGTAGCAAGGTAAAATCAAAAACAAGATATTTAGGTGGAGAATTGAACTCTCCAACTACAATAACGATATCTTGTACCGGCTGGAAAACACAATGAGCCTCCAGATGCTCTCCACAGTGATCTCTGCCACCCTGGAGTTACCTGGTTCTTTCACTTTGTCAAAGCTCACAAACTGCCTTACTCCATTGAAGAGATCAGGTTGTTGAATGAAAACTGCCAGGTCTGTGTGGAGTGAAAACCGTACTTCTATCAGTCAGACAGAGCGCAGTTGATAAAGGCCACCCGCCCCTTTGATCAACTGAGTATCGATTTCAAAGTGCCCCTCCTCTCCACTGACCTCAATGTGTACTTACTCAATGTCATTAACGAGTACTTGCATTTTCTATTCACCATCTCCTGCCCAGACATGATGTCATCAAGGCCCTACACAATCTCTTCATCCTCTTTGGCTTCCCCTGCTATATTCATAGTGACCAGGTCCCTTCTTTATGGTGACGAGCTGCGCCAGTACCTGCTGGCCAGAGGCTTTGCCACAAACGGCATCACCAGCTGCAACCCACGAGGGATAGGCAGGTGAAAAGGGAGAATGGCACAGTCTGAAAGGCTGTCCTCCTAGCCCAGAAGTCTAGAGGCCTTCCTTTCTCTCACTGGCAAGAGGTCCTCCCTGAGGCACTCCACTCGATAAAGTCACTCCTATGTACAGCCACCAATGCCACACCACATGAACGAATGTTTTCATTTCCGAGGAAGTCCACTACAGTGATCACACTGCTGGCATGGCTGATGTCCCCATGGCCGGTCCTACTTTGGAAACATGAGAGGAGCCATAAGTCTGACCCACTGGTCGAAAGGGTCCATCTCCTCCATGCCAACCCCCAATATGCCTATGTGGTATACCCTGATGAGCACGAAGTCACAGTCTCAGGGGTTCCAGAAACCATTACTGATCACCCCGCACCACTTTCACCTCTCACCATCCACGATGCACAGGACCATTTTACCCCAGCCTCAACGGATGGCACGCCAGACTCGACGCCATCATTCAGGACCCCATCACTGTGCCACAGAATCACAGCCCGTCCTACAACAGTCGCAGTGGCAAATCAGACCACCCGAGAGACTTAACTTCTTATTTATCTAATGCACTTCACCCCGTTGGATTATTAAAAAAAAAACAAGGGGGTGAATATGGTAAACCACTGTCTATAGATTTATCATTTGGGGCACACCATGGCTAACTGTACCTGTGGCTCCATCCACAGACTCCTGAATAAAGGTATCTGTTCCACAGTCCCTTCCCCAGCTCAGGACAGTCAAACCAGCACAGATGTGCCTCCATTCTATTGTGAATAAAAGCCTGTCAATTTTGCATCTTTTGGAGTTATTGAAGGTGCATCAGTGCTATGTTATGTTGCGAGTCCACTCATGATTTTCAGTAAACCTCCAAATCACTTCCAACTTTTTGATAGAAACACAAAAGAAACCAAGTTTTGATTGACTCATTCATTTTATCATTGCTTAATTGTTTGCACTTAATTTCAATGTGGCACAATTGGGCCATACTGCCATACCTTAAATCTGCCTCCTAATTTATTCCAATTCATTCTGTACACCAGCACACATTGAATGTTAATTATATTAGACTTCAATGCATAATGCAGAAACACTGCATTAAAATCTTAATTATCCTTTTATAAAATAATCAGCAGTGGATTTTTAATTATTGTAGCAAGAGAAGTCAATAAACAACTCTTCCTTTACTTCAATTATGCAACAGTTCTATTTACATTTGCCACAGAACTGAGCTGTCTGAGCAATGTACTGAGAACACCCAAAGCAAGCCTACAGCAAGCCTCTACCAGCTCAAGATTAGATCTTGCTTCAACTTCTGCTCTATAGTGTGATTTCATTATGAGGTGTGGCAATGAGCTTATTTTATCCCTTCATAGGATATTAACTCTTTATTAGGGCTCAGACAGGAAACAGAAATTTACTTTCCTCATTGGAGGTCTTTGTCCATATTTAGTGGCCAGCCCCTTGCTGTCCATAATGGGTAGAATAAGTCATCAACAAACTGGTTCTGGGTCAATGGTTGGGTGATTTGAAAAGAACTGGATGTGATAGTAGTGGGATAGAAGAGAGACACTATAAGCTGCTCTTAGAACCATAGAACAATTACAGCACAGAAACAGGCGATCTCGGCCCCTCTTGTCTGTTGCAAACCATTTTTTCCTAGTCTCATTGACCTGCACCCTGTCCATAGCCCTCCATACATCTCTCATCCATATACTTGTCCAAATTCTTCTTAAATGTTAAAATTGAGCCTATAAAGTGAGGGCAAACACTATAGATGGCTGTGATGGCTGGCCCGATTCCAAGTGCTTGACTGATGACAGGAAGAGGGAGGTCGACCTTTATTCCAGGTTCACAAGGGGAGAGTTAACAGGGAGGGAGTCACCAGTGGGGGATGGGCCAGCTATCCATCAGCAGTTACATATTCGTATCACCACATTCACCCTTTAGAACAAAACCTCACCAGGTTAAAAGTCCTAGAGGCTCATCTGGTCGGATGGTCTCCTTTGCCTCAGTGACCAGCGCAGTTCCACTGGTGGTGTAAAGGTCGGCTCCATTGCCATTTGTGCATCTTGAGGCTAGGAAGGGAGGGTTGGCCCCGTAGAAGGTGAGGCTTGGTTGTATGTGGGGGCATTCGTGGTGGTCGGAGCAGCTGAAGCAGGGTCCAGAGTGTATGGCGTGGTGTGTAGGGGTGGGTCGATGACTTGCACCGAGTCCCTGATGGGAGCAGTATGGGTGTAGGCAGGACCTGGGTTGAAGGGGGTGGGGAGTGGGCAGGGATCCCCAGCACACACCAGGTTCCGGATGGGAACCATGTCCTCATGGCTGTCTGGGTGCACCACATAGGTATACTGAGGGTTGGCGTGCAGGAGGTGCACCTCTTTGACCAACGGGTTGGACTTCTGACCCCTCACGTTTCCGCAGGAGGACAGGTCTCAGGTACGAGAGCCAGGGTGATAGTTTGGTTCCAGTCGCCAACTTCCTGGGGAACGAAAACATGCTTTCATGTGGGGTTGTGTTGGTAGCAGTGCATAACAGAAATCGATGGCATGGAGTGCTTCCAGCAGGACTTCCTGCCAATGGGACACTGCCAGGCCTTTTGATTTAAGAGCCAGGAGGACAGCTTTCCAAACTGTGGCGTTTTCTCTCTCCCTCTACCTGGCAGTTCCCCCAGGAGTTGTAACTGGTTATGCCTCTAGCCAACAGGTACTGCCACAGTTCGTCACTCATAAATGAAGATCTCCGATCACTGTGGATGTAATTCAGGTACCCGAAGAGGGTAAATATGCTGTGGAGCGCCTTTATGAGGGTGGCTAAGGTCATGTTGGGACAGGGGATAGCAAAAGGGAACCTGGAGTACTCATCAATGATGTTTAGGAAATAAATGTTCCTGTTGGATGAGGGCAGGGGCCCCTTGATGCTGATTCTTCAAAGGGGCATGTGATCTTTCTGAGGTGCAACTTGTCGGGCTGGAAGAACTGTAGTTTGCATTCTGCACAGACCCAACAGTGTCTGGTCAAAGACCTGACATCCTCAATGGAGTAGGGAAGGTTCCAAGCTTTCACAAAGTGGAACAATCTCGTGAATCTGGGGTGGCAAATGTTATTGTGGAGGGGTTGGAGGTGGCCAAGATATGCACTGACTGCACGTCCCCCGGGATAGGGTGTCTAGGGAGTGGGGGGGGTCGTTGAGTTTGCCCAGCGGTATAGGATGTCGTAATTGTAGGTGAAAAGCTCGATTCTCCACCTCAGGATTTTGTCATTTTTGATCTTACCCCACAATTTAGTATTGAACATGAATGCAATGACTCATTGGCCCATTAGCAGGGTAAATCTCTTCCTGACAAGGTAATGACGCCAGTGGCATTCCGCCTCAATGATGATCTGTGCCTCCTTCTCAACAGAGGAGTGCTGTGTCTCAGGACCATGAAGGGTACAGGAAAAAAAGGCTACTGGCCTGCCTGACTGGTTGAGAGTGGTGGCCAGCACAAAGTCAGAAGCATTGCTTTCCACATGAAACGGGGTCAATTCATCCACGGCATGCATCGTGGCTTTGGCGATGTCTCCCTTGATCTAGGTGAAGGCTGCCCAGGCCTCTGCCGATAAGTGGAGGTTGTCAATCTTACCAGGGGTAGGCTTTATTGGCATAGTTGGCCACCCATTGGGCGTAATAGGAAAAGAACCTCAGGCACCTTTTCAGCACCTTGAAGTTGTGCGGGATCAGGAATTCCATAAGGGACGCATGCGATCGGGGTTGGAGGCAATGACACCATGTGCCATGATACATCCAAGAGGGTCATGCGAGTTGTGCTAAACACACACTTGTCCTCATTGTAGGTCAGATTGAGGGATTTAGCAGAGGAATTTGGCAAGGTTCTCATCTTGGTTCTGCTGGTCATGCCTGCAGATGATGTCATTATCTAGGTAGGGGGATGTGACCATCAGTTTGTGCTTGTCCACCCTCTGATCCAATTCCCTCTGAAATATGGAGACACCATTGGTGACTCCGAAGGGTACCTGGAGGAAGTGGTAGAGTCTGCTATCCATTTCAAAAGCAGTATACCGGCATTCTCCTGGGCATAGGGGTAGTTCATGGTATGCTGACTTTAGGTCAATGGTGGAGAACACCCTGTACTGGCCTCAGACGGATAGTTGTGCAGAGCTGAGACATTAACAGTCCACGGAAATTGTCATAATGTTCACCCCGCACTGTTGACGACACAATACAATACCCGCAGATCTCAGCAGATTGGTCCTTGGCAGCCATTGGTATCATTCTGCTCGTTGGTCTGACGGGGAGAGAGAGTTTCTGAAGCTTTCAGTGCTTCCACTGTTGAACAAAAAGTTAATTTTTTTCCCATTTACCTCAATCTCCATTATCGAGTGGGTGATCAAGTGAGGGCTGCCCTGATCCAAGATGATAGACACTAGTACTGGGTCATCATTACTGTCAGAGGGGGGGCTGGTTTGGTAAGATAGCGGCCCCCATGTTCACCACACAGTCGCACCGGGAGAGGTGGATGAAGAAGGCAGAAGTGTCGTTGTCCATGATGGAGGAAGTGAAGTCGGGTAAGATGGTGACCTCGGATCGCACACACAGTTGAGCTGTTTGAGGACGGAAGTGGTGACGTCGTCACTGCAGGAGGAAGTGAAATTGGGTTCAATGCCAACTCCCAGAGGTGTGTGAAGCACTGTTTAGTAGTGAAGGCTTCAAATTACACCCTCTCTTGTAGTGTCTCTTCTTCCCGTATCTTGAGCAGGTGGCTTCTCTCTCCAGGCAGCATCACCAGGGGTTCTTCTACTGGTCACAGAAGTAGCACTTCGTGTGCTTGGGTGTGGCAGCAGTGGTGGGTCAGGGCCTCCCTGTATAGAAGCCATCTGTAATCCCGTGTCCCAAAATGGCTGCACCCACGGCCTGCATGTGGAAGTTCTGTTGCCGGCAGTGGTGGATTCAATGTTGTGGTGGGCTAAATTTAAAGTCTTAGCAAGCTGGAGGGCTCTCTGCAATGGCAGCCTGTCTTCCTCTAACAGTCGCTGATGGATGTAATTGGATCTCACCCCAGCTAAGCAAGCATTCCAGATCAGCTCTTCCACATACTGGTCCGCCTATACTGGGGCAGCAATATCACCCCTGCATTTTCGCCCCAGATTGTGCAGGACCGAAAAGAAATCGTCCGGAAATTCACTGGGTTGCTGTTTTCTCAAGGCCAAGAGGTATCATGAGTAGACTTTGTTTACCCGCAGTCTATAGAGGTTGCTGAGCTCGGTCACTACTGCGAGGCAAGTCGTGCAGCCCCTGATCGACAAGTACGTATGACTGCCGATCCTCACTCGCAGTAACTTGAGTTTCTTCTCATCGCAGTCCAAGTCCACGAGGTCCTCAGAAGCTTCCAGGAATTTTATGAAGCACTCGATCCACTGTTCGTACAGCTCTGAGCTGTGGGCATCTGCGGGTTGAGGTCTAGTCTGTCAGTTCAAAGCAGTTTGTCCATCCCGTGTGGAAAATTTAAATTGATAGACTCTATCAACAACTCCAAAGCCGTAGAGTGAGGAACGATAGCTTTTATTACACTTTAGACTTGTAGCTGGCCCGATTCCAAGTGCTTGACTGAGAATAGGGAGAGGAAGGTCAACTTTTATTCCAAGGTTACAAGGGGAGGAGTTACCAGGGAGCAAGTCACCAGTGGGGGACAGGCCAGCTATCCATCGACAGTTACATATTTGTAACACTACACTATCCTAAAGTGTACTATTCAGAATGGAATTCAATACTCCAGTTGTCACTGAACCAGTTTTTTTTTTACGATTCATTACAGTTTCCTTATTCTTGAATTTTTTTGTTGCAATTTTTGAAGCTCAGGATCTCACTACATTTTCAACCTGTCACAGAATAAAGCAAGAACATGTACTCTCAGATCACTCTATTCTTGTATACCTTTTAGAATTCTCTTCTCATTCTTCCTCACAACATATTACATTTTACATTTCCCAACATTAAAATTTCATTTGCCACCTACTTGCCCATTCTCAACTATATCTCTCCAAAATGGGCGAGTTACCAATTGAAGCTACAATAGGAACACTTGTAACATCTGCCATCAAGCACCACAAAGGCAGCATCCACATGGGAATACTTCCACTTGCTGCTTTCAATTCAAGTCACAGAATGAGGAATTACAAGTGTAAGTAAATAGAAGTCGGAGTAAGAAGTATGATGTAAGGATTTTTCACTAACTCAAAACACAAAATGATCTCTCTGGATCTGAATTAATGTGCATTTGACAACTCTATAACATAGCAATGAATGTTTAAATGTTTTTCCTGATTTTGTCCATCTCCTGACATGACTGCATTTTGCTCCGTGTAAATCGCACAACCTCATATTTTACCAATGAATTTCAAGACCAATTATGATGGCCTACTAAGGCAAAGAGAGGAAAATATTAAGTTTACAACCTCCAATTTTCTAAATATCATGGATGCCAACAATATCAGAAGACAGTTTTATGACAATATTTATTTAGAAAAATAATTACCGTATATTTCGACGAATAAGTTGAGTCATGAAACCTTGAAAAGTTTCTCAAAGGCAGGGGGGGGAGTCAACTTATATGCTGTATATACTTCTGAGATTTTAAATTCACCGAAAAAAAAAAGATTGACGTTGATTCGGTGAATAAGTCGATGCTGGAAGTACCTCTGCATCACTGACGCCGCCATTCCCTGACACCTCCGCACTGCTGGGCGCTGCCATAACCTGGGATCCTGAGGTCGCCGTCACCACTCCTGCCTGGTAGGCCGGGGTTCATTCTCCCACCGGGAGCACAATGTTGCCGTTCCAGCCCCGTGGGCCGTTGTCACTCTTGGCTGATAGGCAGAGGTTCCTGCTCCCACTGGGAGCACCATGTTGCCGCTCCATTTCCATGGGCCATCACTGTTCCTGCACAGTAGGCCAAGGTTTTTTTTAACTTACTTAATTTGCAGCTTTGTTACTTGCAATTGGGGTGTTCTAAAAATGTTGGGTTGTTCCTGGGAGGCCTGGGCAACCCGAAAAATTGGGGTCAACTTATACACCAGATATAACATAAAACCATTACAATGAGGCTAAAAATGGGAGGTCGATCTATCTTCTGGAAGACTTGTACACCAAAATATATGGTACCATCCAAAACTAAATATGCTGCTTCATCTATGAAAGAGAAATAACTCATACTGTATTTTCATGGTTCTGTGCTTGGTGCACAGAAGCAGTGCTGTGGAGCAAAATTAAGAAATTTAAAGGGTTTCAGGATACAAATGTCATTACTTTCAAAGGTTTTCATTTCTCACCATTGATCCACTGCATGTGGGCATAGCAGCCTGGAAAGTCTTTGCAGAGTTCAGGTGTGGGTCAGAGGCCTGCAGATTGGTCAGATGGTAAATTAAAATAGCTCTTTCAATGGCAAGATGTTGCTGCATTGACACACCAACATACATTTCTTTACAACTAGGGAGTATAATATGCTAACTGATCAAAGCACAATTGGCTGCTGATCGAGTGTACTACCGGTATTAGAGGAACTTCCTCTATCAACTCAGCATATGATTCCACATTGCAGTAATGAAGAAATACAGGCAACATTTAATTGAACAATACATGTACAGAATTCCTTGAATTCTGACAAAGAAATTGCTTATAAGCAAGAGGGACACAAGATTTTGAAACTGCTGTTTAAAAGCAGTGTCATTAATATTTACAATATTTACAGTATATAATTCTCAGTACTTATAAGATGGCTGCGACAAGGTAAGGCAAATAAAATAGTTTATAAAAAGTGCAGGATGTCATGCTGTGTAAGCTCACTGGCCTGGATTGCCTCCACTCAAATTGTTTGGCTTGTATTCAAAAAGCTTCACTGGAGTGGGAACTGCTTGACTCACCCAATCTTTAAGCCTGAGCATGTAATCTTTGTCACAGCTTCCAGAGGAGAAGGGTGTATTTCCGATTATTGCCAGATCCATGTGATTGTGAAAAGCTGAGAAACGTAATTATCATTCAGAATTGCTGGAATATTTACAATCCCAATCACCCCATAAAAAGGGTGTGTTCCTCCAACTTTATATTGCAGAGAGAATAACATTCAGTGAATGAATACAGATGACCTAAAAAAGAAACAAAATGTTATTGGAAGAAGCAAGTGTGATGGGGTCTTGAAAAAAGATCTTTGCATCCGCGCCAGTGTCGGGAGAGGTCCAGAGGACTGGAGAGTAGCTAATGTGGTACCTTTGTTCAAGCAGAGGTGAAAAAAAGGATAATCCAGTAAATTATAGGGCAAAAAGCCTCACATCAGTGATAGGGAAACGATTGGAAAGGTTACTCAGAGTTGGCTGATTCAGAAGGAGCAGATGCATGGTGAGTTGATAGCTTGGATGTGGAACTGGCTGGCCCATATAAGAAAGAGGGTAATGGTAGAAGGGTGCTATACAGGCTGGAGCCCAGTGACCCACGGTGTTCCAGGGTGATCTGTGATGTTGATAGATATAGGTCAGTTACAGATATGAGTGGAAAATTGGGAAGTAGAGTTTAATCCAGTCAAGTGAGAAATATTGCACTTCGGGAGATCAAATGTATGGAGAATACATACAGTTCATAGCAGGATTCTTAAGCACTGATATGCAGAGGGATCTGGGGGACTAAGTCCATAACTCATTCAAAGTGGCCATGCAAGTAGATAGCACAGTAAAGAAGTCATATGGTATGTTTGACTTCAATGGGTGAGGCATTAAGTAAACAAAAATAGGGACGTTATTTTGTAGCTGTCTAAAATGTTGATAAAGTTGAACTTGGAATACTGTGTGCAATTCTAGTTGCCCCTGATCAGGAAGGATGTGGAGGCTTTGGAAAGTGCAGAGAAGAGGTTTAGCAGGATGCTGTTTGGTTGAGAGGGTATTAGTATATGGGGAAAGATTGGACTGTATTCTCTGGAGCAGAGGAGGCTACAGGCCATCTGGTTAGAGATTCGTAAAATCATGCAAGGTGTTGAGATAGTGGACAGGCATAATCTTTTCCTGAGGGTAAAAGTGACCCACAAGCATTTAAGATGAAGGAGTCACGTGATGGAGTAGTGGCCGGTCAGGGAATTCCAGCCCTCTCCCGAAAAATTAAAAAAAAATGCACAAAACACAAAGGTTCAAGATTAAAATTTACAACAAAGTAAAAATAAAGGTAAGAAGAAAATGGCAGCGAAGAGAGAAAAGTCGAAAACAACGGGAAGAAGAGAAGAAGAAAGAACGTCGGAAGAAGAAGGTGAAGGCCTTACCTGTCCGAGGAGGCCCGCCGCGGAGATAGAAGCCCACTCCCTCAGGTCAGTGGAAGTCCCGGGCTCGGGACTACAAAAATGGCTCGAGAGCCGAGTAAAAGTGCACAACCACGCAGGACCAGCTGCGGAGTCGATCTCTACAGCTGAGAGAGATACCTGCAACACAGCAGCAGGTGCAGAACATGGAAAATAATGACAACAAGAAAGAAGAAGGTAAAAAGAAAACAAGGAAACAACAGATTGTCAACCCAGAGGAAGAAGAAGAAGAACAGAAAGAAATGGAAGAAGAAGAGAAAGGCAAGACAATGGATATATCTTTTTTTAAAGAATATATGGAATCAGTGAAAGAATGGCAATTACAAGAATTTAATGAGATAAAAAGAAGAATTAAGAATGCAGAAGAAAAAATGAATAAAATAGAAATGGTCATATCAGAGATAGGAAAAAGAGTGGAAAATATAGAAGAACGAGAAATAATTGTAGAAATGGAAGTAGAGGACTTAAAAGAGAAATTAGAAGAATCTAATAAAAAAGTTAAAGAGGCACATGAGCTGTTAGCTCAGAAGATAGATATAATGGAAAACTATAATAGAAGAAATAATATAAAGATAGTGGGCCTTAAGGAAGATGAAGAAGGCAAGAATATGAGAGAATTTATAAAAGATTGGATCCCCAGGGTCCTAGGAAGACCAGAATTACAGGAAGAAATGGAAATAGAGAGGGCACTTAGAACATTAGCCCCAAAAACACAACCGCAGCAAAAACCAAGATCCATTTTAGTAAAATTCTTAAGATATACAACAAGAGAAAATATATTGGAGAAAGCAATTAAGAAAATAAGAGAAGACAAAAAGCCACTGGAATATAAAGGTCAAAAAATTTTTTTCTATCCAGACATAAGTTTTGAACTCCTGAAGAAGAGGAAGGAGTTCAATACAGCAAAAATGATCTTATGGAGAAAAGGATATAAATTTATGTTAAAGTACCCAGCGGTACTTAAAATAGTTATTCCAGGGCAACAAAACAGACTATTCTCAGATCCAGAGGAAGCACAAAAATTTGGAGAACAACTACAAAACAAGCAGAGAGATGAAGACATGTAATGAGAGTAAAAATGACCACGAACTATATGTATGTGTGTATATGGGTATATGTGTATGTGTATATATATATATATATATATATATATAGATGTGTATGTATGTGTGTGTATACATGAATGTATCCGTATTTAGAGGAAAATATATAGAGTATAGATAAGAATTAATAAGGGAGGGAAAGGGAATAGAGGGAATAAGGAGGGAATTAAAAGAGTGGGTGGGGAGGAGTTACGGTCACTGCAAAATCAGTTGACGTTTGCGAGTGAATTCGCAAATCCAAATGGAGAGGGGAGATGTGGTTGCCCGACAAAGGATAAAGGGCAACTCAGGAGGGGGAGGGGAGAATGGGGTTAAAGAAGTTTTAAATAGGAGAATAAGGAAAATGTTTGATGTTTTAGAAATGTTGTCTTATAAAGTGTTCAAAACAAGAAAGCAGAAATGGATAAGAAGGAAAGGTGATGATGGAGAAACGGAAAGGGAAGATAAATAAAGTATGAAATGGCTACGCTGAACTATATGACTTTAAATATTAACGGAATACATAACCAAATCAAAAGGAAAAAACTGCTAAATTTACTGAAAAAAGAAAAAAATGATATAGCATTTGTGCAAGAAACACATTTAACTGAATTGGAGCACAAGAAATTAAAGAGAGATTGGGTAGGACATGTAACAGCAGCGTCGTATAATTCAAAAGCAAGAGGAGTAGCTATATTAATTAGTAAAAATGTGCCAATAAAATAGAAGAGGAAATAATAGATCCAGCAGGGAGATATGTAATGATAAAATGTCAGATATATTCGGAGTTTTGGAATCTACTTAATGTATATTCATCTAACAAAGAAGATCAAAAGTTTATGCAAGATATTTTTTTGAAGATAGCAGATACGCAAGGGAACATATTAATAGGAGGGGATTTCAACCTTAATTTGGATTCAAATATGGACAAAACTGGGAAAAAAATTAACAGAAAGAACAAAGTAACCAAATTTATAATTAAATCGATGGAAGAAATGCAACTTTTGGATATATGGAGGAAACAACACCCAAAGGAAAAGGAATATTCATATTATTCGGGTAGACATAAAACATACTCAAGAATAGACCTATTTTTGTTATCAGCTCGTATGCAAGATAGAGTAAGAAAAACAGAATATAAAGCTAGAATAGTATTGGACCATTCACCCTTGATATTGACAATAGAGTTAGAGGACATCCCTCCAAGAATGTATAGATGGAGATTAAACTCCATGCTATAAAAAGGCAGGATTTTAGAGAATTAATTGAAAGACAAATTAAAATGTATTTTGAAATAAAATATGGAATCAGTGAAAGATAAGTTTATACTATGGGATGCAATGAAAGCGTTTATTAGAGGGCAAATAATAAGTTATGTAACCAAGATGAAGAAGGACTATAATCACGAAACAGAGCAGTTGGAAAGGGAAATAGTAAATATAGAAAAAGAATTAGCAATGAAGGAAGATAAAACTAAAAGAAGAGAATTGGCAGATAAAAAAATAAAATATGAAACACTACAAACATATAAGGTGGAGAAGAACATAATGAAGACAAAACAGAAATATTATGAACTAGGGGAAAAAACGCACAAAATTCTAGCATGGCAGCTTAAGACAGAACAAGCTAAGAAAATGGTATTGGCATCAAGGAAAAAAGACAAACAAATCACATATAATCCAACGGAGATCAATGAAAACTTTAGAGAATTCTATGAACAATTATACCAAATTGAAAACGAAGGGAAAGAAGGCAAAATAGATGAATTTTTAACTAAAATTGAACTACAAAAATTACAAATAGAGGAACAAAATAAATTAACAGAACCATTTGAAATAGTAGAAATACAAGAGATAATAAAAAAAATTACCAAATAATAAAACACCAGGAGAGGATGGATTCCCAATAGAATTCTATAAAACATTTAAAGATTTATTAATTCCTCCCCTCCTGGAAGTAATCAGCCAGATTGACAAAACACAAAGCTTACCAGATTCATGTAAAACAGCAATAATTACAGTAATACTAAAGCAAGGGAAAGATCCACTCGCACCAGCGTCATATAGACCAATATCAGTAAAGACGCACAACAGACAATATTTGTAAATTTAAAACTTAATTCATGCAGTAGAAGGGAGTAAAGCGCCAACTGTAGCAGTTGCTTTAGACGCAGAGAAGGCCTTTGACAGAGTAGAATGGAATTATTTATTCAAAGTATTGCAAAAATTTAGTTTACCAGAGAGGTATATTAATTGGATTAAAGCATTATATAAGGGGCCATTAGCGAAAGTGACAGTAAATGGATATACATCAAAGCAATTTAACTTAAGCAGATCAACAAGGCAGGGATGCCCACTATCACTCTTATTGTTCGCGTTAGCTATAGAACCACTAGCAGAATTGATAAGAACAGAAAATAATATAAAAGGGATAAAAAATAAAAGACAAGGAATATAAAATCAGTTTATTTGCGGATGATGTTATAGTATACTTAACAGAACGAGAACTATCAATAAAAGAATTATATAAGAAATTGAAGGAATATGGAGAAGTGTCGGATTACAAGATTAACATAAATAAAAGTGAAGCAATGCCAATGAATAATGCGGATTTCTCAAAATTTAAGAAGGAATCACCATTCAGATGGCAAATGCAAGCAATAAGATACCTAGGTATACAAATAAATAAAAATCTCGGCCATCTATATAAACTCAATTATTATCCACTAATGAAAAAATTACAGGGCGATTTAGAGCATTGGAAAGATTTACCATTAACACTAATAGGAAGGATAAACTGTATTAAAATGAACATTTTCCCAAGGATATTATACCTATTTCAGGCATTGCCAATACACTTGACAGAGAAATTCTTCAAGGAGTTAAAGAAAATAATAAGGAAATTTTTATGGAAAGTGGGGAAACCGAGGATAGCACTAGATAAATTAACAGAATGGTATAAACAAGGAGGCTTACAACTGCCAAACTTAAAAAATTATTATAGAGCCGCACAATTAAGATACCTATCAGATTTTTACCAAACAAGGGAAAAGCCAGATTGGACTAGATTAGAACTAGATAAAATAGGGGAAAAGATACCTGAACACATATTATATAAGTGGGATGAAAAATTGGTACAATGTAGGAGTTCTCCAGTATTACATCATCTGCTCAATATTTGGAAGAAGATTCATGTAGAAAGGAATAAAACAAATTACCAATTACCAAAACTAATATTGACGCAAAATCAGTTACTCGCTTTTACAATAGATAACCTTTCCTTTAGAGAATGGGAGAAAAAAGGGATCAAAAGAATAGAAAATTGTTTTTCAGGAAATAGATTATTATCCTTTGAACAAATGAAAGATAAATACAATATAACTCAAGATACAGTGCTGGCATATTACCAATTGAGATCCTACTTGAAGGACAAATTAGGAAGCAGTCTGAGGTTACCAGAGAGAAGTAACTTTGAATATGTGATTACAGATACAATGATAATCAAAAGATTTATAACAAATATGTATATTAAACTGCAAGAAAAGGAGAATGAGGAAACAAATGGTAAAACTAAACAAAATTGGGAACAAGATTTAAATATAAAGATAAAAAAGGAAACATGGGAGAAGTTATGTTCTGGAACGATGAGAAATACAATAAATACGAGGTTACGTATGATACAATATAACTGGATACACAGGCTATACATTACACCTCAAAAGTTAAATAAATGGGACCCAACAGTATCTGACAGATGTTTTCGTTGTAAAAAAGAAATGGGAACAACAATTCATGCAATCTGGACATGTGAGAAAGTAGAAAAATTTTGGGAAGATCTAAACCAGATATTAAATAAAATTACAGAAAACAATATACCAAAAAACCCAGAGATCTTCCTCCTAAGTAACATAAAAAACAAAGAATTTGGAATTGATTTGGATGGTGCACAAAAAAGATTTGTTAAGATAGCTCTAGCTGTAGCAAAAAAATGTATTATGTCAACCTGGAAATTGGAAGATAATTTCAAAATACAACAATGGTATATAGAAATGAATAAATGTATTCCATTAGAAAAAATAACATATAGTTTAAGAAATAATATTGAAATATTTGAACAAATATGGGAGCCATACATGAAACACAATAGAGAAAACCTACCGGGGACATTCACTACCTAAATTAATGAAAGGAGAAGGAAATGAAAAGAATTGACTCAGTGGAATTTCTTGTTTATTTTTATTGAATGACAACATTGTTTGACTGGTTTAACGTATCTTAGATTTTGTACTTTAAATGGATGGGGGGGAGGTAGGGAGGGTGGGATGGGGGGGGGAGAAAATGACACTGTATATATTTGAAAAGGAAAAATGTATGTATCATGGTCAATGTGGTTTATGGTGTGAAAAATAAAATTTAAAAAAAAAAGCATTTAAGATGAAGGCTAGGTGTTTGGATTGGGCTGTCAGGATTAGGGATGGAAACAGATAACAATAGTGAAACTTGAGGTTTTTAGATAAGACACATGAATATAAAGGGAATGGTGTGGTATGGTGGTGGGGGACATCAGGATTGGGGAGGTGGTGGTGAGGGAGATCAGGATGATGGGGAGACTAGGATGGGTAGGTGGAGGAAGATCAGGATAGGGAGGCAAGGAGAGTGAGAGATCAGGACAAGGATGTGGGAAGTGATCAGGATGGGAAGGTAGGAAGGGATCATGAAGGGGTGGAAAATGATGCAGGGAGAGCAGGTCAGGAAGGAGTAAAAATACTGACACGCTGGAGGAACTCAGCTGGTTTAGTCAGCATCTAGAATCTTTTTGACAAAAAAATAATTGATGTTTTGGGCCTGAGCCTTTCTTCAAGGAAAAAATCAGAAAAGGCAGAAGCAGGATATATCAGAAAGTCTCAGAATTCAAACAATGGGGAGAGGAATCCAGACCAACAAAAGGTGTTAATTGGAGCAGGTCAGGAAGGAGGACAGGACAGATAGTAAATGGCAGGTAAGATCAGGATGGAGAGATCAGGATGGGGAGATGAGGGGAATATTAGGATGGGGAGGTGGGGAGAGATCAAGATATGGAGGTGGGGGAGATCAGGATGGGGGAGATCAGGATGGGGAGGTGGTAGGGGAAGATCAGGAGAGAGGGGAATAATAGATGGAGAGGTGGAGGGAGGAAGATCAGGATAGGGGCATGGGGGGAGATCATGAAGAGATAAGGATGAGGAGGTGGAAAGAGGGAGATCAGGATGGGGAGATTTGGGGGAGATCTAGACGGGAGGTGGGGGAGGGAAATCATAATCATGGAGGGGAAATCAGGGCTGGGAAATATGGGGACAGCAGAATGAGGCGGTGGAGAGGGGGAGATCAGGATGGGGATGTACGGTGGATTTCCAGCTGGGAGGTGGGAAGGGAGATCAGGATGAAGAAGGGGAGTTCCAGACTGGGAGGTGGGTTGCAAAATCCATTTGGGGAGGAGAAGATGAGATCAGGATGGGGAGGTGCTTGACAAAGATTAGGACAAGGAGGTTGGAAGGGGGAGATCAGGTGGGGAGGGTGATTGGGGTGGGGGGATCATGGTGGGAAGGTGGAGGGAGATCAGGATGAGGGGGGAAATGAGGACAGGGAGTGAGAGAACAGGCTGGGGAGGGGGGGAAGATCAAGGCAGGGAGGATGAAAGATCAGGCAGAGAGGGGGTGAAATCAGAACAGGGAGGCAGGGGAAGATCAGGTTGTGCGGGGGGGGGGTGGAGATCAGAATGGGGAATTGGGAGAGATCAGGACAATGAGTTGGGGGAGATCAGGACAGAGAGGTGGGTGAAGATGGGGGTGATCAGGTCAAGCAGGGGGAGATCAGAATGGGGAGGTGGGAGAGATCAGGACAAGGAGGTGAGGTGGTGGGGGAGAACAGGTCGGGGAGGGGGTAAGATCAGGACAGGGAGGTGGGAGAGGTCAGGTCGAGGACAGGGAGGGATAGATCTGGGCGGGAATGTGGTGGGGGAGGTTAGGACGGGGAATGGGAACTGTTCTGTGGTGTCATGTTTTCCCCGGGGCAGTATTTGGGCGGCGCTTCCGTTGCTTTTGCTCCGTGATTCTCCCCGTCGGTTCCTCGTGCCGCCGATCACCTTGATGTCGGCTCGGAGACCGGGGGGTCGCTCCCGCAGCGGGAGCCGCGGGCGGGTGCGCCTGGTTTACCGCTCGTTGCAGAGCGCCCAGGATTACCTGGAGAGCGGGGATTTCGGCACGGCCTTCGCCCACTACCTGCTGCTGCTCAACCTGGCGCCTGAGCTGAAGGAGATCATCAGGGTGAGCGGGGCCGGGATCGGCGGCCCCGGCAGCACGCCGCCGCCTTGACCCGCCAGTGTCTCTGGGTGACCGGCGGGGCCGGGTTCATGAGGCCGCTCTGAGGCGGGAGGTCAGGGCAGCTCTGGGTGTTGGAAATCCGAAATTCAATCAGAAGCGGCCAGAAATACTCAGGCAGCACCGTTTTCTTAAATGTTATCAGAATTACTATGGCCTCCAGTCCCATATAAACCCAGAGTATTAACGTGTGGGAAACCGTCCTGTGCAGAAGGATGGAAACTATTACCAGATTGGCTTTACCTTGGCCTACTTTATTTCTATGTTTAATTGCTTTTATTTTCTTTTCAAATGTACCATACCAAATCTGGTAGGACGTCCTTCCACAGCCAGCCCCCAACCAGATCTCCCAGTGAATGGAATGAAAAGAGAGAAGGACAGGGATTGTACTAGGTTCTTAGTACGACTGATCAGAGCCAGAATGGGTCATTTTTGTTTTAAAAGTACAGAGGCGATTTGACCTGCAAACGTTCGGACTAGAATACTATAATGAGCAAAACAAAATGCTCACAAAATACTGGAGGCAGCATCCAGGGATGCATAGTAAATCTGTGATATTTGTGGCCACGGGTGATTGTGGAAGCAAAGTTATTGGGTGTATTTAAGGGAGATAAATTCTTGCTTAGCCAGGGCACCAAAAATTATGGGGGGAAGGCTGGGAAAATGGATCAGCTCATGATTAAATGGCAGGGCAGACTGATAGGCTGAATAACCTATTTTTGTTTCTATGTCTATGGTTTTAGGATAATAGACAGTTAAACAAGGTTTGCAGACGCTGGGTTCGAGTATAATAGGCAGTCGACGTTTTGGGTCGCAGTATAAACACAATGCTGGAGAACCTCAGCCGGTCAAGCAGTGTACTTTATATAGCAAATATAAAGATACATAACCAGCATTTTGATATGACCTGCAGTCCTACATAAACCCAGATTATTAATATATATGGAAATGGCAGGCAGTATTAAAGAGAGGTGAAGGGATCAGTGGGTAGACCAACTTGGGGGTAAGGATAACAGATGGAGGAGGCGGAAGCCACAGCTGAAGGAAGGAAATTGATGGAATAATGGGGAGAGAATATAGTATGGGGGGGGTGTTGTTATGAGTGGTGGGTAAGTGGGGAAGGAACTGGATTACAGGGGCTGTGGAAAGAAAGGTGTGATGGAATCTTAATGGAGGAAGAAGAGAAAGAGAGGGACCAAGGGAGAATGGGTAACTTGAAATGGAAAATTCAGTATTTATGCTGTTGGGTTGTAGACTACCCAGGCACAATATGATATGCTGTTCTTTATATGTGGATTTGGAATCATCCTAGCAATATTGGAGGCTGAGGATAGACAGGTCAGAGGGAGAATGAAAGGAAAATTAAAATGGCTGCCAACCAGCAGCTCAAGTTGGTGCAAAATGACTAAGTTCAGGCACTCAGCAAAGTGGCTGCCTGGTCTGCAGTTGCTTTCATCAATTAAGACAAGGCCTCATTAAAGGAAGCGAATACAGGAGATGATATTGAAGGAAGTGCATGTGAAACTCTACCTCACGTGCAAACATTGTTTAAATCCCTGGATGAAGGTTGAGATGGAGATGTGCAAACAGGCCTTGGACTTCCCACGGTTGCAATGAAAAGTGCCGGATGGGGAGGGAAGAGTGTACGAGAATATTAGAGATCCTTGAGAAAAGCAAAAAGTGGGCTTGGAGGGAAAGGAAAGGCATAGCTGATGGTGGAATCCCATTGTAACTGGTAGAAGTGAAGAATGATGTGGTGGATGCAGATACTGTTGGAGTGAAAGGTAAGGACCAGGGAAACTCTATCTCTGTCTGGAAGGAGGTTGGGTGAGAGCAGAAGCACTAGAATTAGAAGACCGGTGAGGGTGTTATCAACTATAGTGGAGGTCGAGCGGAAGACATGCTACCTGAAAAAGGAGGATGTTTTGTATGCCCTGGAGTGGAAAGCCCCATATGAAGAATGGATGCGACAGAGAAGCTGAGAGAAAGGGATGGGAGAAGATGCAGTCCAGATGGCTGTGGATTTGTGGAAATTTTCATAAGATAGTTTGTCTCTGAGATGGAATCAGAGGTCAGAATGTGGAGAGAAGTGTCGGAAATATGAGGGTAGGATGGAAGTTAGTGGCAAGGTTGGTTAAATTGACACTTGCAATGTAGGAGGCAGCTTCACTGTAGTTGACGTAGTGGAGAAAGAGTTGGAGTAGTGGTGGAATAGGTTGGAGTGTTCCACAGAGCTGATGAAAGGCAGCCATATCTATGCCATATCTGGGTATCAATAGTTACACGTGACTTGAAGAAAGTGGGAAGAGTGGAATGATTAAATGGTGGGTCAGTCTTGATGGGCTGAATAGCTTATTTCTGCTTTATCATGTGGTCTAATGAAGACAGAAGACACAATGTAAAGGATAAAAACAAGTTCTGCAAAGTGGAGCAGAGTGCACGTCGAGAGGAATATAAAGTGGTTGGGGGGCAGGTAATGGACATTGTTAAAATGGTGGATAACATATGATGAGTCCTGGATGTAGGTGGAAAGAAATTGGACAGGAGGGAGGATAAGAGTCGACATATTGTTCAGTTTTTATTCTGCTTTCACTTATCACTATCAACTCCATTCTTCCTGGCTTCATTTGTATGTGACTCCTCCTTGGGTCACCAATCACCAAATGAGCCCTTCACCTCTCTTTAACATTGCCTGTCTCTTTTCTCAGCCCTGAAGCAGTGTTTTGACCCAAATGTTTACTGTTCATTTTCCTTCAGGAATACTGCTTGACTTGCAAAGTTCTCCTAGCACTTTGTACTTCGATCTAGATTCCAGCATGTGCAATTCCTTGTGTCTCTGTGCTTTAATAAATTAGTATTCTGTGAAGTGGCACAATTCAAGGTGCTCTATCTCTCCCGTCTGCAGAAGGGGCTACATATTTCACATTGGCCTTATTAGCTTCCTTAAATTCTGTAAAATCGAGTGCAAGTAAGTCTTTTTTGATCCTGAGGGAGTGCTGAAGGAGAGGAGCCCTTTGAAATGTTGGAAAACTGGCTGGAGGCTTTGTGACCTATGTGACATTCATGCGGCCTATCAAGACTGTTCCGCCATTCAATAAGATCATGGTTTATCATATTTTTAATCTCTTGGCCATGTCCTTGGGGCCAGAAGACCATCTCTTTTTGATTTACAGCATTTTGTTTAGTTTTTCAGACTTTTAGTTTCCCATTTATTTTACTTCCTAATCTGACATCAAATTTCAAGTCAAGTTTATGGGGGACATGGTTGGCCTAGCACAATGCTGTTACAGCGCCAGTGATTGGAACCAAGGTTTGAATCCCACGCTGTCTTTAAGGAGTTTGTACATTCTCCCTGTGTCGGGTTTTTCCTGGGGGCTCCAATTTCCTCCTACCCTTCAGAACATACTTGGGATTTGTAGGTCAATTGGGTGTAATTGGGCAGCACTTGCTTGCAGCCCAAAAGGGCCTGTTATTGTGCTGCATGTATAAATTAAAAAAAATTATTGTCATCTGATTGCACAAGTACAACCTGATGAAAAAGATTTATTCTTATCTTATGTACAATACCTGATTTTTTTTTCTTTGGGCACTCTCCAGCTGGATGGCATTAACATTGACATCTCCTGTTTCTGCTAACCTGCTTTCCTTTCTCCTTCCCTTCCCCCTGTCTTCTTTCCCTCAGCTCTCCACCCCCTTCCCTTTCTATTCACCTCACCATTCCCTCCTCCCTGCTTGCTACTGTGCCCTCCCTTCTCCACATTGCCTTCTGCCTTAGGGACAATACACCTCACCCCCCTCACCATGCACCCCCCCTTACCTTCTTGTTTGGATGCCTGCATTTCTCCATACCTTGATGAAGGGCTCAAGCCAGAAATGTCAGTAATGTATCTTTATCTTTGTTATATAAAGGACCCTCACTGTTTGACCTGCTGAGTTTCTCCAGCATTATGTTTTTACTTCAACCATGGTGTGCGCAGACCTTTGTGTTTAACTTCTTTTTTTTCCAAATCACTTTTCTCTTTTAGAATATTTAGGATGCCCTTTTTCTTGCTGGCAGATTTGAAATTGTTTGCTAGAAGTAATTTACCAATTAACTTTCATCAGCGCAGCCTTGACTGTTTAAAATACCAATTCTTTGACATTGTTATAATTTTTTGCAACCTTCAGCAAAAATATGCATTTCTAAAATCCCTCTTTACATTTTTAGATATTTTTCTGTATTTGCCAATGGCTTTTAAATATATTTTTTTTCGGTAATTTCTCTAATTTGTTTCGCTTTAGGAAAGCAGGAACAAACTGAAAAATATGTCCTAATACCAGTTATGAAATGATGGTGATGACTAGTTAATGGCAGTTGTTCTGTCCAAAGAGATGTGTAAAGAAAGAATGATTGAGAACTGAGGAGAGGGAATAAAAATACAAGAATATTGCTGGGACCGTGAGATGCAGAGCACTGCAGTATGTAAAATAGTCCTGCAAAATTCTAGCAGGTCAGACAGCATCTGTGGAGAGAGAAAAATTTGTTAGCCTTACAAGTTGATCACCTTGTATAATAACTACAGTTCTGCACAAACTTGAAAGGCTGATATCTGAAATAGCTAAATTCATCATTATGTCTGGAGACTTAATGTGCCGACTTGGAAAGATGAAATTCGGTTTTCTGAATGTTCTTTGAGCTCTGTTGGAACAATACAAGATGCTAAAGAATCAGTGGTTGGAGTGGGATGGAGAATTAGAATGACAGCAGCTGGAAGCTCAAAAATGATTCTTGAAAATTGATTGGATGCATTTTATAAAGGTGTCAATCAATCTTTTTGTTAAGTTTTTCAGATACATTGTCACCAGCAATGAATGCTGTGTGTTAATTGGGAAGAAATGCATGTGAAATGCTGCTTTATTGAAAAAGGATGTTTAGATCCTGGATGGTGGGAGGGGAAAAGGGTTAAAGGATAGGTGTTGCATCTCCTGCATTCCCTAAGGAAGGTACCATGAGATTGGAAGTGGTGGTGGTGAAAATGGAAGAATTGATAAGGAGGTTGTAGAGCGAACTGTTCCTTAGATGCTGGAAAGGGAGAAGAAAGTGTGCTTTGTGGTGGTGGAAATTATGGATATTGTAGAGACTAATCCATTGAATGTAGAGGCTGGTGAACTAAAAGGTGAAGGATTCTTTTTCTTTATTTTTGTAAGAGAAACAAAGGTCAAGGATAAAGGATAATACATCATAAACAATTGTATGGAAAGTATCAAAATCACAGCAGATATGATAGAGCTGGAGAAGTTGGTAGAATAGAAAGGGTCAGCAGAGCGGGAGAGGATGCAGTGGTGATCGCTGTGAAGTGGTAACTTGTAAATTTAGGTCTTTTTCACTTTATTAAATAATTTAAAATCTTTTGAGTAACCATGACCTCAGTAAAGATCCTTGGGTAAATGGCACATCAATCTCTACCTATATGAATAGTTGTCATTATATTTGTTCTTTATCGCTCATCTAATCAATAGCTACCCACTACCTTTATGTTCTTATTCTTGAAGTTTTGCAGTGTTTTAAATTTCTGTTAGTATTCAAAAATGTGGAAATAATACACTGGGCATGGTACAAATAAAAGTAACCTGCCATAGATCAACATTTTAAACCATGCTTATGTTAGAATTGTTCCACTCATGCTACTAGTTATGTTGAATGTGTATGGTCATTTACCTTCCTTTTCTTTCTGGAAACTATTATGTCTTCATTATGGCGACACGTACCAAGCTTGTATTTTTCCAGAGCTCTAAGTGGCTCCTGTATCTTTCCTGCATTACTCTTGCAGGCTTCATCTGGTGGCGCTTGCCTGTTATTACTGTTCCACATCTCTACTTCTTGCCACAGTGTTGGTGTACATTTAATCCAAATATCATCCCCTCCCCACACCACCACTGCTCCAAACAACTTAATGATTTTAAAAAGAGCCTTGAATCCAAAAGTACACATTGTGGCAGAAAATAGACAAGTTACCTGGGGCTTCATTGTGAATGAGTTTCACTGGGCCACAGAAAAAGAATCTCAGGATGGTATGTGATATCATGTTATATACTTTGACAATAAATTTGAACTTTGGGTGCCAATATGAAAATTGCAGCAGTGCCAAGGAAAGTTCACTCAGCATGGTGACTGGGAGCGCTATTCCATAATCTCTGACTCAGTTGTCAATCACTACAGATTGAAAATTTGCTGACACACTTGCTTTGAAGTTCTAGTTCACTGTAAAGGGTGTGCTAGAATGGTATGGGTGAGGGGTCAGCTATCATTATATTGTCAATCTTTGTCTCCTGCAAATGTAAGCATACATTTGGCCCTTGAGACTTCTTCACTATATAAACATGGAATTGAGGAATTCATATTGACCATTTGGCCAATTTAAATCTGCTCCACCATTTAATATGAGCATAGCGGATCATCTAAATTCATTGCCCTCATCCAGCTTTCTCCTCATTTCCTTGATCTCAGTGGCCATTAATACTGTATCTCCTTGAATATATTTAATGATTTGGTCTCGGCTTCCTTCTGTGATAGTGAATTCCACAGGTTAGCCTTTCTTGGGGTAAAGAAATTTCTCCTCAACTTAGTACTAAATGATTTGTCCTGTATTCTTTGGCTTTGACTCCTGGGGCACTGGACTTCCTTATTATCAGAAAGATCTTTCCCGCAAATATCCTGTCCAGTCCCACCAGGATTTTGTAAAGGAGTTAGTTTCTCACTCTTCTAAATTCTAGTGTATATAAAAACATAGAACATTACAGCACAGAGAACTGGCCATTTGGCCCTTCTAGTCTGTGCTTAAACATCATTCCATCAATATAGGATTATGAAGGGTATGGATAGGATAGATGTAGGAAGGTTTTTTGAGCTGGCCGGGGAAACTAAAACGAGAGGACACAGTCTCAAGATTCAGGGGAGTAGATTTAGGACAGAGATGAGGAAAAATAGTTTTTCCCAGAGAGTAGTGAATGTTTGGAATTCTCTAACCAGGGAAGTGGTTGAGGCTGCCTCATTAAACATATTTAAAATTCAGTTAGATAAATTTTTACATGATAGAGGAATTAGGGGATATGGGGAGAAGGCAGGTAGGTGGAGTTAGGTCATAAATTAGATAGTCATGATCGTATTGAATGGTGGAGCAGGCTCGATGGGCCATTTTTGGCCTACTCCTGTTCCTACTTCCTATGTTCACTAGTCCCACTGACATGAATCCATTCCATAACCCTCCAGACTTTTTGTATCCATGTATCTATCCAATTTATTCTTAAAACTTAAGAGTGATCCCACATGTCAGATGGCAGCTCGTTCCACACTCCCACCACTCTCTGAGTGAAGAAGTTCCCTCTAATGTTCCCCTTAAACCTTTCCCTTTTTACCCTAAAGCCATGTCCTCTTGTATTCATCTTTCCTAATCTAAGTGGAAAGAGCCTATTCGCAGTTACTCTGTCTGTAACCCTTATAATTTTGTAAACCTCTATCAAGTCTCCCCTCATTCTACGCTCCAAGGAATAAAGTCCTAACCTGTTTAATGTTTCCCGATAACTGAACTCCTGAAGATCCGGAAACATCCAAGTAAATCTTCTCTGTACTCTCTCAATCTTATTTGTATACTTACTGGTATGAGCCTAGTTGCCACAAATTCTCATAACATGTAAATTCTGTTGTCCCAGGAATCAGTCTGGTGAATCTTTGTTGGACTCACTCTAATCTCTCCTCAGATATGAAGACCTTAACTGCTTGCAGCCCTCAAAGATGTGGTCTCACCAGGCCCTGTACAATTGCATCCTTACTTCTGTTCCTGCACCTGTATTTCATTCATCGATTGGTGCACAAGGACCCTCTGGTTTTGCTGCAGAAGAGAGCTGGAGAAACTCAGCAGCTCACACAGCATCCACATTAAGTAAAAGGGGCAGTCAACATTTTTGGTCTCAAGCCTGAAACGTCAACTGCCTTTAACTTTATATGCATGCCATGTGACCTCCTGAGTTTTACAAATTTTAAATTGAGACATTCAGCATGGTAACAAGCCATTCTGGCCCACAAGCCTGTGCTACCCAATTACCTCAATTAACCTACAAACCCAATACGTTTTGAAGGGAGGGAGGAAACCCACGTAGGCAGGAGGAGAATGTGCAGACTCCTTACAGATAACGCCTGATTCAAACCCGGGTCGTTGTTGCTGTAGTAGCGTTGTGTTAACCATTACGCTTAACTATGCCACCTAGCATTTTTCTTCAGCACTTTTATGTACTGTACTACATCCTAGCACCTGGAGAATTTCTTGTTTACCTTTTGATTTGCTGCACCTTCCCTTTTATAACTTCTTGCTCTTCAGATAATTATCATCCCGTGTTTGTCGCTGGGGTGGATTACAGGCTTTGACCATCTTGTGAATGGGCTCCATTTTTACCTCCAGTGGTATCTCCACTGTAATGTTCTGAATTGTATTATTGAAGACCAATTAACTTGAGCATTTATTTATTGTTTACCCCTAGATGTCCCATTTATTCCATATGGGCTTTTGATGGGCTTGAAATATCATTGTTTAATAGAGTATAGTTGCACAAGTATCAGTAGATGCAAGAAACAATCTGCTGGAGGAACTTGTTTTGAACAGCAACAATGGGGTGGGAGGAATTGTCAGCATTTTGGGTTGAAACCTTTTGTTGCTCTCCTTCTTACCCTCCACCGACACTGATGCTGCTCCACCTGCTGAGTTCCTTCAGCAGATTATTTTTTGGTTCAGATTCCAGTATCTGCAGTCTTCTGTGACTCTTATTAAATAAAGCGATAGTTTTTCAATTTCCAAAGTAGCTGTTAAGTGGCCTCCTATGGTGAAACCGGCAGTCTCAGTTCTTTGCAATGGTGTCCAATTAATAGAAGGAGGTCCCATATAAATTATTTTTTTCAAGGAGGTTCTTGTTTGAATTTAATCATATTTACAGGAGCTCTGGTATGTATGGCCTGCCCATAAGTCGGGTGCACATAACCCAGGGCAAACTGTAGCTTACATTTAGATACATTGAGTTCAATCTGACATGTACATATCTCAACATCCATTCATCCTGAAATTTCACTCCAACCAAGTTGATTTAACAAGACAATGGGTGAGCTCATTGTTATCACATTTCTGTCTTCCTTTCAACCCTTGCTTATCAAGTATCCATCCACATTCTGACCTTTTATTTTCTATAATTGGTGCAAATTTGAAATTGGACTTCCCCACTGCACCTCTGAGAATTTCTGGAATTTTCTATTTTAAGCATCAACGATCCTTAGTTGTAAGGAATATGTTGTTCAGAGATGGAGGTAAGAAAGAATGAATTGGATTTGTACAGCACTTTTCTCAACTTCAGGATGTGCTCAATCTCTTTAGACTCGATTAGATTATTTGATTGATTCATTTAATTATTATATATTTATCTCTGAAATTACAGGAATCATTCCAAAGTACCCTTTTTAAATGGGCAGAAGAACTCAGTTCCTTAAGTCGAATTCAGGATATATTCGACTGCTATGAACAGGCCTTGGAGCTATACCCCAATAATGAAGTAATATGGAACAGTATGGGAGAACATTTATTTGGGTTGGTGCAATTATTTTCCAGTTATATGTGAATGTCTAATATTAAATAAATATAAGTTACTTCCTTAACACCTTTTATCATCCCTTGCTTCTTCACACCCTGTCCTAAAGCAACACTTCAGTGTGAACTTGGTTCCATTAGGTGCTATTGCCATGAACCCAAACCATTCCTTATCTGAAATTTTTTTAAAAGTGAATTTTCCAACATATATTAGCTAAAGAGTGTAATTTTTATTTTGTTTATTTTTCATAGTTCTTATATTTATCTTATTCTTGTAGCAACACAGATAGACCCCATTTGGTCCATCTTGTTCATGCCATCTCCCAGGGAACCAATTCTATTGCTTCCATTCCTCCTTTCCATTATTCTCTATATCCCCGAAACTCATTCTATCTGCAGTAGCCAATTAACCTTTTTGCACATCTTTAGGATGTGGGAGGAAACTGGAGCAAATGAAGGAAACCCAGTCACAAAGAAGACACACAAACTTTGCATAAGTACCCAAGGTCAGGATTGTATGGAGTCCTTGGAACTGTGAGGCAATAGTACTGGTAACTGTGCCATTCTGCTGCCCTAGGATCTTACAGTAGTGCGATTGATACTGTGATCATTGCCAACTGAGTATCTTGGCTGAATGTGCCACCCATCTCATCTCGTATGAACCCATCATCAGGAATTGCAAGGAAGTTTTTAAGAGCTCAAGTTTCATATTTTTACAATCTCTCTTTAATCAAAAAGTACAGAGGTTAATTTTGAGGTTTACATCATTTCCATAATTGTGATATCCTGGAACTCCCAAACTGAACGGATTGAAGTAAAAACACAGTGCTAGTTCAGGAACCTGCCAACATTTTGTTCATACCTTGATGCAGGGCTCAAGCCCAAAACATTGGTGATGTATCTTTATCTTTGCTGCAGAAAGGACTCTATTTGACCTGCTGAGTTTCTCCAGCAGTGGGTTTTTATTTCAAAAATTTTTGTCTGCAGACTTTTGTGTTTTACTAAAAGGATTGAAGAAACATCACGATCATGTGGAATGCAGTGATTCACATTTAACTTAACTCACAATGATAGTTCATTAGTCTTCATAAGGGCAGTAAGGAATAGACATTAAATCCTGGCTTTGGTGCCAAAAATATATAAAAATAGTCTTCATGGGATGCTTCATCAGACTTGATCTCAAAATATTCACTCACCTCTAGGATAAAATTCTGCCAAATATAAAGAGAACAGAATAGCAGATTATTTTAATAGATTTTAAAAGTTAATGGCTCTCCCATAAAAGCTGGTAAATGCGGGCTCTTGATCCGCTATGTTAATTAGGCCCAACTCCACAATTCACCCACTGAGTTCATCCAACAGTTTGTATTTGCTCCAGATTTCCAATTTTTGCAGTCTTGTTGGAGTAAAAGTTATTGTCCCTGACTTCCTTCGAAACAATGTCCAGGTTGTCTGCCAATTTAAGACTTATTCATGAACAAACAAGTCCCAGATGAAAAAAATATTAATTTGAGTTTGTTACTAAGCCCAACAAAAAGCGTGCATATCATTCACATCTATAGACAGAATATTTTCAGTAACCAACAATAAAACAGAAATGATTACCATGTTGCTAAGATTGTACTGATGTGCTGCTCTGTATAACCAAGTTACACCTTTTGTTACTGATTGCACAAATGTTTTGTTATTAATAGAAACAATTTTCTCAAGATGGAAAAAGGTAATTAAAGGTCATTGTACCAAAAAATTAACCTTAATTTGGGGCTTTCTTTTCTGCATATAATGATCAGCATGGGTTTCCGAGATGAAGCAGCAGGCTATTTCCACAAAGCTGTCAAACTCAATCCTGACTTTGCGGATGCGAGGGAGAATTTTTATCGGGTTGCAAATTGGTTGGTGGAGCGGTGGCATTTTTTAATGCTGAATGATAAAAAGAGGAATGTTGCCTATCAGAGAGCAATTCAGAAAGCAGTGGAATCTGGTTGCACATCTGTGCTGGATATTGGAACAGGAACTGGAATCCTAAGGTCTGTTGAATTTTCCTGTTATATAGAATGAAAGAGAGAAAGAAATGAAGTGTGTGAGTGTGTACAGTGCCGTACATTATGTGTGGAGCAAAGACAAATTCTTTTCCGTAATTTGTCCCTGTGCTCCATGGTTTTAAATTTGTAATCAAACAATTCACATAAGATTAAAGAGCACATTCCAGAGCAGTAAGGTTATTTGTATACATTTTGGTTTGACCATATAGAAATTACAGCACTTTTTATACATAGTCCTCAAATTTTAATGTTTGGGACATTTGGGTTCACAGGTGTCAGGTGTGTTTAATTGCTTCATTAATGCAGGTATAAAAGAGCTAGGGTTGTTTCTAAGCTTTTGTCACCTTTGGGGTCTATATTTACCGTTTTTTAACTTGAATACCTGAGTTGTTGCAATGAAAGTTAAAGAAGCCATTATGAAGCAGAAAGTTGTGATGGTAGGAGATTTTAACTTTTCAAATGTTGACTGGGTTTCCCATACTGTAAAAGAGCTGGATGGCTTGGACTTTGTGAAATGTATTCAAGTAAGTTTTCTAAATCAATATATAGAAGTATGAATGAGAGAGGATGCAATACGTGATCAAGACTGGTCAGGTGACAGATGTATGTGTAGGTGAACATTTTGTGTCCAGTAACCATAATGTCATTAGCTTCAGGTTAATTATGGAAAAGGATAAATCTGGTCCTTATATTGGGATTCTAAATTGGGGGAAGGCTAATTTTGTGGAAATGAGTTAGGATCTATGAAGAATGAATTTAGGAAATGTTGTTTTCTGGCAAGGATAAGTGGATGGCTTTCAAAGGTGAAATCTTGAGAGTGCAGAGTTTGTATGTTCTTGTTTGGATTAAAGGCAAAGTTAACAGGCATAGGGAACCCTAGTTTTCAAGGGATATTTGCAATCTGGTTAAGAAGAAATGGGAGGTGTATAGCAAGGAAAGGCAACAAGGAGCTAATGAGGTACTTGAAGAAGGAAATCAGGAAGTCCAAAATTAGACATGAGTTTGTTCTGGCAGATAATGTAAAGGTAAACTCGAAGAGTTTCTTTAAGTATATTGAGAGTAAAAGGATAGTAAGGGACAAAATTGGTCCCTAGAAGATCAGAGTGGTCAACTATGTGTGGAGCCTCAAGTAATGGGGGAGATCTTAAGACAGTTTTTAGTATCAGTATTTACTCAGGAAACTGGCATAGTGTATAAGGAAGGAAGAGAAACAAACAGAAGCATAATTGAACATAAGGAGATTAAGCTGGAAGAGGTGCTTACTGCTTTACAGTAAATAAAGATAGATAAATCCCCCAGGCCAGATATGATATTCCCTCGGGACTTGAGGGAGACTAGTGTAGAAATTGTAGGGCCCCTGGCAGAAATATATTCAAAATGTCCTTAGCCACGGGTGAGGTGGCATAGGATTGAAGGGTAACTCATGTTGTTCTGTTGTTTAAAAAAGACAAAAAATAAACCAGGTACCGGTAATTATAGGCTGGTGACCCTGATGATAGTAGTAGGTAAATTATTGGAAGGAGTTTTAAGAGATAGCATATATAAGTGTTTGGATGGCCATGGGCTGATTAAGGACAGACTGCATGGCTTTGTACATGGTAGATCACGTTTAATGAATCTTGTAGTTTTTCAAGAAGGTAGATGAAGGAAATGCTACATGGACTTTAGAAAAGTTTTTGACAAGATCCCAAGTTGGAATTAATTTAGAACGTTATGACACTAAGTATCCATGGAGAGGTTGTAACTGGATTTGTAGTTGGCTCTGTGGGAGAAAACAGAGAGTGGTAGTGGATGGTTGCTTCTCAGACTGGAGGCTAGTGGTGTACCTCTGGGATCAGTGCTGGGATCATTGTTGTTTGTCATCTATATCAATGATCTGGATGATAATGTGGTAAATTGGATCAGCAAGTTTGTTGATGACACAAAGATAGGAGGCGTTATGGACAGCGATGAAGATTTTCATAGCTTGCAGAGGGATCTGGACCAACTGGGAGAATGTGGGGAAAAAATGGCAAATGGAGTTTAATGCAGAAAAATGATGCATTTTGGAAGGGCATCCAAGGTAGGACATACAGAGTAAATAGGCACTGAGGAATGTGGAGGAGCAGGGAGATCTTGAAATAGATGCGTTATTCCCTGAAGTTGGTGTCGGAGGTGTAAAGGGTTGTAAAGAAAGCTTTTGGCATCTTAGCTTTTATAAATTAAAGTATTAAGTATAGGAGTTGGGATGTTATGTTTTTTAAAAATTTTATTTAATTGTTTGCATCATTACAGGAAAAAAATGAATAAAACATTAATCAACTATCTATAGCCAGTGATACAAAAAAAGTACTTTTATATTTTTCTCCCCATTCCCCCCCCCAACCCAAAAGTAAGAAAAGGAACGAAAAGAAACACCTACCATTTAATATATAATATTAGCATAGACAATCATTAATTGTTATTAAAAATTACTAATTAAGAGGAGTGGATAAGATAGAAGAAGTGGATGGAAAATTATCCATAAAATCCATGTATGGTTTCCAAAACTATAAAAATTTTCAACTCGATTCCTTAAACTATATGTAATTTTTTCCAAGGGTATACAGTTTTGCATCTTATTAATAACACTTCTCTATCATCTTTCCATGAAGTTGGGACGTTATGTTGAAGTTGTTTAAGACATTGGTGAGGCCAAATTGGTAATATTGTGTGCAGCTCTGGTCACCTAACTAAAGGAAGAATATCAATAAGATTTAAAGAGTGCAGAGAAGATTTACTAGGATGTTCCAGGACTTAATGAATTGAGTTACAGGGAAAGATTAAACAGGTTAGGACTTTATTCCTTGGAGCAAAGATGAATGAGAGGATATTTGATAGACGTTTACAAGATTATCCGAGATGTTGACAAAGTGGATGCAAGTAGGCTTTTCACTTAGATTGGGGGGGGGCGGATAAATACGAGAGATCATAGTTTTAAGGTGAAAGGTGAAAGGGGAAAGGTTTAGGGGGTATATTAGGGGAAAGTTTTTCACTCAGAGTGTGGTGGGAGTGCGGAATGAGCTGCCATCTGATGTGAATGTGGGCTCGATCTTGAGTTTTAAGAATAAATTGGATTGATCTATGGATATGAGAGGTCTGGAGGGTTATGAAATGGGAGTCGGTCAATAGAATAGACTAGAAGGGCCAAATGGCTTGTTTTCTGTATTATAGTAAAACAAGAATAAAGCAGTAAGACATTGCCCAAGCCTTAGGGTTACCAAAATCAAAGTTTGTAACATTATTATGAAGAAAGAACGTACTGGTAAGGTCAGTAAATACAAAGGGTCTGTTAGGCCAAGAAAGACTTCCACTACTGATGTCAGAGAATTCTCATTATAAATGAAGAAAAAACACTCTTCAGGAGTCATGTGTGGATACATCAATGACTACTATGTGCAGAAGAATTCATGAATAGAAATAGGTTACACTACAAGATGCAAACCACTAGCTAGCTTCAGAAACATGATGGCCAGATTACAATTTGCCGAGAAGTATTTATAAGATCCTGCAGAATTCTGGAAAGATGAGACCAAGATGAACCTGCATCAAGAGTGATGGCAAGAGCAAAGTATAGAGGCATAAAGGAACTGCCCAAGGTCCAAAGCATACCACCTCATCTGTATAAAAACATTACTCGGTTTGAGTACAGTAAATGCCTCCAAACTCATTGGACAGTGCTTTGTGACAATGATCCCAAACGTACTTCTGAAGCAACAAAGGTTTTTTTTTAAAGCTTAAAAACTGGAAAATTCTTGAATAGCCAAGTCAGTTGCCCAATCCAAATCCAATTGAATATGCCTTCCATATCCTGAAGAGAAAACATAAAGGGACAAGCCACCAAAACAAGCAGGAGCTGAAGAAGGCTGCAGAGGAGGCCTGGCAGAGCGTCACCAGAGAAGATACTAAGCACCTGGTGATGTCTATGAATCTCAGACTTCAAGCAGTCATTGCATGCAAGGGATATGCAACAAAATTCATGACTAATATACATAACATTGCTATGTCCCAAATATTATGGTTCTCTGAAATGAAGGATTATGTATAAAAAGTGCTGTAGTTACTACATGGACAAACCAAAATATACACAAGTATCCTTGAATAAAACCTGGAATGTGCACATTAATCACATAGGAATTGTTTGATTACAAATTTAAATTATGGAGCACAGGGGAAATGTAAGAAAAAAAATGTCTGTCTCAAACATTAAGTAGGTCACTGTATGTCAGTGCTTATGTATATGGTATATATTTAATGAAGATGGATTTTGACAGGTAACATGCAATATGTTTTAAAACGACAATATCTCAAATTTGTTTTTGACATCTGTGATTTTAATGATGTTACTTAATTTTTTTCAGTGTTTGCTAAACATTGGTCAATAAAATAAACCAAAATAGTGTATAAATAATGTTTTCTCACAGTTAAACAATTTGGATATTATCCATATTCCATGTTCTTGAAGATTGATAATTTTATAAAATATCATATCATGCAAAGAGAATGATGCGAGACTGCAGATAAATATAGGACATGAATGTTCATAGGTTAGTTGTGTGAAGAAGGATGTATACAAGAACTCAATGCATCCAGAATTTTGCTCTCCTCACTAGTGCAACAAAACTCTCAATGCTGCCAGGGTGTTAACCTCAGTGCCTGGAACTGAATCTCCTTGCCAACATCTCCAGAGACCAACTGCAAGTGCATTTATATGTACTTCATTTCTGTTCCTGAATATGACCAAAACAGTCGGTAGAACAGAGCATTTTAATTGAGAGTAACCACTGCCAAATGAAAAGTATCATGACAAAGTGAAAGAAAATAATAGACAAGAGAGCTGTGGGCAAGAGAAATGTTGGAAGAAAAAGATAATGAATGTGTTCAGAGCAGCAGGCAAAATTATTACAATTGGGTTATTTGGTTTACATTTGCAGAATAAACAATGAGTCATCCTTTCACTTTCCATTTTCTGAAGGGTTGAATTCCTTTCACCCACTGATCAATTCTGGCATTTCAAACAATGGATAATGGAGATTTTACTGTACTCCAGATGTGATTTCCACTCCCCTCCAGTTAACTATTCATCTTCTTGTGGTTTCTTCCCAAGTATCCATGGGAGATGCACATCTGTTTTTTTTCTCCACTTTCCTCCCACCATCTGGGGCTCAAATAGTCCTTCTAGGTGAAGCTCAGATTCACTTGTACTTTCCTCAAGTTAGTGCATTGCATTAAGTATTCACCATATGCTGTCCACCACATTTGAGAAACCAAACTCAGATGAGACACTGAACATATCTATTCAGTTTGCAATGGATACACTGAGTTTCTGGTTGCCTGTCCCTTTAATTTTCCATTTTATTCCCATTCACAGCTCTCAGTTTACGACCTCCTTTATAATTCCAACAATGCCCAATACGTGTTGAAGGAGCATTTTCTCATCTTCCATCTATATATGTTGCAGCTGTCACAACTCAAAATTAATTTTACTATTTCATACATTTCCATTTCTCAAATGTAGCAGTACCATGATGTTTCCATTTTCTTTTTCTTTCTCCTTTCTTACACCGAGTTTTTAAAGTAATTATTATCTCAAGTAAAATCTGGCATTCTGTTAACACAAAGAACTGTCACATTTTTTTTCCTCCAAGAAAATAAATGAATAAATTTAAGATAAACAAGAATAAATAAAGTTTTAAATAAAAGTTTAAAATTGTAAAAGTGAATGTTCTCAGAAGCAACACACAAACACTTGGGAGCAAACATTCAACCAGGAGTGCACCCTGGTCATACCCTGCCTGCAGCAGCTGTTTGATTGAAGTTTCAATATAGTTGTGTCAAAATAAAATGGCAGCACCCAGGATAAAGAGCTGGTCAATGCCGCTTGGACGACTCTCATTACCTGGGAAAAGTATTTATTAATATTAAGTATATTAGTAAGGGTTTTATCTGTAAACTTGGGGGAGGGTGGGTTAATTATGTTGGCAGTATGGTTAGTGTAGCAGCTAGCGTAATGCTGTTATAGCGCTTGCGAAAAGGGATCAAATTTAAGTGAAGATGCACTAAGGGCCTACCGGGACACTTGTGTGGAGGGGAGTCAGGTTGCGCCAAGGGTCTGACTGGGACACTTGTGTGGAGGTGAGTCAGGTTGTGCCAAGGGTCTGACTGTGACATTTGCATGAAGGGGAGTTGGGTTGTCAGCATGAGGGGAAGGTGGTTAATTATTGATGCCGGCATGGCGGTTCGTGCAGCTGTTACAGTGCCACCAATTGGGGTTCGAATTCAAATTTTGTAAATTATAGGAATTACCTGATTAAAGTGAATTTTACATAATTAAGGATGACAATATTCCTTTTTTTCAAATTACTTCACATTTTGCACTGTCTTTTTTTAAATGGTGCATTCTTAATACAGGTGTCTTAGTTAGGCATTGGAAGAGTGAGTCTTAGTCAACCAGAAAATTCATGTATTTGACATCCACGATTCCTATAGGTGCCGGATGTTCATAAAACATGCTGAGTGCAAGCAACATTTGTATTTTGCTTGGACTTCCAGCTTTTACTTACAACTAGACAGAAGCACAGTGCTCTCGAGTGCAGCTAAAGTTTGGCCTTCCATTCCAGCTAAATGCTGTTTGGAAGACAACTGCACCTCATGGATTCCAGGGGCAGTGCAGAATCCCTGCAGAAGGCTATGCATGGGAATGCGCTACAGAAATGATATGTTGGTAAGGCAGACTGGACATGGCAACTGGACAGTCTACAAAAGGTTTCCTATCACCACTCCCTTTTATGAAAAGTACAATTGAAATCTGAGACCTGTTGGATTGAGCAAGTTCATTAGTAGCTTCCTGCAGTGGGTTCAGACAGCCAAATTTGCCAGTAGGATGAAGATCCATTTGAAGTGCAGACTATCCTAATTGTTGTTGAAAGATGTCAGAGGATCAGAGGGCTATGGAGAGGCCATTATCAATTTCAGTAGCAAACAAAAACATTATTTTGAAGTCAGCAATAACAGATCAACAGAGAAAACACATACATTTTGAAGTTGAGTCCAGACTGATCTATCTGCCTGTTGTGAGCCCAGAGGACTCCAAAACCCAGCAGCAATAGATATTCACCAAGACAAATGATTATTTAAATAAAAGTAGCTTTTGATTATCTTTAAACATGAAACAGGATCACACTTTAACTTATCACTATTAACTAACCTAACTTAACCCCCTTCTAATTCTAACAGCTGACGTGGACTTTTACCCCCTCCATAAATCTTCGTCCGCGAAGCCAAGCCAAAGAATTCTAATGTGTGTGCAAGTTCAGAAAAGTTCTTTGATTCACAGTCCAATCTCACCTCATTCCACCAAGTTCACTGGTTGCAGGCAATTCTTGTACTGTGCACAGAATTTAACATTTATGAAGTTCACCAGGCTTTGGTGCTTGAAAGGTAAATGGTTACCACTCAAGAAGGTTCTTGTCAGTTTTCAGAGAGAGGTTTGTGGTTTGCTGGACACCCACAACTTATTCCTTTTTAATCAGCCATGTTAGTGTCTTGCCGAAGAAACTTGACCCATCAGGGTTTTGCAGATGATAACCTCTTTCTTTCAGGTCACTACAGAGTTCCTTTTTGTTTCCCTTATTCAAGTGAAACATCAGGCAGCTAGTCCTCTCCTCTCGCATAAACCACAAGGGCTTTGGCCAGGCTGAACTAAGAACTCACAACTCATCTTCCAAAAAGGGGTTTTCCACAAGCTTGCCACCTTATCCTGTTCCAGTCCCAGTTGCTGCTGCTGACTGTAAAACTGCAGAACTGTTCTCTCTCTCTCTCTCTCTCTCTCTCTCTCTCTCTCTCTCTCTCTCTCTCGCTGAGAAAAGCCTGTTTGACACTCTCTCTCCTTGCAAAACCACATGACCCTCCTAGAACAGCAAATTCCCCTCCAGACAATCTGTGGCTCTGACAAGTTCTTTCATCTGTTGCCTTTTTGTAAACAACAATCCATTAGTGAAGTCTCTTGGGCACTCTCCAAAGCTTTTGCAAATGCTCTGGGGCTGACATGTCTAGCATGAGCAGAGCTCCAGTATTTTAAATAAGATCTGTTTTAAAGTGTTTATATGTGACCTACACTAAAAAAACCTGCCCCAATTTATCTCCCCAAAACATATCTACTTACTATCACACACCAAAAAATAAAGACGATAGTGCTAGTCAATGTACAGTAAAATCCTCATTATCCACCGGAAACTTAAACAACTGGCCAAAAAAAAACCATCGGAGGAAATAAATAAATAAATAAATAGATAGATAGATAGAATTTTTTTAAAAAGTCTCAAATAGTAAAAGTAAATGTTTTCTGAAGCAACACACAAATTCTTGATAAAAATGGGAGCAAACAGTGGAGCGCCCTGGTCACACACTACCCACAATAGCTGCTTGGTGCCTCTCATCGCTGGGGTGACTCTTCCAAAGTGTCTCCCTATCTCTATCTGATATTATTAAGTACATTAGTAAGGCTTTATCTGTAAGCCTGGGGGAGGGGGGTTAATTATGATGTCAGCACGAATAGCAGGGCAGCTAGTGCAACACTATTACAGTGCTAGCGACGGGGGTTCGATTTTAAAGGAAGGTTTGCCAAGGAACTGACCGGACACTTGTGTGGAGGTGAGGCGGGTTGTGAGCATGGCAAAGTGCACCAAGAGCCCGACTGGGATACTTGCGTGGAGGTGAGTTGGGATACGCTGAGGGTCTGACACCAGGATGAAGAGCTGGTTTATGGCACTCGCCACTGGGGCAGCTCTCCCAAAGTGTCTCCCTATCCCTGCCTAATAAGAGTTTATATCTTGGTCATTTGTAAGGCTTTATCTGTAAAATAGGGAGAGGGAGGGTTACTTATGTCAGCAGAACAGTTAGCGGCTAGCACAACACTGTTATAGTGCCAGCAACTGGGATTCCAATTTAAATTTTATAAGTTATGGGATTACTTGATTAAAGTTAACTTTACATAATTAAAGACCACAATATTGATTTTATTTTTCCAAATTAATTCACATTTTGCACTGTCTCAACTTTTAAGCGGTATTTTAGTTAAATGCAATAGGAATGAGTCGCAGTCAACCAGAAAATTCATTTTTTGGTATCTGCGATCCCCACAGGTGCCGGATAATATGGATTTTTTCCGTATTCCTTGTCATAGGCACTTCTAGAGTTTCATGGATGGATATGTGTACTTTTATATAGGAGCATAAAATTATGAGGGGCATAGACAAAATGCAAGCTATGTGTTCTTTTTCCAAGATTTGAGAACATAGATTTATGGTGAGATTTAAGAGGGAACTAAGGGGCAACTTCTTCACTTTCCTGAGGGTAGTCTGTATTTGGAACAAGCTGCCAGAAGAAGCTATAGAAGTTGGTACGATTTCAATATTCAAAAGACATTTGGACAGATAAATGGTTAGTAAGCATTTTGTTTATGTGCCAAATTGAGGCAGTGGGGCTAGCCAAGAATACTAGCTTGGTCATTTTGGATGAATTGGCCAAAAGATCAGTTCCGTATTGTATGACTCTGTGCCAAGAGAAATTTGCTAGCCCTTTTCCTGCAATGTGAAAAATATTTGAATGCATTGGTGAGGTAACCAGTGCCACGCCACTGGAAATAGAAGGAGAGTTAAAGAAAAAAAAAATTCCTTTGATTTTGTTTTCTGATATTCTCTAATTTAGACAATTACATTTAATCCATGAGAGGAACCTGGCTATTATGTTGCTCTGAGAAATGAACCTGATGCCAATTTAGGGATTTTTCATGGAGTGGGGATTGGAAATTGTGTCTGCCAGGGAGGTTCTTTCACTTGGCCCAACACTGCCTGTAGAAATTATGCTTGTATAATGTTTCCAGGAAGAAGTAATGTAAAAATATACAGTCGATATGGAAAGATATTCAATTAATTTTTAAAATGTATACCCTATCCCACCTTATGCAGTATTGTTAATATTCTTTTTTGAGATGAGAGATTTTTTATTTTATTTAGTTGAACTCTAGTGGTATCTTAAAGTATAATTTGTTCTAAGTTATCTGTTAACTTACACTTAAGTTCTATTGATTATGTTCAGAAAACATAATTTTAGGTTGGTTGTACCAAAACTTGGATTAGTAGGTGGATGAGTGGGGAGAATGATGTGTACCATGTAAGAAGTGAACAGAAATATTTGAAGATGTGTGGCCTAATTTGGAAACTCCCAAAAATAATGCTGTTTTCATTGTGGTCAGAGAATGACTAAAAGGCTAAAATAAACACAAGGTTGGTTGTTTTGGGTGAGATTTGTATTTCCGCTGTTTTAATAATGAAAACAATGGATCTTGTAAAGTTATGGATCCAGATAGATGAAGAGTCAAACAGATGTTGATCCTCCGGATCTTAGAAATATGTGCGCAGAAGTTCTTGGATAGAGTGGATTGCTTTGGTAATGTTGGGAAATGATGATGGTCAATATATTTCAGTTTTCACAGAGTGGCATCCATTTAGAGGTTTGCTTCTCCAGTGGGCCTATAGTGTAAAATAATGAATCCAGAGCTCCCTCAAAAAATGTAGATTTTTCTATTAAGAAATTCAGAAACTGAAACCAAAGTAACATTGTTAAGCAATAGAAGTATTAGTGGTAAAGCTAAATTATTCCATGGGCTCTCGATCTGCAGGATTCCACCCAAATGCAATTGTGCACTGTAATGAATGTGTTGATAATATTTGAAGTTAACATAGAGTTATATATCGTAGGTTATGTAGTGGGCTTGGTTACACACAACTGCACACTCGACAAACACTATGACACTAAGAGAGAACAAGAATGAGCAGATTCAATGGGCCAAATGGCCTACTTCCATTCATTTCTCTTATCTTGTGAAGATGTTAGTTTGGAAACACCAAATATAGCAGACAGTATAGCTGGCAGTGTTGCAAGCCCCAGATCTATTTGAATGTCAGGAGTCAGACTTTGCAAAATCAAATGTTGGAGCAAGAGAGGTTATGCAAAACAGACTGAAGCTGTGTGTTGTCAGATCACATGAGGAGGGAAAAAGAAACCTAGAGGATTTGAGAAGACCCTGTGGCACACACAGGAGTAAAACAGTTATCTCGAGAAAGGGAGGGAGATACTGTACTATATCACAGTTGAATTACAGTAACCAGAATAGGTGCTATTATGTGACTCCTAACTAAAGTAGATTTGGAAAGGAGACCGCTTCTTGACTGCTGTTTTGAAGATAAAGGATGCGGCCTCATAAAGGAAAGAACTAAGGAGCTAAGAGGGAGATGAAGATCACCAGTGTGAGAGTTTAAGAAATCTCTTCCTGAAAAAATAGTGCAACAAGATTTGTGAGTTTGAACAGTGTAAGCACTGAATCAATATTACAAACGCTTCATTACTGCTTTAAGCAACAATTTAAAAGAACTTGATGTTTCATATTCACTTCTGAACTACAGTTTAATAGACCTTCAAGTTCAACAAGACTTTAAAATACTGGGCCTTAAAAATAACTTTTCAGACTCAAGTTTAAACTGAAATAGATTGGACTTTAATACACATATACATTTATACAATTACATTTGCATGTAGTGGGGCTTGAGCTCAAAGTTAAGTAAGTTTAGAGTTTAGTGAGAACTGTTATGTGATTAATAGTTTAATAAAAACTATTATTTTGAATTTACTATTGTCTAGCGAATTTTCCATTACTATTCCTGTGTTAGGACTAACAGGGATTGGTTAGTTTCCAAATTGATTGTTTAACATTGTTAATAATTTCAAAGTGAACTATATACTCGTGAAAGGAAGGGGGAAAAGAATGTTGTTTTGTACTTTTTAAACAAAAGATTATGCTTTTACGTATCGTTTATTTTTATGATTTCAAGACAAGAAACTGCCAAATTAAAGCCAGTTATAGATAGTTGTGTTTTTCATTGTTTTGTTGGACTAATTCTGTACTAAACTAAAACCACTGTTTTATCTGTGTAATTAGAGTTTGGCAGCATAGCACTTAAGTTTTTGTACTTAAAATACCAGGTCGAGCAATGCACAGTAAAAATGAATTGGGTTTGATTTCAAAACTTGGCATTTGTAAGTGTCCCAAAAAGAAATCATTTATGTTTCATTATGTGCCTTCTTAGCTTAGAATTTCTCAGCTCCAGTTATAACTAGAGAAATTCTGTTGCATTTTTCACTCCATATCTTGCAGTGTTAAGTCTGATTGTTTGGTGAGTCTATCATTAAAATTAATGAAAAATATAATTTCAAAAAATGTCAATTGCATAAGAAGGTCCCCAGCAGAGAAATGGAGTATTTGTTCATGGGGATAATGCTGGAGTCTTCCTCAGTCTGAATGATAGATGGAAAGAGAACAGGAGTCCAGCAAAGAAATATCTGGTGTTGGAGCAGGGAGCTTTATCATAGATGGTGTTCAGAGGGAGTGTTTTTTGACATAAATGTCTCCTGTCTTGTGAATACAAAACATTGCTAGAATATGAAGCCATCTTTGATGCTGAGCCATGCTGTATTTCATTTTTGAGCCCCATTCCATTTATTGAGTGAAAATGAATGGTTGAGGTACTGGAAATATAAAATAAAATATTAAAGATCAGGTAAGGCATGAATGTTGCCACAAACCAAAACTTGACACAGGGTGAAAAATTATAGTGAGGCGATTTCTTCTTCATTCATGTGCAGGCAGTCCCTGAGTTATGAAAGCTCTGATGTTGGACTTTACAAAACTTTTCCAATACTTTTTTAAACATTTTTTTTTTAAAACAAGTTGAGCTGCCATAACTTTATTAGTAGAGTTTTTCAGGTGAGTCTTTGGGGCAGAACAAAGGATTTTGACTTAGTCAGTGTACTCAAAGCCTGATGGTGCAGCTGCTGAGGCAGATGTGATATTTTTGCTGGGAATTTGAGATTTGAACAACTCACTGCCAACTGTTTGAAGGCTTGGATAGGATTTGCTGGCTGCTGCAGGTGGCAGACATCATCTCTCCACTCCCTGAGCCACAACATTCAAAGACTGGGTCAAGCTGAACAGAACTAGGAGTACTGAGCAGAATTATTCACTCACTCATTGAGTCTGTGAGTGCAGATAGAGTCCACTTTTCCCATGCTGGGCTGCTGTTCCATCAAGCTGTTTCTATGGCTTTCTACCACACATTGTTTTTGTTCATTTCAGATTTATGAACAGTTCTCAGGAATGCAACTCTTTCATAACCTGGCGAAGGTCTATATAATATTTCCACTTTTTATTTTATAACCTCTGTTAACTGGTGTGATAGGTCTCATCTGTTTCACTTTCTATTTGCACAGTTGTGGCTCGTAAACCTCTGCAAGACTTTCTTTTCTACCCCCATCTGTGTTATCTATTGTTGGCCATCTGTTTCTCATCAGCCAACTATCCCTCAGCAGTATCATGGTAACACAGTATCAATTTCCATAAGTTTAGAGCAGCCTTCTCTACCTCACCTCCATCACTTCCATTGTATCTGATTTCTCATGCTACTTGTCATGGAATTATGTAATGGGCCCTTTCAACATACCTGGTCTGTGCTGGATGTGATGTCTATCTTTGTGAATCCATTTATCCATACTAGATCTGTATCCTTCTATGTCTCTCCTATTTAAGTACCTGCCCAATTGTCTTAAAAACATTGTGATTTTATCTGTCTCCACAACCCACTGGCAGATATTTACATTCTCTTTGTGGGAAAACTACTAAGGTACCTGCCATGTATTCTAAATGTCTTCCCACAACTTGGCATCTCAGAGTAAGTACATAACCTCACATTTGTCGGAATTAAATTACATTTATCATTGCTCTAACTAATTTTCCTTGAGCAACCTCCTTTGCTATCTATGACTCCATCAATTTTCAGCTGAACAGAAATTTCCTCCAAATAAATATTTGGAAATCTGATGCTATTCTCAACTTCATCCTATGAGAAATATAGATGATATAATTAACATCTTTAAATGTGTCTCAATTATATTTTTTGTATTTAGAATCTCAGAATCCAGGTTATATTGCACTTTGTGAGGCAAAGCACTTGCAGGATTAAATTTAGTATCAACGCAGACAGTTATTGACCGAAATCTGGTTCAAATTGAGCAATGCATAAGAATTTTATGAAAGGGTGATGGAAGATCTGAATATAAGGTAATGATAAAAAAAATCCCAATTGATAGAAACTGTATCCATTAAAAGATAAGAGCATAATCTGCTCAAATAACTTCTCAGATTCCAATTGTTTGTCATAAAACTGGAGTTATAGAAATATAGACATTATTTGTCAAATGCCACAGTTTTATCAAGTGATGGACAAAATACAATTAAAATAATTCTTCAGCCATATATTTTCTTGTATTGTCATTTTTGTTTTTCTTCTCTACAATTCAGTATGTTTGCAAAAAAGGCTGGCGCTTGTCAAGTTTATGCTTGTGAACTGTCCAAGACTATGTATGAACTTGCCTGTGAAGTAGTCGCTTCAAATCAAATGGCAGGAGAGATCAAGATACTGCACATGAAATCATTGGATGTAGAAATACCCAAGGATCTCTCGAACAGGTATGTTTGGTCACAACAAAATCTTTGATTGAAAATGATCAATGTATGTTCATTCTACGTGCAATATTAATTTTACCTTTGGCAGCACTTCACTGAAGCACCGTACCTTTGTTCAATTAATTATGAACCCTTCCAGGGTTTATGTTATAAAGTTTATGTTAGTCCTTTGAATACAAGTTTTGTTTTGAATTTTGGTATTTCTTCATCCACTTTATAGTTTATAATAGTAGTTATGATAAATATAGGATAATGTGAGAGAAGCACAGGTAGTAATTTATCTTGGGTTAGCTCTTGGATCAGGGGTAATGTACTGTATTAAGAGTTTCCCCTCTGAGGCACGGGAGTGTCTGGAATCTGAAACCAATCGACTGGGGAAACTCAGAATTTGATGGAGTTTTGGCTCGAAATATCAACCATTCTTTTTCTCCCACAGTTGCTGCTTGACCCACTGAGTTCCTCCAGCAGATCGTATTTGTTTTTGCCTCTGTGACTTTATTAAAATGAACTTAAATTAAAATTTAGACATGCATCATGGTAACAGGCCCATTTGGCCCATGAGCCTGTGCACCAATTAGATCTAATTACAATCAATTGAATGGTAGGAAGAAACTGGAGCACCCAGAGGAAACCCATACAAACACAGAAAGAACATACAAACTCCTTACTAATTGTGCTGGATTCGAGTGCAGGCATTGTAACAGTGTTGCACTAACCATGTCGACTTATGTTTGGGTACCTAGATCTAAGATTAAAAAGGTCATTTTTCAGTATTTTATGTTTTGGCCATTTGCCTTTTGGGACATACTGTGTTACTGCTGCCTTTGGAACATCATATGCATTTAAATTTGGGGAGATTGACTACTGTAGAAGAAGCAATTCTCCCATGTATAGATCTGAGTAACTATGGTTCAAAATGTATCATATCTACTCTCATTGCATATTACAGAAGTACAGTATAATGCAACAACATTTAGTTTATCTCGGTACACCAAAACCAAGATGAACTGAACTTTGCTGCCCTATTGTACATCTAGTCCTAATGAGTTCACTTTCCTCTTGGAGCATTTGCACTGATGCCGAATCAGCAGACTAGACAAAAAATAAAATCAGAGAACTGCAAGAAAATAAACACTTCAAAACATTAGGCCATTATTTTAGCCTTGAACTGTGTCTAAAATGTTTAGTTTGGGTTTTCCTAAGAGAGACAGGCATGAGGGTTTGCAGATGCCACATCATTGTGGTTGCAAGATCTTGCACCAAGATACATGTTAAAAAGATGCTGCAATTTACATCAGTGATGCTTACAAACAAAATTATGAGTCAAGTAGGCTCTGTAGGCAAAACATTCATGGCATTTGATACCTATTTTTGACTTATTCTCTGCAATATTTAACACTTTTTTTTACTGTGAGTGAAAAATGCAAGTTGTGCCTTTTTTTAAAAGCTTCTATATGTTTTTTTTTGTTATTTTGGGGGTTGGACTGAGGAAAGACATACAGATAACAATGTTTTTAACAGATGCAAAGTCACCTACATTCAAAGCTATAAAACCAATGTTATTGTTCAATTGAAAGCCTGAAACAATGAATATTTACTAAGGAAGACATCTGTTTAAACAAAAGGCCATCTTCCATATGATTCATATTTTAGGGAAATTGAAACTGAAAACCAATATTTGATCAAACAATTCATGTGATTGGAGACACTTCAAAAAGCAGCATTTTAGATTCATCAAGCAGAGTTATCTGAAGAAAGAATTAAAGTGACTTCAGGAACAATGGTCAGTTCTGTTTCTCCTTGTCAGAGGAGAGCAGTGATTTGCTGTGGCCATTGTAATGGTCACTTTTGACTGACCAGTATCTGGCTAAAGAACTTAAGATCATTTTTGGATTTGGATCATGACCGTTTTGATGGTTATTTCATACAACCCTTGCCTTGGTACGTGAAAACATCGTGGAAGTCACAAATTCTGTAACCTCTACGCAGGGAAGAGGGGAATTGTGAAAAATCATCTGTATGAAGAAACATTTCTCTGAAAGCAATTAGACAAGAATTCATAAGTTTTGAGAAGTCTGAATCGGTATCTCACCTACTCCATAATTACTTCTGAACATCAGTTTAAAGATTCTGAGTTTCAACACAAGATTTCTAAGACTGAACTTTGAAATAGACTTTTCAGAATTGTGCCTATGCTGTGATGGTTTGTGTCTCTCACACACACACACACACACACACACACACACACACACACACACACAAACACACACTTGGGTTTATGTTTAGATTGAAATAAGATTAATAAAAATTATTGTTTTGAAAATACCATTGTCTTTGTCTTGGTGAATTTCTATTGCTGCCGGTCTATGGTGTAACGTCTTTAAAAGACAAACTTAGTCTGAAAAAGTGAAACTCAAAAATAGAAATGCTTGGGCCAATTTCCCAATGCTTGCCTATTGCATCAAGATTGATCATTATCACCCTACAACGTTTGAAAAAAGTTTGTCAGTACAAATTATACATTTCAAAAAATACTCACATGGGTCCATTTTCTCAAGTAAATTGCAAAATAACAATCAGCTGGAAGAGCAAACCAAAACACATCTTGATTAAGGTTTCCACTCGAAACATCAACAATTCTTTTCCACCTGATGCTCCTTGGCCACTGAGTTCCTCCAGCTGTTCGTTTTTTTGCTATAGGGTCTAGCATCTGCAGTCTCTTGTGACTCCAGGCAATAATTATTTTCTTTGAAAATTAGAGTGTCAAAAAGGTGTGATCAATATTTTAAGTGTACAAACACTAAGAGCTAATTGTTAATAAAATGTGGAAAAATACTTTGACCACACAGGACAATTTACAATTGGCAATGAATTGCATTTATTTCACAAGTTAACAGGAAAAATGAAACATGAATTATCATAATTTTTGTAATTAGAAGCATAATTAGTTAGCATCATGTCCTGACGAGGTGCAGAAGATTTTCCTGAGAGATGTATTTGTAATGACGGCACATTCTGGAAAGCGTTTTCATGTCTATTATTTTGAGAAATACAGTGCTCTCCATAATGTTTGGGACAAAGATACTTTTTTCCCCTTATTTGCCCCTGTGTTCCACAGTTTTAAATTTATAATCAAACAATTTTCATGTAATTAAAGTGCACATTCCAAATTTTATTCATAGTTCTTTGTATTGGTTTGACCCCTCATAACAGGGTACCATAATGTTTGGGATATTTGGCTACACAGCTATTTGTGAGCACTCGGGTATTTGTGAGTACTTAGGTATGTTTAATTGCTTCATTGGTACAGGTGTAAGATAGCTAGGCTTGCTTCTCAGCTTTGGATCACCTTTAGAGTCTGAAGTTGCCATTTCTTTTTAAACACGAGGACGAGTTGTGCCAATTAAAGTCAAAGAAGCCATTATGAGGCTGAAAAACAAGAATAAAACAGGATTACCAAAACAGGATTACCCAAACCTCAGGATTACCAAAAACAACAGTTTGGAGTATCATTAAGAAGAAAGAGCATACTGGTGAGCTCAGCAATTGCAAAGAGACTGGAATTCCAAGGAAGACCACAACTGTTTACAGAAGAATCTTCATCATAATGAAGAAAAATCTCCAAATGTATGTCTGTCAGATTATAATATAAACACTCTTCCAGAGGCAGGAATGGATATGTCAATGACTACTGTCCGCAGAAGACTTCATGAACAGAAATATAGAGGCTATTCTGAAAGATGCAAACCACTAGTTAGCCACAGAAACTGGATGGCCAGATTACAGTTTGCCAAGAAGTATTTAAAAGAGCCTGCTGAATCCTGGAAATAGGTCTTGTGGACAGATGAGACCAAGATTAACCTGCATCAGAGTGATGGCAAGAGTGAAGGCATAAAGGAACTGCCCCAGATCAAAAGCATACCAACTTTGCTATGGTTTGCATCTTGCAGTGTAACCACACCTGCCTCCTGAAGAGTGTTTCTGATTTGTTGGGCATACGTTTGGAGATTTTTCTTCATTATTATGAGAATTCCTTTGCCATCAGCAGTGGAGGTCTTCCTCAGAATACTAGTCCCTTTGTGATTACTGAGCTCAGCAGTATACTCTTTCTTCTTGATGATGTTCCAAACTTTTATTTTGGTATTCTAAGGTGCAGGCAATGTCTCTTACTGCTTTACTCTTGTTTTTCAGCCTCATAATCGCTTCTTTGACTTTCATTGGCACAACTCATCCTCGTGTTTAAAAAGAAATGGCAACTTCAGACTCTAAAGATGATCAAAAGCTGAGAAGCAAGCCTAGCTCTCTTATACCTGCACCAATGAAGCAATTAAATATACCTGAGAACTCACAAACACCTGTGAAACCAAATGTCCCAAACATTGTGGTGCCCTGAAATGTGTAAAACTGTAATTTCTACCTGGTGTGACAGAGTATTTAGAGGGGGTTTGGGAAGGATTATTAGAGCAGGTTGTACACAAACATTTTAAAACACAGAATATTTGCAGGACTTTTGCAGAGTGCTTTTTGCAAAAGGAGCAACAAAGTTGCAGCATACAGCTTGCCTGGGGAGAGCTTGTGATTTTTTGCAGGCAGAAAACAGTTTTTGTTCTCAGAGAGGGAGGGTGTGAAACAGAGAGAAAGGAGACAGAAATCAGTTCCAGAAGGACAAAGCTGGCAAACCTTTGGAAAACTGCCTGGTCAAAGGAGAAGACTGGCTGTCTGAAAGGTGACTTGAAAGAAAGAGGACCATCTGGAGAACCCTGAAGGGGGCAAGTTTCGTCAGCAAGACTGATTAAACAGGAATCAGGTGCAGATGTCTTGGAACAAAAGGAATATCTCTCTGAAGACCAACAAGAACCCTCCTGAGTGGTAACCATTTGCCTGTTAAGTACCAAAGACTGGTGAACTTTGTAAATGCTAACTTCTGTGCACAGTACAAGAATTGCCTACAACCAGTGAGATTGGATTGTGATCCAAAGAACTTTTCCAATCTTAAATATACATTTAGTTTTAGATGGGGGATTAAGTAGGTAGGTTAAGTAATAAGTTAAAGTTCAATTCTGTTTTCTTGTTCAAATATAATTAAAAACTACTTTTCTTTAAGTAACCCTGTGTTGTGGTGCATATCTATTACTGCTGGTTTTTAGGGTCCTCTGGACTCTGTAACACTGGTCAAACCAAAATGTATACAAAGACCCTCAAATAAATACTGGAATTTGCTCTTCAATCACATGTGAATTGTTTGATTACAAACTGGAGCACGGGGCAAATAAAGGGGAAAAAAAAGTATCTTTGTCCCAAACGTCATGGAGAGCGCTGTATTTCTACCTAATTTGTAAACACAAATTTTGATGATATTTTAACCCATCACTGAGTGACCTAACTACAGTGAAATTCTGATTATCCAAAATTGGACTCTCTGATATCCTCATTTATCCAAATTAAAAAAAAAAAATTTTGGACAAATGAGGCTATCCGAAACAAATCAGAAATCCTCATTTACCCAAATTTTTTTCGGAGCTGAACTGACCTCAAAGATTGGAAAAAAAATTCACTTGACATGAAATTAGAATGATGATCGTCCTCATTTCAGGTAACTCCCTCCCCTCTTTCTTTCCTTTTCTTCTTTACCTTCCCCTATTGACTTTTCTCTTCAACTCTCCCTCTCAAACTGTGTGCCACTGTCTCCCAACCGCAAGCATCAACAAGGAGAGCAGCCACCCAGGCAGGATCAGGGACCCCGGGCTCCCAGCAAGAGTGGGATTTTGGACTCCCCTCCTATTCCCTCCCCCCCCTCCCTCCTTGGCACACTGGAGCTCCCCATGCCGACTCTGAACCCTTTCCTTGATCCTAAACATTAATCTCGCAGAATATTTCCCTTAATTTATTATATGACAAAAGGTACCAGCTTCAATAATCAGGTTGATGTGAATATTTGAGAGGCTAAAATGTCAGGACTTTGATTCCAGGGCAGAAATTGTTCCAATGATTAAATTGTGGACAGAGGAAATTTGGAAAGACTGGGACAATTAAAACCAATATTGCATTCGTCAAATATGCCATCATTTACACTTTGGAGGAATTAGAGAGGTAAATGAGAAATACAATATTTGTTTAAAGCTGTGGAAAAGATGAGAAAAATTAGATAAATGACAGCATGTTGTTACAGTAAGAGGTAGGCGTAACACATAACTATGAAGAATTTTGGTGTTGATTCTACAAACATCTCTGAAAAACCCAAGTGTATCGCGGTATTGATGGATCTTCATTTTGCTGGTAAATAAAATAGTCTGTGGTAATAGGACACATCTTGATGTGCATGATTAGAATTGCACAGCAAATGTGTTGATTTTAAATAGCTGAACTTGGTTATTCAGATCATACAGCCAATATTATAGTTAAATGAAGCAGTACACAAAATCAGCAGGAATCCTTTCTACGATATGATTAACGTAAACTTTTGTCCATTTATCCAGGAAATTTAAATTAATCTTTTATAATCATGTTTTATATTCGTAACTGATGTAAATATTGTTACTTTCCAAACTTTTTATTATCATCTTTGCTCTAAATGAGTCCTCCATATAGCTTCTTATTACAGTGTTCCAATATTGGCAGTAATGAATACTGTCTTGATGCAGTGGAAAGAAGGGAAGGCTTCAATAGTTTTAAATGAATGTGGCTGATAGTATTCCGGTATGGCTGTTAAGAATATTTAGTTTATTCCAATTACTTTGAAGATTGCATTGACTTATTTTGAACCTTAAGTATTTGTTCCAAAATATATTGTAATTCTCTTTGCCATCTGTAATATTGCTCAGTATTTTTCTGCGTTCAAAGTTTTCTAAAATTTATTAACTGCGAGATGTATAATGTTTTACACAAGTTCTTCACGTGTGGGAAGTCATTACCTTTCTCCAGACATTCTTTGCTTTTTGTGTTTATCCAAAGCCTTAGTTTTAAATGAACTTCAATATAACAGATGTTAAAATCTAAAATCATTTATAATTTTCAAGTGTTAAACTTTGGAAAAAGTTATTCAAAACATCATATGTGCTGTAAATACATATTCCTTCTAAAACAATTGGTCATTGTTGGAAGTGATTGCAGTCTTTACACACTGGCCTGCAAATTGAAGTTTACACCTTAATTCATATTGTGAATTCATATGAGGTAATCAGAGTGGCGGGAAGTACCATCTTATATAATTTTATTAATACCCCTTTTAAGTTCAAAACTCCCAATTTTTTTCCTTAGGGTCTCACTTGTTGTCACAGAGACTGTGGATGCTGGTCTGTTTGGTGAAGGAATTGTAGAGAGTTTGATACATGCATGGAAATACCTTCTTCTGCCACCAAAGGTATGTGTTTTGCATAATTATTACCATCCAATGTATGAGCTCAAACAGTCGAATTCCAAAATCATGTTTATCTATTTTTAGTTCAGTATTTATATTTTGAATTCAGTATAATTAATGGTCATAAAAATTTGGAAGGCGTTGAGCTTTTCTGATAAAATAACTTACAATATACGCATTTTGTAAAATCTACAATATGGAGTATTCTCTTGCATCAATGGCACTGTGCTTCAGTGTACACTCTAGCACTAATGTTGCACATTGTGATGTGCTGGTGTGCGGCATTTAGTTAAGGACAGCTCCTTGCTCCGCAGGTCCAGCAAGTTTCGGCCAGATCACATTGTCTTTTTATCAAATTGATCCTCCTGAAGCAGCAATTGATGTTTGTCTTAGTATGCAGTCCTGGGCACAACCCTTTGAGGCCAGAACCCTGTGTCAGAAAAATAAAATTGCACTTTTTCAGCTTGATAAATGGATGTCTTTGAAGGAGATGGATGATGGTGTTATGCCCATCAGAACCATCTGGATGGTAATGTGACATTGCTATTACCATGAAAATTCTGCAGGTATCCTACTTACAGCAGGCATAGGAGAGCATGATTAAAGCAGATGTGGGCCACCTGGACCTTCAATCTACCCCCTCATTCAATATGATCAAGATTTATCTAACCTAGGACTAGAATTGAGCAATTGCTTTTGCGTTAGATTTGACTTCCCTTGTCCGCCACAGTTGTGACAACCTTTTGAATATTTGCTCCTTTTTGGTATGTGTTTAGCCTGTAGCTTTTCCATTTCTTGTATTACTGCTCTGCCTTCTTCCCTATTAGTGCCTCCTACCAAACTAGTTTGGCCAGTTCCTCTCTCATGCCGCTGTAATTCCCTTTATCCTCTGATTATAACAACACACCTGACTTTATTCTCTTTATTAAATCTCAAATTGAACACAATAATATTGTGATCACTGCCCCCAATGTTTCCTTTATTCTAAGCTCTCTGATCTCAGGTGCATTACATAACACCCATTCCAGTGCAGCCGATCCCCTTGTGGGGTCATCAACAAGCTGCGCAAAAATGCCATCTTGCGAGCTTTCTACAAAATCTCTCTTTTGAGATCCATTCTAACCTGCTTTTCCCAATCTACTTGCATGTTAAAATCCCTCCAACTACCATAACATTGTCCTTCTGACACACCTTTTCAATTTGCTGTTGTAATTTGTTGTCCGCATCCTGGCTACTGTTTCATGGTTTGTATTATAACTTTTTACCCTTTTGCCCACAATGATTCTGCATCTTCTAATCCCATGTCATTACTTTCTAATTATTTAATATTATTCCTTAGCAATAGAGGCCTCCAACCCCCCTGCTTACCTGTCTGTCCTTTCAATACACTGTGTATCCTTGGACATTCATCTCCCAATGACATCCTTTTGCCTTGACTCTGTGATAGCTGCCTATCTTTAGCTGTACTATGAGGTCATCTACTTTATTTCTTATGGTGCGTGTATTAAAATACAAAATCTTTAGCCCTGTTATTTGTTCCTGTTTTTTGGCTGTGTCAAAATTATTCCAGTACATCAACTTATCTATGATCAATAAATACTTGGTAGAGATGTTCCAATTGAATGGAAATGTCTGTGATAACATGGTGAGATCTTGCCTTTGCTCATCCAGTGTCTAGCCAGACCTTGATGTAACCACTCAAAGATTTAGGGCCACATTGGATGCACTTATTTTTTTTTCCCTGTTTTCCCTTCAGACATGGGTCTTCTTGAACCTCCAAATGAAATAAAAGATTGCTACAGTCCAGGAACAGATTATGGCCCACACTTATGCCACATACAGATTTACGGAGAACAGTCTAGTTGAATGCCACCTACAGTTATCTAGCTTGTTGCGAGTGGCTATATTCTCTGCATGACTAAGTCATGGAGTGTGTATGGGGGTGGCGGGGGAGGGAGAGTGGGAAGCATTTTCCACGTCTTAATGCAGTAACATGATGCAGTAGAGTAGCAAAGGTGAAGGTGAAGTTGAGTATTGTTCTTACCAAGATATATTTACAACTGTACGCAGAGCAAAGAAGCACAGAAACAATATGTAATACTTTATTTTGTGCTTTCGAAAAGTGAATTAATTAATTAACTATGGCAGTCATCTTGTATACAATAAAATACAAAAGTGATGAACAGTAAATGCTGGAAATAAAATCGCTTGAAATACAGTCCTTAACAAGACAGGCAGCAGTTGTAGAAAGAGAATGAGAGTTAATGTTTCATAGAGTACTGACGAAAGGTCATTGACTTGAAAAATTAGCTGTGTTCCATCTCAGCTGAATCGACCAGTTCACACAGCATTATTTTAGAAACTTCAAATGAGATGAAGCAATGACTGTTCTGTTTTTGAAGTTGGCTGCAAAAGGGAACATTTTGAGATTGCAAGCAGTTGTTCTTACTTCAACTACTTCAACTAGTCATGCTTTTCGGAACTTATTTGAAAGGTCAGCTCGACCAGCCAGAATTTTTTGTGAAAAAAAATTAATACAGGTGCTATGCAGCCTTTGTGTCAGAGTACAGTAGAATCCCCAGTATCCAGAACCTATGGGGATCGCGGATACCACATATGTGAATTTTCCAGTTGACTGAGACACACTGTTACGAAGCCTAACTAATACACCTCCATTTAAAAGACAAAAAACAGTGCAAAATGTAAAGTAATTTGAAAAAAAGTATTGTAGTTTTTAATTATGTAAAGTTCACTTTAATCAGGTAATTCCCATAAATTACAAAATTTAAATTCAAACCCCAGTGATTGGTGCTGTAACAGCGTTGCACTAACTGCTACGTGAACTGTGCTGCTGTCATAATTAACGTCCACAATTATAAACTTGCGTATTTTTTACCTACTATAATTGCTGGTGTATAGGACGATTCTTGAAACTTAAAAATGTTGTCACGACATCAGGCCCTAGGCCTACCTTACTACCTTCCTCGCACTGACAACCCAACTAACCTCCTCACGAGTGTTCAGGACAGGCCCTCGGTGCACGTTCCTCACGCTGACAACCTGACTCTACTTCCACATAGGTGTTCCGATCAGGCCCTCGGCTCACCTTCCTCATACTGACGACCTGACTCAACTCCACACAAGTGGTGACAGTGAAATGAATGCTTGCACATTAAGCAGCATTGCTAGTTCAGCGGGGCAAACCTGCTTGTGTCGAACAAAGTCTCAGTGCTCACTTGCTGGGCTATCTGCCCAGACTTATTTATTTATTGCCAATTGTTTAAGTTTCTGGTTGATTGAATTCCAGAAAATGGTGATTCTACAGCATTATCATTTGGATTTAGTAATATTGTGAGTTGAGCTCTATATTGTGAAATGACTTCTGCTTTCTTGATTTCATGTACATAAAGATCTTCCAAATAACTTTGTTGCTAGTACTCACATACAAAGTAACTCCATAATGGCAAGATCCCATTAGCAATAAAGCATCAATCATTCTTAAGCAGTCCTTTGCATTGACATTAAAGAACAGTCCAATGCAAGGCAGGAATCTTTTTGAAACATGCACATTCTGGCCTATAAATTCCCAAGATAAGAACAGTTCTGGTCCAAGGAAGTTGATCAGGGGACATTTTCTGTGGTTTGGTACAGTCTGGGGAGTTTCAACCTGTTGAAGTTTAACTGGCTATATAGCTGATACACGATAAGCTTAGTCTGACATATTAATAGAACTTTAATTGATCCATGACTGTGAGTTCAAATCATTGCATTCGACTGACCATAATGTAGCAAATATGCAAACTTAAGCAGCGGTTGCTACTTGAGGAATACCCAAGCCTGTTGATAACTTGTACCTAAATTCTCTGGTACTTGCTTAATTTGTTTACAGGGAGAAGGTCTATTAGCCAAACAAATTTTACAAAATTAGATTTTCCATTAATTTCATGTGAAAATTCTTAAACTGCATTGTCAGACACCTGACTGACCAGAAATAAATTTAAGGTTTATGAAAACTCATTTGTTTTAATTGGATTTTTCTAATAATGGCATTTTGTATGCATATACACCATTGCCTAGAAATTAATTTTACACTTTTTTGGTGAAGAGAATGACAAAATGCAACAGCATTAGTCTCCTCCAGGAATTTGTACCATGGGGGATATAACAAATGAAGTTTTATGATCCGTAAACTAATAGTCTTGGAGCTCTTTCATTTTCTCTGTCTCTCCCTTTCCACACATATATAAAAATTGTTACTATCCACAATCATTACCATTAATATTCTTTTATTCTACCCTCTGTTACTACAACACAGGCCAAACTTCCAAATGCAAAATAATGAAAAGGTTACCTAATGCCTTCATTGAGTTAAAGACAGCAAGAAACAAGAAAACACCTGCAAAGGAAGGGAGAATAGGTTGTGAACCTTATTTGTAAAAAGTTTGATGTTCATTGAATATTCTGATGCTAGTCATGAGCACTATACAGTTTTATGGGAGCAAAGTGATGTTAATCAAAGACCTAGATTTTACACATGAGGAACTTCCTCCCCTGCATGACCATAGAGATGGCATATGTGGATAGATTGCTTTCTAGCAGAAGCAAACAAATTACATGTGAACTTAGCTTCTGCAGGATTAGAAATGTGCCGAGTCCCTTTCAGTTCGTTTCCTCAGACTGCACTGAGAACCGAGTTGAAGGAAAAAAAATAGGTACCAGGCATGTGAAAGCATTGGATCAATTTTGTAAAAACACACTGAAATACTGGAGGAACTCAGCCAGTCTCGCAGCGTCCATTGAAAGTAAAGATAGATTACAGACATTTCGGACCTGAGCCCTTCTTCAAGGTATAAGCAAAGAACTGGAAGGTGTCATATTGGCTGGGGGATGGGGTGCAGGCCAACAAAAGGTGTTGGATATGATAAGAGGAGAGCCAAGAATTGATTTTGGCTCTGTGAAAGAAGACAGAGGAAAAAGGGAAGAGAGAGACGAAGACGGGGGGGGGGGTTTAATGGAAGCCATAAAAGTCTGTGTTAATGCCATCCAGTTGAAGGGTGCCTAGACGGAAGATGAGGTGTTATTCCTCCAATTTGTGGGTGATTTCAGTCTGGCAGTGCATGAAACCATGGACAGACACATCAGCAAGGGATTGGGATGGAGAATTGAAATGTGTGGCCATTGGGAAATCCACACTATTGCGGCGGACAGAGCCAAGGTGCCCAGCAAAGCAATCTCCCAGTCTCTGTCTAGAATCTCTGATGTAGAATAGACCATAACAGAAGCGCTGAATGCAGTAGACAACCCCTGAAGATTCACAAGTGAAATATTGCTTCATTTGGAAGGCCAGTTTGGGGCCCCGAATGGTGGTGAGAGAGGGCGTGTGGGCACGTGGAACATCTCCTGGTGCCACAGGGGTAGCTACCAAGGGGCTGATTGGTGGGAAGGGAGGAGTGGACAAGGGAGTCATGGAGAGAACGCTCCCTTAGGAAGGCAGAGGGGGGAGGAGAGGGGAATATGTGTCTAATGGTGGGATCATTTAGTAGGTGGCAGAAATGGTGGAGAAGGATATGTTGGATGTGGAGGCTGGTGGGGTGCTAAGTGAGGACGAGGGGAATCCTGTTCTTGTTGTGCGTGGTCATGGAGGGGGCCAGGGCATATGTGCAGGTGATGGAAGATATGTGGGGAGGGCCAAGTTGATGGTGGTAGAGGTAAATCTATATTGTTTGAAGAAGGAGGACATCTCTGATGATCTGGCATGGAAGTCCTTGTCCTGGGTGCAGATGCGACGGAGATGGTGGAATTGAGAGAATGGAATGGAATCCTTACAGGGGACTGGGTGGGAAGAGGGGTAATCAACGTAGCTGTGGGATTTGGTGGATTTGTAGAAGATGTCTGTCGAGAGTTTGTCTCCTGAGATAGAGAGATCAAGGAAAGAGAGAGTATTTTATTGCCTCCTTCAGCTAGTTTTGTCTTTATTCTGACTCCTTCCTGTTCTTTTCTTATTCCTTGTAGAAGGGCTCAGGTCCAATGGAAGCTATGAGACTGGCTGAGTTGCTTCAGCATTTTTTTTGTGTGTTTTTACTACATTCGCAGCATTTGCAGACTTTCATGTTTCACTCTGGATCCATTTTATGTCTGGAGACTGGAGTAGTTTGAATGTTTGCAGATTATTGGACCATATGTCAACCCACTCACCTGAACAGTTGACATATGCAGGTTCAGGAAATTGCACCTTCCCACTTATGAAGGCATCACATCACCTCCCATGATTCCCTACAGCTTTTCAGGTAGCACAGTCATCAGTGTCTCACAGCTGGCCATTCTAGTTCCCTTTTCGAACCTAGGTAAGAGTCTGAAACTGGTGTTATTTGATTTTCTCAGGGATCCAAAAGGACATATGTTTTGACCTAAAACAACAAGGGAGCAGCTTACCAGTAGCCAGACTATAACTATGCAGGGGACATTGCAACTTAACAAAACCTGTACATCAGCTAATGAAACAAGAAAGGCATTGGGGTGGGTGCAGTTTTACTGGAAAACCTTAATATTTTAGATGTTGGTAGTTTTCTGTTTTTTTTTTCATTCTGAACAAATTAGAGTTATTGAAATGTGTGTTGATGGCCCTGCTATGCCAAACGTTGCTAATGGAGAATTGCCAGTTGTATGACTACTGGGACATCCATTGAATGATCATCTCAGCAGCTACGTATTAGAAAGCACATGATTTAAGAACTGTGACAGATTATATTTTATATTGTATATAGCTGTGTTTTTGAAGGAGATAGATTGTGGGGTAGTGTAGGTCACAAACAAATTCAAACACCACAAAACACATCTCATTTAAAATGCAAGAGCTTTGCTGAAAGTGAGTCATGCAGGCACTGAGAGGCTTTGCAAAGACAATAAAACAAGGAAACTGCTTTGCTAAATAATTTCAAAAGCAGGTGTAAATGGATTATTGTTTTGAAAGTAACAGATGAACAGACTCAGAAGTTTGGATCCGGTGCCACCATCTGTCTGGATGCAGTCTGTTCTAAGCATGTTGTGGTTTTGCAAGCAGAGAGAGGGGGGGGGGGGGGAGACAAACAGGGCTTTCTTTGAGAGAGAGAGAACTGGTTTCTGCAGTGATTACAAGCTGGCAGCATATTGAAACCACATTTTGAAGATGAGTTCTGAGTTCAGCCTGTTGAAAACCCAATGTGGTCCATACAAGAGGAAATGGCTGGCTAGAGTCTTTCAACTGAAATGAGGGAAGCAAAAAGAACTCTGTGGTGACCTGCAAAAGAAAAGTTATAATGTGGAAAACCCTGATGGGGCAAGTTTCTTCGGCAAGACACTAAAGTGGCTGATTGGAGGGAATCAGTTTGTGTGTGTGTCCAATGAGCAACAAATCTCTCTCTGAAAACTGACATGAACATTGCTGAGCGGTAACCATTTAAGCACCAGACCTTGGTGAAAATTCATGTTAAATTCTGTGCACAGTATAAGAATTGCCTGATACTGGTGAACTTGGAGGAGTGAGAAGTGAGATTGGACTGTGAATCAAAGAACTTTTCTGAACTTTACATACATGTGCGCTTAGAATTAAAAGGGGGTTAAGTTACTAGTAATAAGTTAAATTTTGATCCTGTTTTTAGGTGTAAAAAAAATTAAAAGTAACTTTTATTTAAGTAACTATTTTTCTTGGTGAATTTCTATTGCTGCTGGGTTTTGGGGTTCTCTGGGCCTGTAACAGGACATTCTATGGAAAGTGTTTGAATCATCTGTCATGAATTCTGAAGTTGCCTTGTATATCATCTGCAAAGTGTCTTAAAATTGACAAAAATACATTAAGTACAGTACAACTCCAATTATCTGAAATGGTCGGGACCAGGCCCATTTCAGTTAAATATTTTTTTTTGGAGAACTGGTCACTTTTAAAAAACAGTCCAGTGGCAAAAGCAAATCACTTGTAACAGTGTTTAAACAACAACGAACAACAAGGGAAGGCTTTTTAAACATTAAAATTCTCATCAAAAATAAATGCTGGCCAGACTGATCACAGACACTTCCCCACCGAGGCCTTGCTCATGCTAGGAGCTCAAGGGTCACGCACCTGCCTGGGAGCTTGAGGTCCCTGCCGGAAGCCCAACATCCCCGGTCAGTTCAGCTCCGAAAAATTTCACATAATTGGGGATTTCTGATTTGTTTCGGATATTCTCGTTTATCTGAAAAAAATTTTAAAAAATTTCGGATAACTGAGGATTTTGGAGACTACGATTTTGGATAATCAGAGTTGTACTGTAGTATAATGCACTCACACCTGCACTACATGCGTTCGTTAAGGTTTCCACCCAAAAGATACTGTTTGTTCTAGCAAGGAAGGAAAAATACAGACGCTATTTGTGATGTTATTGGGTGTGCATCAAATGTAAGCATATTAGATGGAGGTGTACTGGTAAATGTTCCAATGTGCATGATTTATGATTCGGCATGAAAATGAGAGTTAACGGATCCAATTTCTGAACCTGTATATATTATTTTTGAGGTCTAGTTTTGTCACTGAGACCTTTTTTTTCCACTGAATGTTTGGATTTGCTCTGTTTTCAAGGTAGATGGACTTTCTGATTCTCAAGCTGAGGGGCTTCATGCACTCTATAACAGAAACTTTCTTAAAGTAAATATTGGACATTCTATCATAGTTTTTTAACCACAATCTAAGCAGATTGCTTACATCTTTTCCATTTATTCCTGCTGCTAAAAATCACTGCAAAATTATCCACTGTCTATGCTGCGACTTATATTGAATGGGGAAGACTTTATGTTAAAATCCCCTATTTTGGGCACAGAACATCCACTTTCAGTCACATGGATTGGAATCAAAATAGTTTTCATTATCTTAAATGAAGGATTTGTGTATTTCAAGTTTGCTTCATTAGCTGCAAGATGCTTTGTGCAGAACTGAAAGGAAAGGGAAGGGGCTCTATCAATACACATTTCCTTCTCTTTTTACTTAACTGCCAAATTTTGTAATTTTGGGGAGCTAAACCTGAGCCACCAATTTTTCAATCTTAGTTGAGTTTTATCTGGAATTTTGAGCTTTTGTTTGTTTCTCAGCCAGCAGGGCAGGAATGTCGCACAGAAGGATTTGGCCGGGTCATCCCATTACATGCTGTTGTATTTGGCATGGCAGTGGAGTGTCAAGATATCCGCAGACATCACAGGTTAGTTTTTGAGGGCTTGAAAGTGTATCGATTTTGGAGACTAATATAATTATATTCAACTACTACTGAAACCAATATTTTTTTATGTCTATTTTTGGTTTGGTTTCTTCATGTGAAAATGGTTTGATGACTTAAAATGCTTCTCAATACCATCCTGAAATGGTGTACATGTTTCCACATCAGCCATATAGGGGGTGTATTAAGTATGATTGGCAGTTTAGAGGGTGAGAAGAGTTAGTATTTTGAACTGCAAATTTAAGGGTAAATGAACTTAAATCACAATAATTCAGTTTGGTGCTCAAAATGAGCTTTTGAAGCAATTCATCGTGATTTATTTTAAATGCTTTTATAGAAACTACATGAACAGTTAATCTGCATGCATTATGTTTAAGATAAGATGAATAAAAACATTCTTTGCAAGTCTTGAAAGTGGTTTTGTATGCTATGCATGGAAGGGAAGGGCTAAGTAACTTGTCTCTTTTGATCCTTTCTCACCTGCGCTTGGTGAATTTTCTTAAAAGAGCACTCCAAGTTGCACATAAATTTATTAAATTTTATTGACATCTAGAAAGTTAACCTCCTCAAATAATGGTTTTCCTTTTTTGATTATAGATCAAATGCTAGGATTGTTGTCATTTAATACATCTTACTGAAATGATAAACTAGAAAGTTAAATAATAATAATTTTATTTCAGGTTATCATGTCATTGATAGGGAAGCAATCCACCTTACCTAGAGTATACACAATGATGTTAATTATTTGATACATGCATGGTCTTGACCCGAGTTAATGAAATCCTTGGCTAGTTTGATTTAAATAAATGAAAATAATTTTGTTAAATAACTTCCCCAATTTTAAGAAGCATAATGGCAAACTTTTCTCATGTTTCAAAAGAATGAACTTTAAAGAAATAATGAGAATACTAATCTGTTGTGGCAAACAATTTATATTGTCACATAAATTTGCAGACATCTTTACTCAAAGATTTGATTTAAAGTTTCAGAATTAGTTAGTCATCACTAAATCACAGCAAGTTAATTCTCAGTAAATACACAAGAGTGCTGGAAAAACTCAGCAGGTCCCGCATGTGTCCATAGGTGACAAAGCTATATAACCAACTATTGGGGCCTGATCCCTTTGTCAAGGTATGAGCAAAGAGCAGGCAGGTGTCTGAATGAAAAGGTAGAGGGAGGAGGAAGAAGAGGCAGGGGGAAGAGCACGGGCCAACAACTGAGGCCAAAGATGACATGGGTATGGGGAGTGAGAGAGAGATGAAGGTGGGGTGTCAAAAGGAAATGGGAGAAATTGATGTTAATGACATCTGGTTGGAGGGTTCCTCTAATTTGCTGGTGGTCTCAGTGGGGCAGTGCTTGAGACCATGGATAGACATGTCGGCATGGAATGGAGTGGGGAATTGAAATGGGTTGCCACTGGGAGATCCCTGCTATTACAGTGTGTAAAGCGAATATACTCAATTAGGTGATCTCCCAGACTGCATCCAGTCTCTCTGATGTCATGAGACCACAATGGGAGCAACAGATGCAATAGATGATCCCTGCAGATTTAAAAGTGAAGTGTTGCTTCACCTGGAAGAGCTGTTTGGAGCCCTGATTGATGGTGATAGAGGACATGTAGGTGTAAGTGTAGCATTTTCTGCAGTCACAAGGGGACGATTGGTGGGAAGGGATGAGTGGATGATGGATTCACAGAGAGAGTTGTACTGCAGAAGGTAAAGATGGGAAGATGTGTCTGATGGTGGGATCAAGTTGTAGGTGGCAGAAATTGCAGAGGATGATGTGTTGGATGCGGACGCTGGTGGAGTGGTAGGTGAGGACGAGAGGAATCCTGTTCTTGGTGCGAGGGGTCCAGGGCAGATGTGTGGGATGTGAAGGCAATGTGGTAAGTGCTGAGTTGATGGTAGTGGAAGGCAAACCACATGTTTTGAAGAATGAGGACATCTCAGATGATTTCCAGAACTACTTGGACCAACGACCACTACATTTCAGATCTAAGGCTACCTGAACCTTGATAAGGTGTAATGTAGATGTGCTTTTCCGTTTCCATGAGCTCAGAGGCTGAGCTCCGAGCCATTGCCAACATGAGGACAGGGCTTAAAATGATCATCTATAAGACAACCTTCCAAAGTCAACCTACCCCTGAACACCACATTCTCCTCCAGTGTTGATGGTTCACAATGAGACCTTGGGAAATATGGGCCATTTCTCATAATTTGGAAGCAAGCTCTCAGTGGCATCCGTGATGAAATTTGCATTAGGGTTCAGTACTTGATCACAACCCTTGGGTAGTTGTGGTATTTGAAGGTGAAGATTTCAAACCTTGCACAAAACTTAGGGTTTAAGAAATCAACAGTTCTTTGATTTCCTACATGCTTCTGAGATCTAGACCACCCATAGTTGGATCTGGAAAAAAAACCATCATTGTTCTCTGCAAAAATTGTAGAAATTCACTGGATTGATAAACAAACATTTACTTAAGAAATAGAAGCAGGAGTGGGTGCTAAACAATAAGATCATGGCTAATCTGGCCATGGGCATGGCTCCATACACCTAACTTTTCCCCTATTCAAATATCTATCTATTTCTTAAATATAGTTAGTGAGGCAGCCTCTACTGCTTCATTTGGCAGAAAATTCCACAGATTCACTACTGTCTAGGAGAAGCGGTTTTTTCTCATCTCCATTCTAAATCTACTGCCCTGGATCTTGAGGCTATGTCCCCTAATTCTAGTCTTTCCTACCTGTGCTATTATGCATGTAAGTAAGAACTACATTTCCCAGCATGCAGTGCGCACTGTGGGGCAGAAACTGGAAGTGATGTATATGGGTGGAGTTGTGAGCATTGTCAGTTATTGCCGTTGAAGGCAGTTGGAAGTCAGTCAAAACAACTCGAGGAAAATAGAGTTAGTTAACTGATAAACTCAAAAGTTGTTCTTCATGAAAGAACAAGCATAACATCGTGTCAGAAGTGTCTGAGTGAATAAGAGAAGACAAGAGTTCATAATCATGGATAAGTTAAGTCCTCCCACATTGATGCAATTTACCAGTGATCTAGCTGATAATTCCGGTCAGAGTGGCCTGTCAGGAGGTTTTCGAGTTTGGAGGCAATGGAGTTCTTGACCATGAAGCCAACACCAGATAGGCGTCGCTCAGCCTGAGGCTTGCCAGACCAGTAGAGTGTGTAGCCCGCGCCGTGTTCTTGGAGGCTGCCTACATCTGCAAGGCGGACTTCGCTGAGAGCGACTATGTCGATTTCGAGTCTGAGGAGTTCATGTGCGATGAGGGCAGACCGACGTTCAGGTCGGTGGCTGTTAGCCTTGTCTAGCATGGTTCTGATGTTCCAACATGCTAGCTTGAGTTTGTGTGCATCTTTTGAGGGGGAGGACGTGGACCTGTCCTTGGGCCTGCGCAAAGGAGGTTTTAGGTGGAGTGTAGTGTGTGCAGTACTGGCCCCACCCTTTACACCAAGACACAAGAGCAACTTTCCGTGAACTACTCTTTGCAGCCGATGCCGCTTTAGTTGCCCATTCAGAGCCAGCTCTCCAGCGCATGACGTCCTGTTTTGCAGAAACTGCCAAAATGTTTGGCATGGAAGTCAGCCTAAAGAAAAGTGAGGTCCTCCATCAGCCAGCTCCCCACCATGATCACCAGCCCCCCCCCACCCACATCTCCATCGGGCACACAGAACTCAAAACGGTCAACCAGTTTACCTATCTCGGCTGCACCATTTCATCTGATGCAAGGATTGACAAAGAGACAACAGACTTGCCAAGGCAAATAGCGCCTTTGGAAGACTACACAAAAGAGTCTGGAAAAACAACCACCTGAAGAAACACACAAAGATCAGCGTGTACAGAGCTGTTGTCATACCCACGCTCCTGTTCGGCTCTGAAGCATGGGTCCTCTACCGGCATCACCTACGGCTCCTAGAACGCTTCCATCAGCGCTATCTCTGCTCCATCCTCAACATTCATTGGAATGACTTCATCACCAACATCGAAGTACTCGAGCTGGCAGAGTCCGCAAGCATCGAATCCATGCTTCTGAAGACCCAACTGCGCTGGGTGGGTCACGTCTCCAGAATGGAGGACCATCGCCTGCCCAAGATCGTGTTCTATGGCAAGCTCTCCACTGGCCACGGAGACAGAGGTTCACCAAAGAAGAGGTACAAGGACTGCTTAAGGAAAGCTCTTGGTGCCTGCCACATTGACCACCGCCAGTGGGCTGATATCGCCTCCAACTGTGCATCTTGGCGCCTCACAGTTCGGCGGGCAGCAACCTCCTTTGAAGAAGACCGCGGAGCCCACCTCACTGACAAAAGACAAAGGAGGAAAAACCCAACACCCAACCCCAACCAACCAATTCTCCCTTGCAACCGCTGCAACCGTGCCTGCAGCAGTCGTGGACATACCCCTCCATAAATCTTCATCCGCGAAGCCAAGCCAAAGAGAGAGAAGAGCTGATAATTGAAAACGCTTCAAACAGCGATTAAACATTTATTTAGAGGCTGGTGAAGGAGGAGAGACTAATGAAAAACAGAAAGCGTCTATATTTCTACACATGATGGATGAAGATGCTTTGGACATCTATTATAGTTTTCTAATTGTTGAGGCCATTTTCATGTTGGACACTGATGACAAGATTTGAAGAGTATTTTGTCTGCTACACCTCACCAGCAGCAATTAAAGATTCATAAACAGATGGGTTAAGTTTAACTCAAAATTTATTAACAATTCTCAATAAGCTCAATACTCAAACATGAGCCTTTATGGCAACTATAAACTAACAATGGATATTTATAGTGTAAAAAAAAAGACCATTATAGTCTAAGCCCAAATGCCCCAAAATAAATTCCCAGAACAAAACCCCAAGTCAGCCTCATCAAGTAAATCAGTCAAAAGAACAGTTCACAAAATCTGGTCTCCGGGCTTTAATGTTTTAGTTCAGTTGTGCACAGATCTGTGAGTTGAATGACTATTGTCACTGAGCTGACTTGTGACCTTGGCAGGTGAATACAGGAGACTTTCCTTAGTTTCTCGTGTGGTAACAACCACCTTCAGTTTTCACACAAGGAAGTTTTTCATAGTGATCTTTTGGTCACTAGCACGAAGTTCACACCTCTGTCACACGAAGTCTTCTCTACCAAAACCCTGCCTTGGGTTATACAAGTTACTTTTGTCACACAAAGTCCTCTTTTTGAAAGGGGATTGGAGAAGCACAGGTCAAACGCACACTCTGGGAATCAGAGTGTGGAATCTGCTGTTAGAACAGCAGAGCTGGCACCTGTGAACAGAGCAGCTCAGCCTGTTGCTTTTTAGCTGGAGGTGCCTGGTGAACACACTGACAGTTCGTTCCTCTGCATGCTGGATGGTTTAATTGCTGTAGCTTGTGTCTTTGGTACTCCTGATTGGAGGAGAGGGATGAACAGCACAAGCTTCAGCACACGACCCGCACGTTCCATACTGCTGTTCACTCTCCCAGCTTGCTGCTCCGGTGCTCTACACAGTGCATACTCCTTTTTACTGCTGCACAGTCACTGTCCCTGGTCAGAAATAAAACTGTCCATGGTCCATAACATGTCCCAAGTAAAAACATCACATATGAGAGATTCAGGTTTTTCTCCTGTAACCAGAAACAAGGTATGAGCTTTGACTAATACTTAGCCGAGTTTCACACACTAAGTAAATCCTGTGAATTTGGAGATTTGAAAAATTCACTCATTAAGGACAGAATAGTTTGCAGAATACCAGATTATGGACTTGGAGAAAGACTGTTGAGTGAAAAAGATTTGACACTGGAAAAGGCTGTGAATATGAGTAGGGCAGCAGAGACCACATGACCACAAGCTAAGGAGCTGCACAGGAGAGACACAGCAGTGCATGTGATTAAGGCAGATAGGCAGAGCACCCAGAGTTTCCCAAAGCAACAACAAAGTAAAGTGGTAAGCTCAAACAGCAAACTTAGCAGGTGAGGAAGTAGACATATTCCAAAGATGTGTCCTGTTTATGGAAAGTCAAGGCAAGGTAGGGGATACCAAAAGAAATGGACGAAGAAATGGAGGAATTCTTCAAGAAGTCACTACAGACTACTGCAGGCCAGAAGTCCGGGATGGAATCTTTTTTGTGTTTCTTCAAAAGAACCACTTTTCTTGTCACCATCAAAGGAGTCACTTGTGCGAACTGCTTCAAGAGAATCACTTATTGAATTGACAGAGGTGTTCAAACCTCTTGTCCTATTTTTGATCTGTCTTCAGATATGGAAAGTGAGACAGAAAATTCTGCAGGACAATTGAGAGCCTTAGTCGGGATTCATCTTCCAACCAGTTTAGTAGGATTGGAGGATTATGTGAGGAGCTGGCCGAATATAACTGATTCTGCTTTTTGTAACATTGATGGTCTTCATTTGGCGTAACAAGAAAATAATGATACTGCAGACATGCTGGACTTGTATATGAGCAAGGCAACAATGCTCGGTCAGTGACGCTATTTCTCAAGGGTCCAAATAAAGTAACACCAATCAAAGATGCAGTACTTGATGGTCTATGTGCAGTGAAAAATGAAATTGAGGATGGATGTGTGGCAGATGCTTTGATCAAACGTAAAGGGCAGAGCACATTTGGGAGTGCAAACATTTGCAGATTCTGTTGATTATTCCTAAGGTACTTGCACAAAATTTAGGATATGACCCTCAAGAGATACTAGCAAAAATTGAGTCTGAATACTCTAAAAACAGTCAATTTGCAGCAGTCGATTTGAACTAGCCAGTGAACAGAACAGAAATCAACTTCTGCATCTTCTGAGCAAGAACACTGATCTCGGGCACAAGAACCAGATTTTAAAAGAAAGGACAAGTTCTGCTGCAACATTTGTATTGTTCAGTGTTGTGTGACTGGCTGACATTTTGCTGATGTGAAATTTGTCCTGGTTGAACTTCAAAAAGAAAAGCGGTAGCACTTTAAGAAAGGTCTTGCCTGTTAAATGAAGATATATTTTGAGATTGTTACAAAATCAATGTAATTGCTGTCTAGTCCACTGTATCTTGTAGATACTCTGTAAATATGCTTGTTATGTAGACATAGTATGTGTTTTTGGTTTTTTTTGTAAAGGGGAAAGATGTGTTATTATGCATGTAAATAAGAACTACATTTCATAGCATGCAGTGCTATGGTTCGGTGGAAACCGGAAATGATGTGTATGAAGGGAGTCAAGAGCATTGTCAGCTATTGTCAGTTGAAGACAGTTGGAAGTTGTTGGAGGTGATGAAAGCAGCACAAGGGAAATAAAATCGGTTAACTGACTTACCTGTGTAAACAACTTCCTACTTTTATCGTAGAGGAATGAAGGGTGATCATACAGAAATGTAGATTAGCTCAATGACTACAGTTGGGTGACCTGATTCTAACTTGGAGGTCATGTATGTTGAACAATTGTCTTGTTGTGCTGTATAATAGCTAGTTTCTCATAGGGAGTTTATTATAAGAGTGTTGCAGCATTATGACAGGAAAGGTTGAGGAATATGTTGGCGTGATTGGGTCTATTGTGGATCCATACATTAAGAACACTTCTTGGATCTCAGCTTGAAGCAGAATACAGCCATATTTAAGGAGAATGGTTGACTGATGGAGTCTACAAGACTTTTTGTGAAGTCATAAAAGATGAAAGTGCTGCTTTTGCAGTTCCCTTGGGGTGGAAATATGATGGAATCCACACTGCATTCCAGAGAACAGCTGTGGGAGATCATTGAGGAAGAAACTGGCAATTATGTGCCCTTTGGGAGAGAGCAGAGAAAAACTGCTAGAATTGCCATAATTTAAGATTTTTTCCCATGTTCTTTTTCATTAAGTACAACTCAAGTGCTGTAACACATTTTTCTCTCTTCAGACTTGGGAAATATGGTTTTGAATGTGCTCCACCATGATTTTCAATTTCACCAGGAATTTCTGCTGAACCTTTGTTGTTTTCTATTGGAAAATGGGCTTTTCAACTTATTAGTTTGAATTTGGCATAATTGGCACCAATCCTATTACCCATGGTGCCATGTACCAAGAGTGAAAAGGGAAGGGGCTTATCAAAGACTGAGAGGTTCTCAGCACCTGCTTGGAAGAATGCTTCAAAGAACTCCTCGACTATGACTTTTATCTTTGACCTTCATTCCACAGCAAATTATCTCATCTAACCTATTCAGTAATATTTGTCCTTCAAAGCATTATGATCAAGTTATCAGCACAAAGAAGGTGGAAGGACAGTGTGCTTTAAGAAAAAAAGCCATGGCCTAATCTTGTTGACAGACAATGCAATAAATTCCTGGGCATGACAAGATATTTCCCTCAGACCTTGAGGGAGGCTTTTGCAGAAATTGTAGGGAACTGGAGAGTGAGATAGAACAGATGAATCTGGCAATCCAGACACTTAATTTCTTTTTTTAAAACTTTATAATATTAAAAAAAAAGATAATACAATCAAAAATACAAACCCCATTGTTACAAAAATACATTAGTAAAATAGATAATCTTAAATTAGTAAATTAATAACCAACCCCAACACCAATCCCCCAACCCCCCCTAAAAATATCCCCAAACTATCCCTATTTCTACAAACTTGAGCCTTGTACAAAGATTAAAATACCATAATACAACATATATGAAAAAAAATAATTTTTAATAAAAAATAATTATAATATCATAGTTAACATATACTAAGACCCATATGTTTTAAATATGAATCCCACATTTTAGTAAAAAAGGAATAATTATTATGTAGTCGATATGTTATTTTTTCTAGATAGATACAAGAGTTCAAATTTTTATGCCACCTTGAAATACTAATCTCTACATCATCTTTCCATGTTACTGCAATACATTTTCTCGCAACAGCTAAAGTTAAATGAATAAAAGCAATCGGAAATTTATCCAATTTCAAACCCCTTATATCCATCATAAACCCTAATAAAAATAATAAAGGGTCAAACAATATTTGAATATTATACAAACGTTTTAAAAATGGTCTTAACTTTTTACCAAAAATCTTGTACCTTTTTGCATAATCAAACCAAATGTAAAAAAAGTCCCTTTTTGTGCTCCACACCAGAAACACAAATCTGAATCCCTAAAACCATATCTTTTTAACTTCTCCAGCATCAAATATAACTGATGTACAAAATTATAATTAACTAAGTTATATCTTACATTAATCAACTTAGTTACCGCATTCTCACATATCTTTAACTAATCCTCCTCCAATATAGTAAATTGTAAATCTTTTTCCCATTTACTTTTTATTCTAAAAACACCAAGTTTCTTCATCTTCTCTTGCAACAAGCTGTACATTTCTGACATAAATCCTTTTTTCAAAGATTCTGTGATTAATTTTTCAAATCTAGACAAATAAGGAATTTTTATTTTTTGTCTGAAATTTTCTTTTAAAAATGCTTGTATTTGATAATAAGCAAATATTGAATTCATTGAAATATGAATTTTTTCTTGTAATTGAATCCCATTCCTTTAAATAATAACTATCCATTGAAAATGGTATAATCCTATTTCTATATATAGGTGTCCGACCAATAATTTTACCTTAGATCCAATTATACAATCACTCTTATACCAAATATGAATTAAATGTCGAAGTATAGGAACACTATAAGACACACATGTCAAACTCAGGCCGACGGGCCAAATTTGGCCCGTGATATAATTATATTTGGCCCGCAAGATCATATCAAATACGTATTAGATCTGGCCTGCTGGCCGCGCCAGTATAGCGCATGCACACCTAATACTACAAATCCCAGAATGCTTTGCAAATGCGTTGGCGTCAGCCCGCTAATCGCCCCCACCTCTTCTCTTTACTTTCATTAGCATCTGCGACCTGTCGCCCAACTCACATGTAATAAACCCCTTACGAAAAATGGCCAAACGAAAGACAGAAAACAGGACCTTTCAATACAGGTGGGAGGCAGACTATATGTTCATCATTTTAAAAGACAAACCTGTTTGTCATTGAAGCAAGTTGTTATTTTTTTGACTTGTTGGCGTGAAAAAAAAATACATTTAAAAGGAGCTTAAAGTCTATAGAGAAATATTATTTATTGAATATTTTATTTCTCATTTGTTAATGCTTCTTCTGGAAAGAGTTTAACCAAAACTATTATTAAACATTTATTTTAATAAGAAAAAGTTTAACATTGCATATGTTAAAAGAAGAGAAAACATGCAGTTGTTATTGAAAATTTTCAATAAATGTTTAGTTTGGCCCACGACTTAGTCTAAGTTTTTAATTTTGGCCCTCTGTGAATTTGAGTTTGACACCCCTGCTATAAGACTTCAAAAAACTTGGTCACCATCTATATATAAAAGAATTTGCATCACTTTCTGAAAGTTGACTTAATTCTACTCTAGCCCATATAGAAGTTTGCACCCTATCTAACATTCGATTAATGAATTTCAATTGTGCTGCCTCATAATAATTTTTTTAATTAGGTAACTGAAAACCTCCTAATGCATATTTCCAAGTTAATTTTTGCAATGAAACTCAAGATAGTTTACTCTTCCACAAAAATAAACAAACAACCGAATTCAATTCTTTAAAAAAAGATTTTGGTAAAAAACAAGGAATAGACTGCAAAAGATTCTGTATTTGTGAAAAACATTAATCTTAATACAATTCACCCTTCCTATTAGAGTTAATGTTAAATCTTTCCATTTCTTCAAATCTGCTTTAACTTTTCTAAACAACGGTATATAATTCAACTGATATAATTGATTCTAATCCACATTTATTATAACTCCTAAATACTCCAAATAATCATCCTTTGAAACAGGTAATAATTCACTCTTATCCCAATTAATTTTATATCCAGACATCTCTCCATATTGTTGCAAGCATGTCTGTAAATAAATTAAAGATTGTTTAGGATTTGTTAAATAAATTAACATCATTCGTGAATAAATTAATTTTATATTCATCCTCCCCAACAGTAATAGCTTTAATATTAATATTTTGCCCATTAAAGCAAATAAAGCTGGAGATAATGGACATGTCTTGTTGATCTTGATAAAGTAAATGACGAAGAAATTACTCCATTTGTTACTACCCTAGCTGGAGAGTTATTATATAGGACTTTTACCCATCCAATAAAAACTAGACCAAATTTAAAATTCTAAAACTTCGAATAAAAAAAATGCCATTCAACATGATCAAATGCTTTTTCTGCATCTAAAGCCACTACCAAAGGTAAATCACATTGTTCTCTTGATGCATTAATTAATGAAATTAATTTAACAACATTATCAGCTGAATAACGATTTGGAATAAATTCTTCTTGATCTACATGAATTAACTTTGGTAAATATTTCGCTATCCTATTTGCCAACACTAGCTACAATTTTATATTCTACATTTAACAAAGAAATTGGTCTATACAAAGCTACTTTTAATGGCTCTCTATATTTTTTTTTGTAATAACCGTAAGCAATGCTCTAGAAAAAGATTCTGGAAGAGAGGATATTTCTACTGCTTGTTCTAATACTTGTCGAAATACCGGAAGTAACAAATCATAAAATTTCAACGTAAATCCATCTTCTCCTGGAGATTTCCCATTTGGCATAATTTGTAACACTTCTTTAATTTCCATATCTGTAAAAGAAGAATCTAACTCTTGAATTTCTAATTCATTCAAAAACGGAAGATCGAACCCTGCCAAAAAAGATTCTACTTTATCAACATCCTGTTCTACCTCTAACTTATATAAATCCTGATTAAAAAGAACAAAATTCATCATTCATTTCTTGAGGTTTATAAGTAATTTTCATACCTTTTTTAACAGCATTTATTGTCTTAGAAACTTGTTCTGTTTTTAACTGCCAAGATAAAACCTTATGCGCTCTTTCTCCCAATTCATAATACCACTATTTAGATCTTTGAATTAATTTCTCATACTGATCTGTTTGTAAAGTATTATAAACGCATTTTCAAATTAAATAGCTGTTTCTTTTTATCTTCAGAATCATTCCTCTGCAGATCTTTCTCCAAATTTTTAATCTCTTCCTCAAGCCTATTACTGTCTACCAAATATTTTTTCTTAACTTTAGCAGTATAACTAATAATTTGACCTCTTAAATATGCTTTTAAAGCATCCCATAACACAAATTTACTTTACACTGAATTTTCATTTAATTGTAAAAATGGAGTAATTTGATCTCTAATAAAGGTAATAAATTCTGGCTGTTTCAATAATGTAATATTAAACCTCCATCTATAACCACATCAGAACTAACACATGAAATCAATAAAGTCTGACAACGTTCAGCTTTTATAATTAGCACTAACTATTCTCCCTTGTATTTGAACTGACACTAGAAAAAAAAAATCAATTCTTGAAAAAGATTCATGTCTAGCTGAATAAAATGATGTTACGAGCCCAAAGGACCCCAAAACCCAGCAGCAATAGACATTCACCAAGACAAGTAGTTACTTAAACAAAAGTTGTTTTAATTATCTTTAAACATGAAAACAGAATCAAACTTTAACTTATCTCTAAACTTAACTAACCCAAATTAACCCTCTTCTAATTCTAAGTGCACGTGTATGTAATGTGTGTGTAAATTTATGAAAAGTTCTTTGGTTCACAGTTCAATCTCACTTCTCCTTCTTCCAAGTTCTCTGGATACAGGCAATTCTTATACTGTGCACAGAATTTAACATGTACAAAGTTGGTGCTCGAAAGGTAAATGTTTACCACTCCAGAAGGTTCTTATAGGATTTGTAGAGAGAGATTTGTTGTTCCAAGATTTCCACAACTGAGATACCACCATTAGTCAATACAATGTCTTGCTAATGAAACTTGCCCCATTAGGGATCTCCAGATGGTAACCTCTTTCTTTTAGGCTAACACTGAGTTCCTTTCTGTTTCCCTTATTTCAAGAGAAACATCAGACAGATAGCACTTTCAGCCATCCACTGCTTTGGAGCTTTCTATTTCCAACCAGCTTTTCCTGGCTTGCACTGTTCAGTCTCTTTCAGTGTCACACACACTAGCTGAGAGAGCTTCTTGAACTTGTTCTCTCTCTCTTTCTCTCTCTCTCTCTCTCACACACACACACACACACACACACACACACACACACACACACACACACACACACACACACACACACACACACACACACACACACACACACACACACACACACACACACACACACACACACACTGCCAACTGCCAGAAAGCTCATTTGACTCTCTCACTTGCAAAAACCCCCATCTTCTTCAGCAAAAACAGGACTTATCCTTCTGCTCCCATCTGTTGTCTTAGATATACAAAACCCAGGAGTGATCCTTCTGAGAGCACCTTGCAGAAAGGTCAGAAGCCTTGTAGTTATCCAACCATCCAGCCTGTCTCCAATTCCAAACAATGGTCTATTAATTTCATTACATCATTTCAATTAGCACCTACCTTGAAATGTGCATAAAAGTCTCCAAAGGTCCTGCAATGTTACTGAATATGAATTCTTCAGTATTTCAAATAAGATCTGTTTTAAAATGCGTGTATGTATGTATGTAACCTACTCTAATTTTACCAAATTCCTCCAAATATTTTTGAAAAATCATTTTCCGTCGGATTCCTCCTTCTCCAAATATCAACCAAATTTAAATCCTTCATAACTTCTGCCAAATGATCCGCCATCTTTAATTTTCTTACCAACTTTGGGGATTTATTCAGTAATGGTTCTAAACCACAATTAAAATCTTCTCCCACCAATATATTATCATTTGCCTGATTTAATCCCAAAAAAGCTTCGTAATAAATTTTTCATCATCTACATTATGAGCATAAACATTTAACAACATCCATAACTCAGAAAAAATCTTACAATTAACCATCAATACCCCTACGCTTCTTTTCCAATATTGAATCCAATGTGAAAGACAATTTTTTTGTGAATTAAAATAGCAAATCCACACGCTTTAGAATTAAAAGAAGATGAAATAACTTGACCAACCCAGTCCCTTTTCAATTTTAAATGTTCTTTCAACTTTCATTTTCTTAATATAAGCTAATACACGTTTTCTTTTTATCGGGTTATTCAAACACTTAACATTAAAAGTTGCAAAATTTAAGTTAGACATTACAATAAAAATAACTCAAATACATAAGAATACAAATACAGCTAAAAACACCCCCCTCCCTCTCTAAAATAACCCCCCCCCAAAAAAAATTGCAAAAGCAGTACCCCCCTCTATTAACCGGGTGTGGTTAATACCAACAGTGGCTGATGACTTCGGTAATAACTGGGTTGTCATCATCTCCCCAACCAGATAAAGTACATAGTGCCATCAAGGTTCAGATGTAGTCGGAACTTCCACCTCCAAATCCACTAATTGTTCAATTTCCAGCTTTCTACCTCCCTGTCTATTTCCAGCTTTATTTATAGTCATCATGGGTTTTGTAGAAAGATCTTGAGTCAACTTGGAATCTGGCAAGGAGTTAGCAAAATTTGATGCATCTTGTGCCCTGTCAAAAAATTGAGACTGATACTGTCCATAAAACAATTTCAATATTGCTGGATATCGAAAAGCAGACCGATATCCCTTCTTCCACAAAACCGCTTTAGCCATATTAAACTCCTTCCATCTCAAAATAACCTCCTGACTCAAATATGCATAAAAAATACCTTATTACCCAGTACCATCATCGGGTTTTGATTCATGCGAGCTTGCTGAATTGCTGCACGCAGGATCATCTCCCGATCCTGATACCGAAGACCTCTATTCAATACTGCCTGCGGCAGTTGACCTGATAAAGGTTTCCTTCTTAAAGCACGATGGGCTCTGTCTAATTCCAAGCCCTCAGGAAAATATTCAGAACCCAGAACATCAGGAATCCATTCTTTAAATAACATGTAGGATTTGCTCCTTTAGTACCCTCAGGTATACCCACTATTTTAATATTATTTTGACGACTTTGATTTTCCAATGAATCCATCTTCTGCAAAAAATTTTTCTTCTCCATTTACCATCCAGTAATAGGTTCTTCAATCTGGTCAACTCTATCTTCAACATTCTTCACTCTGTCTTGGACCACATCAACAGCTGTCAAACATTTATTAATGTCCAACTTCATTGAAGCAATATCACCAGACATGTCAGTTATTCTAACTCTAATGTCAGCAAACTGTTCATCAATACTATTAAAGCTGGTAGATATATAATCCATCAAATTTTCATTTTGCTTAGTTATCCCTTCTAACATAGCTACCACATCAGGTCCAGGCGAAGGGGTCCACAGAAGGTGTCTTTAAAGTTACCTTCCATAACGTTAGCAGTTGCCATAAGAAACTCATTATCTTCTTCATCTAAATAGTCGCTGGGTTCTTGCTCCTCCTCTTCATGTATTGCACTTACCTCTCTAGCAACCTGGCTGCGGGTCTGGACCCCTCTCCATGCCGAGCTGACTTCATCAGCGCAGCGGTGGATGGGCCACCCCGCAGCCCGGACCCATTCAAGGGTATCGCGCATGTGCACACTAGCTCGCATACTGGCAGTGGCAGTCGCGCAGGAGTGGGTCTCTAACAAAGATGCATTGGCACGCACTGGCGTGCCTAAGGACGCGCTGATGTGCTCATACTCGCATCGCCGGGCCCTCTGCACTTGGCCACACTACCAGACGCGCTCAGCACGGCAATCTTGTGCATCCCTTGGAGCGTTGCCAGAAAGGCAGCAGCGGCGCCATTTTGCATTGCACGCATCGAGGACGCTGCTTCAGCCAACTTATCTGAAGGAGTACGTTGAGGCTTCGGGTCCATGAAAAATCGAACCTGAGGCTTCAGTTCCACGGTAGGCCAAGTTCTTCTTTCTTTTCCAGCACTTTAAAATGTAGTTTTTTTTGATTGTTGTAATTTTTCCTTAACTTTTCAGAGATTTATCAATTCATTAAGTTCGGGTTTTAAACTGTCCAGCTGAGGAGAGATGACTTCCCACGTCTTCACCCTACGCCATCTTGCCACCCCCCACCCTCGATATTTAATTTCTTGAAAGTGGTAGGTAAAGGTTAGGTAGATAAGGTCATAAAGAGAGCTTGGGCACACTGGCCTTCATAAATGAATTTTTTTTAAATTGACTAATGGTTTGATTTTGGAATCTTTTAAGTTAACTCGATCAACTCCTCAAGGTTGTCCTTTATCACCAGCTTTGTTTGCGTTAGTGATTGAACCTTTAGCACAGTTGATAAGACAAAATACACAGATACAAGGTATGAAAGTTTTAGATGAGGAGTATAAAATTAATTTATTTGCTGATGATGTATTGGTGTCTTTAATAAACCCAGCTCAGTCACTTTTGCACTTGAAGGAGTGTTAATACAATATGGATGTCTTTCTGGATATGAAGTTAATTGGGGAAAAAAGTGAAATATTACTGGTAAGTGAAGGAGATTATTCAGTTTATAAGAATATTATTAATTTGAAATGGACTGATCAAATTAAATATCTGGGTATAATTTTGAATGTTAATGATCAATCTTTATATAAATTAAATTATGCTCCATTAATGAAAAAAATTAAAACTGATTTGATTAAATGGAAAAATTTACCTATTAATTTAATGGGAAGGATAAATACAATTAAGATGAATATCTTTCCGCGTATACAATATTTGTTTCAATCTATTCCGTATTTACTTGATAAAATTTTTTTTCGAGATTTGAATAAAATGGTTAGGCAGTTTTTATGGAGGGGTAAATTTTTGAGAGTAGCTTTGAATAAATTAACTTGGAAATATGAGTTAGGGGGATTACGTTTACCACATTTTCAAAATTATTATGAGGCAGCCCAACTTAAATTTATTAGTTCATTGATGGATTTGGTACGGCCTCCTAGTTGGGCTAAAATTGAGATGGCAAGTATTTCTGAATTTGAAATACATCAATTTTTATTTAGGTGGAATATAAATTTGTTACAACAATATAATGTGCCTATACTAAAACATTTAATGAAGTTATGGATAAAGAAAAATAAAATGATAGGCTCTAGGGGTGAATTATCGGCTTTGACTCCGTTGTATAATAATCAACTTATTTCTTTTTCAATACATAATCTAAGTTTATTGCATTGGAGATTTAAAGGTGTGAAAAATTTGGGAGATTGTTTTAAAGAGGGTAAGTTATTATCTTTTAATCGGATGAGGGAAGATTTTGGTATTGATAAGAATTCTTTATTTCTTTATTATCAAATTCGATCTTTGGTAAAATGTATGTTTGGTAGAGATATGATTTTACCTAAAATGACTAAATTTGAGACTTATGAAGGTACCAGAGAAGGGTTATATTTCATTTATGTATCAAATATTACAGGATGGTATGGATAAAAAGGGTTGGGATAGATCTAAAATTAAATGGGAAGCGGAAATCGGTTGTATTTTTTCTGAAGATTGGTTAGATATTTGTTATGATAGTGTAACTAGATTGATAAATGCATGTTATGCAATGATTAATTACAATTTTTTTACATCAATTATATTTGACACCTGAAAAATTAAAAAAACATGGTTTAAATGAATCAGATTTGTGTTTTAGATGTGGTGATACGGTTGGAACTTTTTTTCATGCTGTTTGGTCATGTATACATATACAATCTTTTTGGAAGAAAATTCAATCATTTTTAGAATACCTGTATAAGATTAAAATAGTTTTTGATCCAACAATATTTTTATTGGGTAGTTTGCAACCTCTGAAAGGTTCGGGATTAGATAAATTCCAGCTTGCTTTTGTATATTTAGCTTTATCTGTAGTGAAAAAATGTATTGCTAGTATGTGGAAAGATACAAATATGACTGATATTAATAGATGGCATAATGAGATGAAATATTGTTTAATAATGGAAAAATTATGTATGTATTACATGATAATTATAATTTTTTATTAATAAGTGGCTGTTATACTCAGAATATTTACATTTCAATTTATATTGATTAGATTTTAATATGTATATTTAACTTTTTCTTTAATATTCTTTTTTCTTTTTTATGGCTCTCCTTAGGAGAGTTGGCTGAGGGTTTTTTTTCTATATATATTAAAAAAAAGTTCATGTTCATGTTTAATTGCTGTATATGTCATATATTTGTTTTTTGAATGAATAAATAAAGTTTAAAAAAAAAATGAAATTTTTTTTAAATTTTAAATTTGGACATGAACCTTTGGCTCAACCCCAAGTACATTTTGAACGGAGGGAGGAAACCGGAGCCCCCAGGCAAACCTATGCAGACACAAGGAGAATGTACAAACTCCTTACAGACAACGAGGGATTCGAACCCCAGAACCAAGATTGCTGGTGTTGTAACATCATTGCACTAAATGTTACACTAACCATGCCACCCTATTGTAGTATTGAGTATAGGAGATAGGATGTTATGGTGAAATTGTATAAGATATTGTTGAGGCCAAATTTGGAGTAATATATGCAGTTTTAGTCACCTACCTACAGGAAAGATATCAATAAGATTGAAAGAGCGCAGAGAAATTTTACAAGGATCTTGCCAGGACTTGAGCTGAGTTATTGCAAAAGGTTGAATAGGTTAGATTTTTTTTCCCTGGATTGTCTGTAAAGAATGAGGGGAGATTGCATAGAGATGTACAAAATTAAGAAGCTTATAGATAGAGTTAATGGAAACAGACTATATCCACGGAAGTTGTGTGAGACAAGAACTGGAGGACGTGGGTTAAGGGTGAAAGATGAATTGTTTCAGGAGAACTTCTTCACTCAGAGTGTGGAATGACCTGCTAACTGAAGGTAGGTTGGCACATGGATTTTCTAGATTGGTACATGGATGGGAAGAGTATGGTCTGGGTGCAGGTCGATGAGTATAGACAGAATAAATAGCTTGGCACGGACTAGATGGGGCAAAGGGCCTGTTTCTGTGCTGTCATGGGTATCCAATTTAATTCTCGAAGTGTTTTTGAGAATCTATAATCATCATTCTTATTGTCTGGCAGAGTTTGCTTCAATGAGGTTGGAGGGTTGCAGATGAATCAAGCAATAACGTGGTACAGTCCAGTCAGCAATGACCTTTGTAATGGCGATGCTGCTGAACCTTACACCACTGAACGGATGAGGCAAGTACCAGGTGGATACACGCCTCTGACGGACCACTTCCAGGCCATGACAATAAATTTCAACAGTCTACAGGTATGAAAACAGCTGTTTCAAAGATATATATCATATTCTAAGCATATACCTGGCCTGTAGATATGAGGCATAGTCCTGTTCAAAAATTATAGTACTGTTCTATTTTGGCAAGAATCTACATCATTAGCTGCAGGGGATGGACATTAATCTTTCCTGTTGTTTTGTATTTCCACACATGTTTTACTATAAATTTATGGTCAAGTGTTTTGAAGGATTTGTCGCATTTGTTTTAAACAAAAGGGTAATCTTGCATGCAGCAATGTTGCAACTTATGTAAAAATCATATGGGGTCAGAGGATCAGCATTAAAATATTGTAGAAATTTGTTCTTTCTTTGTTTGCAGCTCCCTTACACATTCCCCGAAGGAATGTGACTTTATACCAAAATCCATAGGATCATTCACCGGATATGAACATTAATGACAAACTCACACTGTGTTCATCCCAAATTGCTAGGTTGTTCAGGGCAATAAAGAGAAGACCATCTAATTCCATTAGATTCAACTGGTAGTGCTGCCGGACCAGCTGCAATAGCAATGCTGTCGCTGGTACAGAACCGCAGAGAGCAGAGACACAGCGCTCCTCCGCAGGGATCTACCATCTAGTCCAACTACTGAAAGCTCTATACAGGCTTTAAATGGTCTGATAAAGGAGACGATGATGTTTTATTTTAAAATTCTGCGATCAACTGAGGCCAAGATGTCAACCCCTACGTTTGGCAGCAGCCTCTAGGGGTTACAGACTCTGGGGGATGCAGAGGACTCGGGCAGGGCAAGAAATGAGGAGACCACACCCTGTTTGAGAAGGAGAAGCAGAGGAGACCACCCTAAAGGATGAAGACCATGGCGATGGACCAATGAGAGACTCTGAGGCTGAAGACCACATAGGTGGCAGGCTGTTGGTGATTCAAGGCGAGCAACCCATGCAGGGTGCTGGTGACTGCAGTGTAAAGACTCACACCAGGCTGTAAACTGCTGGAGAACTGGGTGAAGTGTACAAAGTATCGGAACTGGAATGTGAGAGGGTGACTAAGGTTTCCCGGTTGTGTTTGAATCTGTAGCTTGGGTTGCCGATGGTTTGGGTCTAGTCTTTGTAGCTGCAGGCAAATCCACAGACACTCATTGACTCTGAAAGGACACTCTTTTGCCTCTCTCTCTGATTGTATAGGGTGTTGGGCATTTTCTGCTGATGGTGATCTTTGTCTGCCTTATGGCAGACTAAAGGCAATTTTGTGTAATACATCTGTTTTATTACATGACAATAAAATAATCTTGAGCCTCTGGCTTTTGTCCAGCATGCCACTGTATCCTGGAATAGAAAGAAATAATTATGAATTAAATCATAACATACCTCTGGAATGAAAAATCAATGTTGAGATTCAGGGGATATTTCTGAGCATTTCTTATACTCCTGGTGTGAGCTGTATCCTATCTTTACACAGATTATTCTGATCATTATTTCTTTATAGAATGAAGACAGGAAAATTTCTATCATTGGTTTTAAAAAAAGTTTGCATGTAAGAATCTGTAAAAGAACTACATTATCATTAAATCTCATTCATTTTATGATTCAAACATTAAAAGGAAAATAAAGTTATCTTGTGTAATATCTTTTAAAAAAATCTCAGTATGTAATCTGGTGTATATTCTTTTGGAAATATTGTATACTAAGTATGATTTTAAGTCTGGGGTAATTGGTGATCATTATATTTATGCTTTTAATTAGGATTTGGAAGAACTGACGAACAGGAAACCTTGTCGACTTTGTCTGCCTGTAATTAAGGAAGGCATGCTGGATGCAATCATAGCCTGGTTTGTTCTGCAGCTCGATGATGAAACAAGTCTTTCCACTGGCCCTGATGAAGAAACGTGTTGGGAACAGGCTGTGTATCCTGTACAAGGCGTGCCTGGTCAGTGTGAAATATGGAGATGGTGGATATGCAATTAATGCTGAAGAAAAAACAAATTCTTGAATTTAAAGTATTTATTTTCTCCAAAAAATACTGTATTAGAGATTACAGTTATGAACAACTTTGGTAGAACAAGGGGGGGAAGAAACTTTCCTGTGGCAATCTGTTGATGACCAGTGGACATGGATGCAAAATAATTTGCAAAGGAAATAGTGGGGAAATGAGAAGTTCTGCTCGTGCAGACTGGAAAAGTGGTGTAATCACTTGTTCTAAGGAATTTACAAAAGAATTTGGACAACTACTTGAAGGGGATTAATATGTCATCATGGAAAAGACTGGTGTGTGAGACTGAATGAGGCAGCTCTGTTGAATAACCAGCATGTGCATATCAGGCCAAATGGCTTTTCTTCTGTGCCGTAAGATCTGCTCACAGGACCTTTTTAGTGAAAGTTTTGATATTTCAATCACTTTAAATATATTAAGAACTGATTGCTTTTATTTTAGTTGGGGAATTGAAATGAAGCAGCATTTATCCTTGATATGACTACAGCCTGAATTTATAGAGTGCTTTAACATCTTAACAAAATAATTTCAGAAGACTTATCCATTACATTTGACATAAAACACCTTGGGAGGCATTGGGTCAGTTGACCAAAACTTAATTGAAGAAATGTGTTTCAAGGGACAATGAGATGGAGAGAATTAGCACAGGAATTCTAGTCCTTAAGGTATAGACAGCGAAACAAAAATTGAGTGAAACAAAAATGGTTGAGTAAAAGAAAATGGAGGACATACGAGAGGTTCAGAACTGATGGAGAAGTGGGGGAAAAAGATCACTACCTCAGGGTGCAACAGAGCTTTGGACGGAGCTTATCAAGAGATCTGACAGCAATGAATTGTTCATACCAGTTTTAATTGGAAGAAATTTATATGGAAACTCTGATTGGGCAATTGGTTTTGAAAAAAAAATTACTATTTAGGTATAATAAGTGATGCGGAGGAAAAGGAATGAAACATTTTTCTCAATACACTTCTTGATTTGTACATATTATGTATTTTTATAAAAATCAAAACTTTGAAATCAGCAATTCTATCACTTTGGAAAGATAGATTAAACCTATTTTGATGATACCAGAAATAATATTTCTTCCTCTTGAATTTCTTGTTCAAGACCCACCAACAATGATAGGAAAGTGGTTAGAACTGTACTTTTTTGTGAAACGTTATATTCTGCTTGTATGTGTTGTGAGATTTGCTTTCCAATATCGCCCTTTGTGGAAACCCTCCAGAGATGTTCCTGTTCTCAGCTACAGTTTTCATTTTTGGGTAATTTAATTTCAACCTGTATGTTCTGGCAGATCAGCAGGAATCTTATTTGGACACATCAGTCTTTTTTGTGAGTCAAGTAATGTGTCTACAAACTCAAATATTTATTATTTTGGCACTAATTTAAAGCTCCTGCTGCAGGCTTCACATTTAGCATGCTCTTTTTACCTTAGTGACATAACAGCTTTATTCTAAGTATCACTTCTTACTGGTACTGAAGTCCTCAAAACTGAATCTGCAGTAAGTTGGGCTAGAACTTGGGCTGAATTTCTACCACACAATTGGCTCAAGAGCACTGCACATTAGGCAAATCACAGGTTTGTGCATCTGATACCCATAGATTTTCACAACTGTAAGTTTCAATCACAATGAACTGGATCCAAAATCCTTCATGTATTCATTCTGGATAATGCCCGTGACCATCTGCTCAGTTCAATTATGAGAGGGTGAAGCAGGTCAGCAGAATCTGGCTCAAGAATTTTTCTTTTTGCATTGCAGGCCAGATAGTGAGATGTGGTGATACTCTAGTAGTTGATGTTTCCTGCAAGAACTCTTACCTGGTTTTTCACAGTATTGCTGTATTGACCCATGAAAACAAGAAGGAAATCGAAATGAGTGATCAGCCAAGTAGCCATCTTGCATCCGAAGCTGAACTGTGTAACGCTTTGGCCAATCTTCAGACTACGAGTGACTCTGGATTGACCCTTCTTCAGTGTATGCTTGAATCATCAGAAATAGCTCGTCTGAACAACACTCAATATAATGACCATTTCAGATCAGCTCTAAGCTGTGTTTTATCTTCATTAACTTCAGTGGAGAGTGAAACCCATTTCTCAGAAATTGTGTATGACAGGCATGTTGATATGAACTGTGAAAACACTAACGTCCATAGCTCTTCAGATCCAACTTTTGACTCGTTATACTTGTTAGATGTATCAGAGGGATTTTCCATTTTGCCATTGATTGCTGCTAAGCTGGCACCCATTAAAGTTTTCAGTTCCTTGGAGAAAGCCCAGCAACAAGTTACATTGAGCACCCTAGCCGAATCTAACAACATTCCCAAAGATCTGTTAGAGTTTTGGCATAACTATCTGGACGACGACTCTACACTTCTACAAAGGCCTCAGTCAGGCAAGCTGTGGAGTGTGATTATTCTTGATGCCATCGAAACATGTGGACTTGTACGACAAGGCCTGGTGGAGAAAGCAGTTCTTGCCAGGTATGTCTAATTTTTATTTAGTACTTAAGAAATCACAAAAAAAAACTCCTATGTTTTGCAAACACAGCAAACTATTGATTAATCAAACAAAGAGAAGCAGGAGGGATTCAGCAGGTGAGGCAACAACCAAAGAAGAAAATGGACAGTTAATTGGGTCAGAACCCTATTTTAATGCTGAAGTGGGTAGGGGTGATAATGAGCATTTAGTGGGGGAGAAAGGGCCAAAATATAATGCAATACTGGGGAAATGTACAGTGAAAATGGGAGCAGGTGAGGACAGACAGAAACAGTGGAACCACCCCCATCTGGTTCCGTGGTATCCATCCAACTGTTATCTACTTCCACTTGCTCAGCCCTCTGGTTGCCTCCTCCCCGCTCCACATCTCCTGAAACATTGCCTGCTCATTTCTTTCCATGGTCACTGCCTAACCTGCTGAATTTTGCATACTTTGTTTGCTCAAGATTCGAGGATCAGCAGTTCTTGTTTCTCCATCGACTGATTAGTGGTAGCAATGGTAAAAGTGAGGGATCAGTTAGTAACCCCAGTAGGTTTTTTCAGCCTGTGACATTTTGTTCAGGAAGTGGTTTAATTCTCCTGACATCTATATTCAGCATCAAACCAGTGGTCAATCACAAAATTTAATGGGTTTATGGGATTTCTGACTTAATTTGCATGGATGTTAACTTGCTTTTATTAACAACATGTGGTGTTGTTTTTACATTTATTCAGTCATGAAAACATAATGCTGAAAAGAAAGCCTTCAGGCCTAAAATGTTAAAACTCAACTATCAAAGAACATGATGTACTGTGCTGTGCGAGAGCAGTTGAACACATTGGAGACGCAGGCTGTTAGCTCGAGTGTCACTGCAGAATGTATATTGAAACTGTGCACTTGCTTATTAGGCCGGCAGTCGGACTGTGTGGACGTCTTGCCGCTTGCGTTGCGCTGTTGCAAGTGCGCACGGCAGCTTTGTCACGACTGCCCCACTGACCGCGCGAAACAAGCAGGGCTGTCCACGGGCTGTCAGATCTGCGGACAGTGCCCAACTCCTCCATGCGTGTGAGCTCCTCTTTGGCCAATTTGACCTTGTCCGGCACCACCCTGCAGGCTCATGAGTGAATGGAGGGGGTGTGCCATTGGTTGCAATGTGGGTGCTGGTCACCGTGTTGAGAACTGTAGATGAAGGATGTCGGGAAAATCGTGAGCAGGCAAGTGTAACAGTTGTCGGCAGTCTCCACCGCGGTGAGGTAGGTGGTTGGTTTGTTCAGCATTCCAAGGGGAACAGTTTTGAACTTCTCTGCACAGACCAGGCGCTTACCATGTAGGTTCACCATAATGAGTGCACCCGGAGGAAATCTGCACCCAGCAGGGGCTTGTCCACTGCTGCCAAGGTGAACTACCACTGAATATATGTTTTCCCCGAAATGCAGGAGTATGCGTTTTTGGCCAGCATTGCTATGGTGGAGTTGTTGGGGCCACTAGGTATTTTGCGTGTCTCAAGGGAAGTGGCTGGAATGGTGCTTATCTCGGCTCCTGTGTCAACAATGAACCTGCAGCCCGAGATATCATCCCACACATGAAGTAGGCTATTTTGTCGGCCAGCTTCCACAGCCAATAACAGCGGCTGGCCTGCTCATTTCCCTGAAGCGAGCAGGTGCTTAATGTCTTCTGGCATCAGCTCTAAAAAGGCTTGTTCAAACATGAGGCAGGGCTTATGGCCCTCTGACAGCGCAAGCACTTCGTCCATTAATGCAGACAGCATTCTGTCTCCCAGGAGGTTTTTAAACGCTGCATATTTACCCTCTTCCGGCGGAGCTTGAATTAGGGCAACGGCCTCCCGGTTGAGTGAACTAGTGATGTAGAAATACCTTGTTGGATCAGAAGTGATTTGCTTGATTTGAAACTGGGCTTCCGCTTGGCCAAACTAAAAAGTGCGGGGGACCGGTTAGTCCAGAAGATCAATAGCTGAAGCACTACGGCGCCTACTGCTGCGGAGTCCATTTGGTTGAGTCTTCAAGGTGTGGAGACTCATCGGGACCCCCACTGTAGTGCGAGAGCGATTTAACAGATTGGAGATGTAGACTGTTAGCTCGAGTGTCACAGCAGAATGTTTATTCAAATTTCAAGTGCTCGCTTATTTGGCCAGCAGTCGAACCACGCACATGTCCTGCTGCTTGCGCACGCCACCTTCCGTTCTGGGGTGGAAGAGACAGATGCGGGTTGCCATCTTCGTTGCGACTGCCCCACTGACCGCGCGTAACAAGCGAGGCTGGTTCATCACGACATAGTTCTTCCAGAATTGAAGAATTAAAAATTGATATTTCTTGTCACTGAGGATGATGTTTAGAGATGCATATGGAGATAGACTGTCCTTTCGGGGTTGCTGCATGGTATAGAGGACCAGAAAAAGAAGGCACTTATTTTATAATATTTGTTCTGATACTTAATCATCAGAATTTATTTTTCCATTTTAATATACTGTTCATTATAATTTAAACTGTAAAACTTACTGCATTATATTTTTACTTTTTTATGTCTGGATTTTTGCAAGTCCTATGATTATAAAATACACAGAGTCATTTGTTGAATTGATCTAATTTAACACTGTGTAGTTTACTCTTTGCTCTATCAATTAGTGGTAATTCTGCTGAGCCTGTTGGAAAAAGGAATCTCAGGGTTGTATGTGATGTCATGTATGTAATCTGACAATAAATCTGAAATCTGATCCTAGTTGTCCAATGTTAAACTTATTAACACAAATCTTTTAAACACAACCCAAAAAAAATCCTAAATGCCTATTACTCTTTTAACAGTGGGGTTTTTTCTTTAAACTGTTTCTGAGGGAAGACCAAACTCTAATCTAATGACTGCATTTCAATTCATTCTTTTGCCTCAAACTGTACCCTGCTGAAAACCTTATCTATTTCTTTGCCGCAAATGGGCATGGGAATTCTAGGATCACCTCTCCTCCCCATCTTAGGAGTTTTTGATTATTTCTGTGGAGTGGGGCTGGAATTTATATAGTCTTTTTGGTGAATTATATTAAGGCTGTTTGTTTTTTTTAGATGTCTGCTTCGACCTGAGGGAAAGCTATTACCTCGGAGCATAACAATATATGGAATGTTCATTGAGTCTGAAACTTTGCAGCAAGAAAGTGCTGTTCAAGGAAAGGACCCTACATTGGGGTTCAATATTGCTCCTTTCATCAACCAATTTAAGGTTGTTTTTTTTATTATTATAGAGAAAAGATTGTACAATTATTTTTGTTAATAAATTTTTCCTATAATAAGTGTGATTTAATTTGTTTTCTTTTTCTCTACAGGTGCCTATCCATGTGTTCTTGCATTTGTCCACTTTGCCTCATGTTCCACTCAGCGACCCAGTGGAACTATTAAAGCTGGATCTGTTGAACCTTATCACTGATGATGTGTGCAATGAAATCAGGGTAAGATGAAATTTTAAAAGTAGTCATTTGTCAGAACTTTTTAAACTTTTAAATCCTAGCTTTGGTTAAACCTGTTCTTTCATTGCACTTCAAGTGCAACAGGGACTCCACTAACTTAGTGAAGATTAAAAGTTAGAAAATAGGACCAGGAGTAGGTTACACATCCCCTTGAGCTTGCTCTCCCATTCAATGTGATCAGGGATGATCTGCCCCAATCCTCATCTCTGCCATAACTCAGCAAGTTACACGGTGTTCATGGACAGCAAAAGGCAGTCGATGTTCCAGCCCTGAACCGTTCTTCAGGTGTGCGAACAATTCTGCAGATGCTAAATAAAGAAGTGGGGGAAGGGTGAGGAGCAGAGCCTGTAGGATGATAGATGGATAGAGGTGGGAGGGGGAAAGTAGAGAAAGGAGTTGAGAGGTAATGGGCAAAGGGACAGAGGGCTGAGAAAGATGATCTCCGATAGAAGGAAGGGGCTGGGGATTTTCTTCACTTCCATTGTCTGAATCTTTATCAACTTTAGGACACTTTAAAAAGTCAATTTTGGTACCATATTTACCTGATCTATCCTTTCCAACTTGGTGACATATTGTCTGATGGGATTTCTATGAAGCATCTTGGGATATTTCACTATTTGAAAAGGCACAGTACAAATGTAATTGTTTATTGTAAATTACAAGCAATCCCTGAGATAAAAACGAGTTCTGTTACCTAGGTTTGTCTTTAGCTCAAATTTGTATTACCATAAGTCAGAACAAGTACATACAGTCCTTATTTACCATGTTAGTCAAATTTTCATTTTAGTATATAGCATATATAGTACAAATTTTACCGTTCTATGCATGTAAAACCCTTAAACATAAGTGGATGATGTAGAAGATGATGAGAGGATAGACCTGCTTCCGGAGAGGGAGTGGGGGATTACCACTGGAGTTAATTTCTTGAAGTAGGCATCGAGGGAGGTTTCTCGTCATAAATGGCCTTAAATCCCCTGGTAGATTTGGTCCAGTACAGGTGTATTAGGATTTTTACCATGTGAAGCTTGGAGGTGGAATCAGCTGCAAAGAAGCATCTGATCATTTCTGGCTGCCTTTACCCCAAGGAGACAGTAAAGAGTCATCGAACATTTGGTTCACAAGGCACTTGTAAACCAGATGAAAAAAAGTATACCGTACTGTACATGAACGATGTTTGAATCTGTTTCCGCACTTGCGCTATGCAGTACATTACTCTCTCCTGATGCTGGGCGATGGCAGCGTTGTGCGAGAGTATCATACAGCATTCTCTCTCATGACACTGACTCGAACCCGAAGTTGACAGCATTCTACTGCTGGCTGGCTTATCAATTTTTAAGTACGAGTTGTTCATAAATCAGACGTTTTTAACCTGGGAACTGCCTGTATGCATTATTGGACTTAATAACATTAGAGATATATAGCTGAAGATACATGGTTATTAACTATTCCAGTTATTAAGACAACATCTGAAGAACTTTTCATAAACTCATAACATTGAACAAAAATGTGTGGTCAACTATTATGCAGTAAATACACTGGCCTCCTGCTGCAATAGGTGATATCTTGTAACCATCCAATGAAATAGTGGTTGCAAACTGGGAATTTCCAATCTATAGTTCAGCTTTATTTATTACATATGTTTTAAGACACAATTATAAAAGTACACCAATTTTTTGTTTTCTTTTGTTTAAATGTACAGGTTCAAGTGCACTCCTCTGGAAGTCTAACTGCAGTTCCATTTTGGTATGAAGTTTACCTGGATATGAACATCAGTCTGAATACATGGAGTGAAACTTCTCATTGGAAGCAGGCTGCCTTTGTTCTGGATAATCCAATGCAAGTTAATTCAGGAGATGAACTTTTATTAAAAATTCACTATTACAATAGTAGTATTTCAATGTCTGTTAACCATGTGTAGCAATAATTTTTTTTTAAATTGCTGAATTGGACTATTTCATAGCCAAAATTATTGCAAAATATTCCCCAAAAATGTTAATGAATAAAGTTGGTATTTCTTTAAATAAGGCACTAAAATAATTTCTTGTATTTTTAAAAATAATACAATGTAATCTCTAAAGTCCACTCTAACATAAAAATAATCAAAAGGACCATTTCATATCCGATTTGAAAGAAAACATTTCCAACAATCTTCCATTAAACTTAAGTGCCCATAGGTATGAACTTGTTATTTTCTCGAATAATTGCATGATTTGCAGATCTGCATGCATTTGTATTCATTCCCATGGCTTTTCCATAACTTGTCCACCAGTTTTGTCTGTTTATTGATATTACTAATAAAGAATTTATTTGGAAGAAAATAGTTTTTCAGATTTTTGTTGAAAATGTAGTTTGGGGGAGGGAGTTAGAGGGACATGAAAAAATTGAAGTGACTGAAACAGTCTAAAATACAGTTCCTACTGTTTTTATGGAATCCAGAAAAACAGATCTCCGATTGTACCACTGGCTGAATTAGCTCATGACTTTTAGTGATGGAAGGACTAATTTATGAAAATTTCTAGTTTTTTTTAAACAATTAGCTGTGCACTGAAATAATCAAAAAGTCTCTATCTGCATTAAGTCGATAGGGATGAAAAGTATATTTTAAAATAACAATTGATCTTCCACTTTATTACACATGGGAAACAAAGACCAAGTGCAGTGACTGCTAAATGCTACTTGAAACATTAAAGCCATATTTCAAGCCACTGGGTCTAATTTATGTTAAAACTGAATATTCAACACACTTTCACAAGTATTGAGAAATAATCAGAAAAACATTTTAAAAAATTGTATAACCAGTTCTTATAGAGTTCAAATTACTCCAAGGGTGCTTCAGACAGTGGCCTTCATTTACCAAGTAGAGAACTAGTGTGCACTGAATATCAATTTGACACTTTTGGCAAAAATCTTCAAGATGGTGAGCACATTAGTGATTCATTAGTCATGCAGTAGGTTGGTAATTGTAGCTTAGAAATGAGATGTTTGTACTATGCATTTTTGATTCAACCAAAATATTCACTCGTTAACTTTACTATTTGGATCTTGAAGGCAACTATAGTTTGTTGTATTTCACATGCATACAAAATACATGGTATCTTCAGACTGTGTTCTATGTTGTAAAGGTTACAAACAGCAAAGATGCTTATGCAGAAACAGGACACAAGGCAGGCAAAACTTGCTTCAGTGCATCTTTATTGGGACAATCCTGACCAGACGTCTGCATAAATTTCTATACTTTGGAATAGAATTGGTGAATCTGCATTCAGCCAACGTTAGACTTTGCAGTGGTGAAACGTATTCAAGAAACCAGTGAGCACATCTTCTTTTCTTTTTCTTTGGCTTGGCTTCGCGGACGAAGATTTATGGAGGGGGTAAAAAGTCCACGTCAGCTGCAGGCTCGTTTGTGGCTGACAAGTCCGATGCGGGACAGGCAGACACGATTGCAGCGGTTGCAAGGGAAAATTGGTTGGTTGGGGTTGGGTGTTGGGTTTTTCCTCCTTTGCCTTTTGTCAGTGAGGTGGGCTCTGCGGTCTTCTTCAAAGGAGGTTGCTGCCCGCCAAACTGTGAGGCGCCAAGATGCACGGTTTGAGGCGTTATCAGCCCACTGGTGGTGGTCAATGTGGCAGGCACCAAGAGATTTCTTTAGGCAGTCCTTGTACCTTTTCTTTGGTGCACCTCTGTCACGGTGGCCAGTGGAGAGCTCGCCATATAACACGATCTTGGGAAGGCGATGGTCCTCCATTCTGGAGACGTGACCCATCCAGCGCAGCTGGATCTTCAGCAGCGTGGACTCGATGCTGTCGACCTCTGCCATCTTGAGTACTTCGACGCTTGGGGTGTAAGCGCTCCAATGGATGTTGAGGATGGAGCGGAGACAACGCTGGTGGAAGCGTTCTAGGAGCCGTAGGTGGTGCCGGTAGAGGACCCATGATTCGGAGCCGAACAGGAGTGTGGGTATGACAACGGCTCTGTATATGCTTATCTTTGTGAGGTTTTTCAGTTGGTTGTTTTTCCAGACTCTTTTGTGTAGTCTTCCAAAGGCGCTATTTGCCTTGGCAAGCCTGTTGTCTATCTCATTGTCGATCCTTGCATCTGATGAAATGGTGCAGCCGAGATAGGTAAACTGGTTGACCGTTTTGAGTTTTGTGTGCCCGATGGAGATGTGGGGGGGGCTGGTAGTCATGGTGGGGAGCTGGCTGATGGAGGACCTCAGTTTTCTTCAGGCTGACTTCCAGGCCAAATATTTTGGCAGTTTCCGCAAAGCAGGACGTCAAGCGCTGAAGAGCTGGCTCTGAATGGGCAACTAATGCGGCATCATCTGCAAAGAGTAGTTCACGGACAAGTTTCTCTTGTGTCTTGGTGTGAGCTTGCAGGCGCCTCAGATTGAAGAGACTGCCATCCGTGCGGTACCGGATGTAAACAGCGTCTTCATTGTTGGGGTCTTTCATGGCTTGGTTCAGCATCATGCTGAAGAAGATTGAAAAGAGGGTTGGTGCGAGAACACAGCCTTGCTTCACGCCATTGTTAATGGAGAAGGGTTCAGAGAGCTCATTTCTGTATCTGACCCGACCTTGTTGGTTTTCGTGCAGTTGGATAATCATGTTGAGGAACTTTGGGGGACATCCGATGCGCTCTAGTATTTGCCAAAGCCCTTTCCTGCTCACGGTGTCGAAGGCTTTGGTGAGGTCAACAAAGGTGATGTAGAGTCCTTTGTTTTGTTCTCTGCACTTTTCT